>NW_004955478.1:6219630-6248990 GCF_000276665.1 Chinchilla lanigera | reverse complement strand
TAAAATAAAGAGGAGAATTTGAGGCCAGCCGGGGCTACTTCATGAGTTCAAGGCCAGCCTTGTCTCAAAAAAAGAAAAAAAAAAAACTCAGAAAAAAAAATACATCTGTACTAAACATGTGCAGATGTTTTCCTCATCACTAGTCCCTAAACATGCAGTCTAAACACACAGCATAATAATTATTTATATAGTATTTATATTATGTTAGGTATCACAAATAATATGGAGATGAGTTAACGTATAAAGGAGGATATGTATAGGGTCTATGCAAATATAACATCATCGTGGAAGGGACCTGGGCATCTCTGGCTTGGGTACCCACAGGGGATCCTGGAACCGGGCCTCCGTGGGTACCGAGGGGCAGTGTCCCCATCACTAAAGCCTCCTGGCTTATACACTGAGTCGTTTCCTTGAGCCAGGTCTGACACTTACGTATCTTTAAATCTCTGCTCAATTCATGCTGGTAAAATTACACTGACGTTCTTGCTCCGAAAAGGGCCTCTGTGGGGCCGGGGATGTAAGGAGTATCATTCTCTCCTGACTCCCATGTTCCTATTCAAAAGGCAGAAAAAACATCCATTCTGCGCTCTCCTGCTCCTCCCCCTCCAGCAGGTGAAATACCCCAGGAAGGCTACCAGACGCTCAGCCTGGGAGCGGAAAGCCACGGGCAGGCTGTCCACGCAATGCTAACGGAACGAGCGGCTTGTCACGACCCCCCTGAGCCCACAGATCGCTCACGGAAGCCCGGACTGATAGTAAAGTGATACATACGAATGGCTAGAGGTGATCCCAGTGGCACCCTGAACACCACAGTGCGGGAGCCAGTGTGGCCAGATGTCAGACACATTCTACATTCATGAATTCTAGAGCCAAAGTGAAATCACCGCCCCGGAAACAGGCTGAACTGGGAGCAACGAAACACAAAAAGAAAAACCTAGAGTCTGTCTCGATCCTATTTTCAACCCCATGGATAATGTCCTTAATCCCTAAGGTCTGGCGCATGCCACGAAGGTACAGCCAGACAGTGAACCCTGGGAGGTCCCTCCCCTGCCTCCCCTCTCTCCTGGCCGGGGCTGAAAATTCACAGGTGCTCAGGCACCACAAAGAGCCACCATGTGACCGCAAAGCTTTCATTATTCATTAAGTCATTTTCCTCCCTGTTACAGTCCCGACCCAGACACGTGAACGGCGCATCCCTGGTTCCCTGGCAGAACCTCTCTCTGTCACGAACGGAAGCCACTCATTTGCAGAGCTACAAGCACCAGCCGGAAAATGCGGCCTGTCAAAGTGCCGTGACCTGGGCCAGTGGTGTCAGCGTCACGGCTGGGAGCCAGCCAGGGCCACGTCCACAGAGGCCTGAATTGTTTCACACCTAATGACTCCGAGCTATGGGCTTTAAACTTTCAGACACCAGATTAAACTCGATTTGAAATTGGCCCTGGAGGACATTTGTTTAAGAAAATAAAGATGTGAGAGGGAGCTTAATGGCCTTTGCAAGGTGGCTCCACGCACCTATATCCTGGGGCTTCTGGACAATCCAGGGAGCAGGGGACGGCACCAGCGTTCCTCATATCAGGACCATGACTTCACAGGCCTTACACGGGCCTCAACCTGGAAATATCCCTCACTCCCGCTGTACCCCCAGCAGCCTCCAAGGAGGCTCAGAGGGGAAGCTGCGTGCCACTCCGTGCAGGCATAGTGACACTCTGCGTTGTACCAGTGAATCCTCCTGAAAGTCCAGGAAGTGGGGGCTCCCACTTCACAGCAAAGGAAAAGGGAGGCCCCGGGCAGACTGAGCACATGTCCGGTAGGGTTTGAATTCGATTACACCTGGCTCCAAAGCGAACACCTTTTGCTTGCACAGCACCCAGCCGATGCATTCCATATTGTGACAGCTGCTTAACCCCTCACGCTGCCTCTCCTTCCCGCTTGAGACAGCCAGGATAACTACAGGACCTCCCTCCATGGCCGAGGGGTAGGGGAACGCTCGTACACACACGCACACACATGCGCACGCACACCACGGTGCCTGGAACGCCCCCTCTTGTGGAGAAGCACTTTGCCAACTCTAGCCTTGTATAAGTCACTTTCCCACCGCTGGGACTCAACACCTGACGGCCACAACTCAAAGGAAGAGAGGTTGATCCGCTTCAGTGTCCACTGGCTTCCGTTCGCGGCGGGGTGGCTGAGGCACACACAGAGCGACCGAAGGGCGTGGTAGGGGATGTTTGCTCAACCCGGGGCATCCAGGAAGCAGATTAAGAAGGGAGGGACCACAGTCAAGCATACACTTTCCAGGCCACGCCCCCAGGGACCCGCCTTCTGCCAGGGCCACCTCCTATCAGCCATTCATTCATCAGTGGTCTAATCTACGGGCCAGTGCAGCGCCCCGATGGTTCAGTCACCTTCCAAAATCCCCACCTCTGAATCTAGGAGACTTCTGGGGGTCATTTTAGATCTAAGTCACAGCAAGACCCATCTTTCATATGCTTCTGCTCCCAAGCGACAGGGTAGACGACCTTGTCTGTGTGTGAACAGGTGCAGGACTGAGCTCTGGCTGGCACAGAGGCGAGGGTGAAGGCAGACGGGGTCCCACAGGGCCCAGCCCAGCTCCACAAGGGTGAGAAACTGCCTGTCACCCCCAAAACACGCGACCTTTGCTTCTGGAGGAGGGAGCACACCGGGGTGTGGGCCTCAGGCGGCAGGAGCAGCACACACTTGGTAGCACCAGAGATGATACAGCTCTGAAGCGGAGCCCTCGTCTGCAGCCAACCCCTAATTCACAGGGCTGCTGCCAGCGCTCATTCATAAATGATGAAAAGCCTCGCAGCAGATGCCGTGCGCTGCAACAGAGTCCTGAGGCCCCACTGCGAACCTCAGGTCCCCACAGACTGGGGCCGGGCGGCCTCTGAGTCCCAAGGGACTGGGACTGGCGAGCACCCTGCCGGTGGCGTGCTGAGGGCCACAGGGCACGTGAGCCCTGCGAAGTTCTCCACCTCAGCCCCATCGGGGTGGGTGCAGAGAGCTGGGACAGACCTGGGAGAAAGCCAGAGGCGGAGCAGGCGCCCCCTCTCCCCAGGGTTTCCCTTCAGGACCTGAGCAGTCACCAGGTTTGGAGGATTTGGTTGCTGAGGACAGGGGTGACGGCTGCTTGAGCCTGACGGTACGTCTTCTGGCAGTCTGGGGGGCTGGAGACCAGAGGAAGGAAACTGACTCACAGTCCTTTGTGCAGCAGCCTGCTTGGCCTGGGGTCGGCGGGGCTCAGGACCAGCACGCAGGCTCTGTCCTGAACAGGCGTCTGACTCCATCCCTGCGGAGGTGCTCTGCTGAAGTCCCCAAAGCTCACAGTCCCTGTCTCTCACTGCTTGAGGGAAATCCAACCAAAGGTGGTCACCCCAGACGTGGGCCTTTCCACGCGGCCACCCGCACCCCTTTCCTAAAGTGCTCCACAGAGCAGGACCCCGGCTTCCCAAAATGTCCCACTGGGTGATGTTTTGATCTAGGGTCCAAGGACAAGAGCAGATTGTGTTGGGCCCTGAAGTGTGCATAAGTAGACAGGGCCTCTCAAGAAAAAGAACACACGGTGACAAACACAAGCTAGACTAGGGCCTAGGCAGGGCCTGGGCCGCTTAGCACCTGGTGAGTCCACCTCAGGGTCCACCCACTGGGGCTCATCTTGTCTGAGAAAACAGGGCAAACACAACAGCCCCTCCCGTTCGGCCACTGCCCCGGAAGCTCCCACTGCACAGCTGGGGTCTGAATCAGGCTCTGGGGAGCCTGGATACTTCACAGGCCCACACCGGCAGCTCCCCCACCCCACCCAAGCTTGACTGAGCTGCTCGGAGCTGTCTGCGCACGGTCTCCTCTGACTGAGAAAGGGGATGTGGTGACAAGCAGGGCGGGGCCCTTTGTGCACCTGGATGAACTCCTGGTGGGCTGGCTGGCAGGTGGGGGCCTCTCTCTGATCGGCTCCATTTGTCTCAAATTTCACAACTTGCCATTTGGGGGGTTCCCAAGAGACAAGTGTGACAGTCCTTCATATCTGAGGGTTCTGCATCTTTTTTTTTCTTAAATTTTTTTTTTTTTTTTTGGCCCTGGGAATCGAACTCGGGACTTTGCGCTTGCCAGGCGGGCTCTTGTACTGCTGAGCTGTATCCCTGGCCCCTGCATCTTTGGATTAAACCAAGTATGGATTAAAATACATACATACATATAGATTTATATATGTGTATGTGTTAGCTGCATCTGTACTGAGTATGTACAGACTGTCTTGTTATAGTCCCCTAAATAACACAGCGTAATAGCTCTTTAGACAGCATTTGCGTTGTATCAGGTATTGTAAGTCATCTAGGGATGAGTTAAAGTACACGGAGGATGTGTGTAGAATCCAGGCAAATACCACACCATTTTACACAAGGGACTTGGGCTTTCTCGGGTTTAGGTACTGCAGAGGGTCCTGGAACTCATCCTCAGGATGCCGAGGGCTGACTGCACAGTGGACCAAGGCTGAGCTTAGGGCTCCGACCCCCAGCAATGGACATAATCGTCCACCTGGCAAATATTTCCTGAGTCCACTGGTTGGGGTGCTCCAGGGGCCCAGGAGGTGGCAACTGTCAATGCTCTCCAGGAGCTGGTGGGGGACAGCCAGGTACCCATGACATGGTCCAACACATGGAACCTAAGTCTTGGCTCAAATTTGGGGCACTGGGAGTGCAGAGAAGGGACCTGTCACCCCAAATAGAGACAGGCAAGACTTTGTGGCGTTGGTCACCTCTGTGGTGAGCCCTGGGAGGAAACAAGAGTCTGGCGGGCGACAGCTCCCCGGGGAGGGGCCATTCCAGCAGGCCCGGTGGTAGTGAGGCTGGAAGTGGGGACCGAGGGTGGAATTTCAAGCTGGAAATCTCCTGGAAGCCCACAGAGCCCTGCCTTCAGCCCCGCATGCTCCACCCTCAGGGTTGGGGCCAGGTTACACCCTGAGATATGCAAGTTTCCTGGCGGCCGGCTGAGGTGCCCTGGACATTCGCACACCGGGAATCACAAGCATGGGGTTGGGAGTAGTCAGGTCCCAGCCAGGGCTAAGATTCAGGGGCTGGTGGGGAAGCTGTCCCCTGCCTGGATGGTACTCTGTCAGGGAAGGGGACAACAGCATAACACCCTTGCAGGCAGCCTCCCTGTCCATGTGAGCAGCAGGCACTGCTGATCTGCAGAGGCCTCTCCGAGGGTCATGACCAAGAAAATGCATGAGAGCTGCAAAACGGACCCACACTGGGACGGCACAGCAGCAGACATCTGCCACGGGCCTGCTGGCCTCTGCCAGTGTTCCTGGAGATCTCAACTCACCTTGATTCTTAGCACTGGGAGAGGGGGTGGGGGCAGCAGAGCAGCGAGGCGGGTGGTCCCTGAATCAGGGGAGGGCGGGAGCACAGCGCCTTCCGCGTGGTCCACCCGCCCTGTGTTTTTCTCTGTGCAGAAACCAGATTGCAGAGGGGAGGGAGGTCTCCCTTTTCCCTTCTAGCAACTGCCAGTGTTTCACAGCTGGGCTAATCGAATCCTTGTAGCGGCCCTATGAATCTGGCATTACCATGCCCCTTTATAAACAAGGACACTCAGATCTAAAGAGTGCAGAATTCCCCAAGACCCCCCTCCTAATAGGAGACAGAGCCGGAACTCAAGATCAAGTTCCTCTGACTCAAAACCACCCTCTGCTTCAAAGCCCCTTCTATCTCTCACTTGCAGACTCCTAAGGCAGCATCAAGTTACCCACCCCCTGGTGTGCACCCCTGGGTAAAGCCCTTCCCCGGAGTGTGGGTGGACCTGGAATATGCTGATAAGGTTATGTAATGGAAGGCCCCCCTGTGGCGGGCTGGAGCGGGAGAAGTGTGCTCCCGCCAGCCTGGAACAAGGCCAACAGCCTTGCTGTGAGCTGTCAGAGGGGCCGCGTGGCCAGGAGCCGGGGGTGGCTTCCAGGCCCTGGCCGATGGCTTGCAAGGGGACAGGGCCACGGTCACACACCGCAGGTGGCTGCAGTTTGTCAGCCAGCAGGGACCCTGCCACACCCCCTCGCTCCAGAAAGGAATGCAGCCCAGCCAGCTCTGTCCCTTCAGCCTTGGGACATGTGTCCTGATGCTCAATCCACGGAACTACAAGATAGCAAGTCTGCGCTATTTTAAGTCACTGCATTTTAGGTAATGTGTTAAGAATCCAAGAAAATGAGTATAGTTCATCTTATCTCGAGGGGCCCGTCCGGCCTTGAAAAGAGCCACTGGCCTAGAAAGAAAGACATTCACATCATTTTGGGAAGATGCTCGCCTCTCTGAGACTCGGTTTCCCCAAGTGTAAGTGGAGACACTGACAGTACTCACCCCTTGGGATCGGTGGGGAGGGTTCCCAGGACAGCACTCATAGGTCCTCAGCCTCAAGGCAAATCCTCCACACACAGCGGCTAACCAGACTGCAGGTGTTTTATGACAGGCCACCCGCTCTTGGGCACCGGTTTGGGAACACGTTCAGAGGGCTGGTTCATTGGCGGTTGTCTGTAAGGCTGAATGAATCTCTTGTGTTACAGCTTCCTGGGGATGTCACTGCGGTGGAGCCTCAGGTGTGAGCAGGGCCAGGCTCTAGGAGGGATGTAGGAAGAATCCCTTCAGCTCCTGTCTCCCAGCTCCCAGCGGGGGAGCTTCTCTCCCTGCCCTTGGCGTCCCTAGGCATGCAGCTGTGTGCCTCT
The DNA here is from genome assembly GCF_000276665.1 of Chinchilla lanigera. Classification (NCBI taxonomy): domain Eukaryota; kingdom Metazoa; phylum Chordata; class Mammalia; order Rodentia; family Chinchillidae; genus Chinchilla; species Chinchilla lanigera. Next base: position 6,242,266 of record NW_004955478.1, on the reverse strand, counting down.
GGTCTGTAAGTGCCCATCTCTGTAAGTCTCCTTCCACATCTTTCCTTGATGTGTATAAGGACGCAGTGTGGTGGACCAGGGCCTACCTCAATGGAGGGGCACCTCACCATCACTGAAGTCTATCTGAAAGACCCTACTTTCAAATAAGCTCAGGTATCCGGTACCTTTCAGGAAGACACAATCCAACTTAGCATTCCTCAGTGCTAACGGTGATAGGACGAGAAAGACCTCGGCATCCTGCTCTTCTCTGCTCATCTAACTCCCCTGTCTTCTCAGTGCCTGCTGTGTAATAGAACCACGACTGGGAAGCCTCCACCAAGAAATTTCTAAAATGTTCCAGCCCGAGACGAAAGAGCCACCTCTGCTGACCCACGTCCTTCAAGTTTCTGGAGGACAGCCGAGGCCGCAGGCTGCTGGGTGCTGTCGAAGTCCAGGGTGACATGAAGGCCGAAAGAACTACCGACACAAAGGGCAGGTGACCAGCAGCAGGTGGCAGGGACACCTCAGGAGGCCGGTGAGCTCACAGGGCCCAGAGGCAGATGCACAACATTCCTAGTGTTACAGCCTGCTTGCTAATGAGAACATAAAGCCTCCCTCCTGGCTTCAAAGAAGAGCTTGCACTGCAGATTCTGGGCCCGTCTCCTGGCTCAGGGTCCTCTCTGTCCTTTTCCCAACTGGTGGCAGTTTGGAGGGTGAAGATGTATCTGCACGATGGCTCAGATGACCAGCCTGGCCAGGTCACAGGGCACCTTGGAGGACAGAGAGCTGCATCTTTGTATGTGTATTCCCAGCGGGATCCTTCTACCACGGCAAAAGGATGCCCCGTGATGCGTGCTCCCAGGGGTGTACATGTGCCGTTGTGTGGCCAGGCTGAGCACTATCAGGGTGGTGGCTCTGTGGGTGAACTGTGTGCAGTTGCAATGTCATGTGCTCACAAAAAGGATACACAGCCACCACCTCCCCGCCCGCCCCCCGCCACTTTGCTTCTGTCTTGGTGCAGACCTGGCATCCGTACACAAAGGGCATGCTCCACCTGGGGCCGGCCGGTACCGTGCATGAATCAGCACAGAGGCCAACAGGAATCTGCTCGCTAAGCACGCGCACAGCTGAGAGCTCTCTGCACCTCAGCAGCTGCGTATCAGGCACCTGCCCTTGGCTTTAGGTAGGTTTGGCCGCTAGGAGGAGAGCGTGATGGGAAAGAGAAGGAAGAGGAAGGGGAAGAGGAAGGGAAGCGTTAGAATATGCTTGCTTCCCTCTCCTTTGGACAGTGCTTCTGGCCCCTGCTGCATCTCCTCTGGGAATCTGGAAAGCCCGTGTCTCTATGGTCTCAGTGTCCTCCACAATCCAGCTGCCTCTGGCTCTGAGCAAACCACTTCCTCCCACTTTCTCTGGGGGGTGGGGGAAGGGACCCCTCCAGCCACTTATATCTGGGTGACTGAAGACTCCGCCATCTGTCTGGTTCTCAGTTCTTCTACCACTGGGAAAATCAACTCCCTCTATTCAATTCCCTGTTTGAAAGACATAGGGCGGTTTTGCTTTCTCAGAGGAACCACGGCCAACAAAGAAACAGCGACATTTATTAAGCACTCAGAAGGTTCAAGTAACTCTCCCACATATCACCTTGAATCCTCACAGGAGTACAGGCGCAAGCTGACCTACTGACTCCATGTTGTAGATGAGGAAAATGAGTCTCAGAGCATCACAAGAAACCTCCACTTGAACCCAGCTGCCATGGAAAGAACTCAAACTTTGCGATCAGTCCCTTTTCACCCCTTAGCAGCTATGTGGCCTCAGCAAGTTACCTCATCTTTGTAAGACCACTGCCCAGTTTCAGAATGTTTTCATCCTCCGCAATAGAGCCCTGGTACCCAGGAAGCAGTTGCTCCCACCACCTCTTCCCCAAACCCTGGCAATTACTGATCTGCTTTTTTGTTTTCACCAACATGCTGGGTATTTCGTATAAAGAGAAACATGCAGTATGTGGCTGTTAAGGCTTGAACTGTATCCGACCATCACCAAATCTGTAGGTTGAAGTCCAAACTCCAGTACAACACAATGTGCCCTTCTGTGGAAATAAGGTCACTGATGACACAGTGAAGATGAGATCATTTAGATGACGAGTGCCCTTACCAAAAGGGGAAATTCGACATGGACGTATATACAAAAGGGGAGTGCCACGGGAAGACAGAGGCGACACTTTTCTGAGCCAGGAACACCAAGGATGGCCAGCAATCCCCAGAAGCTAGGATCCCTCTCCCACCCTTGAGAAAGAGCCAGTTCTGCCCACATCTTGACCTTGAACTTCTAGCCCCCAGAACGGAGACAGAAGGTTTCTGCTCTTTAGGAACTTTATTTATTTATTTTTTGATACCGGGATCTGAATTCAGGACCTGGCGCTTGCCAGGCAGGCCACTGGGACGGTGAGCTATATCCCTGGCCCTTGGTTTCTGCTCTTAAAGCTGCCTAGTCTGCAGTTCTTTGTCACAGCAGTGCTAGCTGGAGAATACGCAGGCTTTGTTTCGAAGTTCATCCGTGCAGGGTGCGTGTAGGGTCCTCCAGGCTTCCTCTCAGGCTGTCAACAGGAAGTGGTCTCCGGACAGTATGGAGGGGACAGGGGAGCACTGTGGGAAAGAGACGTGTCCGGATACCGAGGGTGGGGTGAGACAAGGGACACCCACAGTCCTTCCAGGAGACAAAGCTGAGCAAGCCACAGCCAGGCACTTTTACACTTCATTATGGTCACTGCTGTGGGACCCTGGAGCTCACAGCCACCTTCTCTGTGCCCTCCCAAGGAACAACCATCAGCCTGTGTGGCTTCTCTCACTGCTCCAGAGGGGTCCGGAGCTCTAACCCTGCACCCAGGAAGCGGGGGACTCCCTGCCCGACACCAGGCAGCACCGTGGGGTGGTTCGGGTTGTGGTATTTGGAGCCACACCGCCTGGGTTCAAATCCTAGCCCTGCTTCTGCCGCTCAAGAGCCCCGTCACTTCCTGTGCCTTAGTTTCCCTGTCTGTAAAATGGGGATAGTTACACAGTAAAGAAGTAAGTCATGGTGCCTCATACAGCCTGTGGGCACTCGGCTGCACCCTCACTCTGCAGCTGTGCTCCTTGGCCTCGCTCCCGCCATGACTCTGCCTTGCTCAGCGACATACCATCCACTCTGTCACCTGTGGGGATTTCTCCTCCCACATCGCTGCATCCAGCCTGTCTCCAAGACGGGACTAACCCTGTCCCCTGCACCCCAAATCGGGCTCACCGCCCTGCTTTGGATCCCTCTCCGCCTCCCTCCACTCCACTCTGCACCACAGAGCCAGGGAGCGCTGGAGACACACGCTGGCTCATCCTGCACCCCTGGCCGGGACGGGGGTGGGGGGAAGGCTCCCCGGAAAGGCAGGGGACGGCAGGGGTTCTACTTCCGTTCTCCTCCTACCCCGGCCCCTATGCCTCCTCCCCACGCACTCCACCAACCACCCTGAGTTCCAGGCCTCCCGAAGGGCTGGCGCAGGGCCCGGGACACAGCAGGCACCCGGTAAAGGTAACGAGGGGCTGCCTGAGCGCGCGCCCTACACCCCTGTGCCCCCACCCATCACGCTCTGCCTGGAGCGCCCTTCTCCTTCCTGTTCTCCTGACCACCCCTCGCATCTCCCATCTAGAAGAACTGTGACCCCACCCCAGGCCTCAGAGGCCTCCCCCCAGCTCTGCTCCCGCGGCCCCTTGTTTGTACACTGATCCCCCGGGATGCTGAGAGTCAGCTTCGGCTCCTCTGAAAAACAGCCAGGATCCTATCATTTCATGGGTTGCTCTGTTCAGCGAAAAAAGAATGAAGAGGTGAGGGTGTGAACGTGTGAACGGGTAAATACGCCTGGGGGAGTCAATTCCCCCGTGGGGGGAGCTTTTACATACTCTGCAAGACAAAAAGCAAACATCAGCTCCTCTGAGAAGCACCCCCTGGTTTCTCCAGCCGACAGGAGCCCAGCCTTTCTGGAATTGAGGTCTGCGACAAACTTCTAAGCAAAGATCCCGGTAGACAGATTCCCCCTCCCACTTCCGAGCTGCTCAAGAACAGGCCCCGCCCTATTGGACGCAGCGGCTAGACGGCTACTGCTGACGCCCGGGGCAGCCCTCCTGCAGTTTGTCCCTTACCACGGCTGCAGTGCCCTCGCTGACCCACACCCACTGCTTCTCCTTGCTCATGTCCCCTGCTCCAGCCACCCTGTACGTGACAGCCTCGCACAGGGCCATGCTGCTCCTAGTCTGAAGTGACCGTCCCTGCGAGTCCCCGGAGCTCGCCCCGCCTCCCCCAGGCCTGCTCAGCTGCCACCCATGCAGCGAGCTCTCCCCCAGCCGCAGAGGTCCACGCCCTGCCCCGTGCTTGTCTTGCCTGCTGTTTGTCTCCATGGACAACATGCTCGTGGTCCCGCGTGACGGGGACTTTCCCCACCACCCCAGCACTGCGCATAAGTATTAGGCACTCAGTATGTATTTGCTGAACGAATCTCCGGGTGTTCTGGACTGAGTCTGAGGTCTGGTTTGTAAATTTGCTGGATTTGAAGAGACTAAGGGATATTACTGGGGACAAAGGGGCAGGATGTGGGGGGTGCTGAAGCTGCGCAAGCCAAGGTACACACAGTCTCCCCAGACCACGGTGGCCAAGCTAAGAAATAATCGTCTCTGGAGAGCCAAATCCTTCTTCATCCTTGACCAGGCCCTCTTCAACCCAAACATATCAGGCCTCTGCCAGGCGTGGATGGGGCTTTACTTAGATGTTCTGGCTCATGGAGGCCCGTCCTAAGGGTGAGGGCAGTGACCCAGTCACCAGGGCAGCCTGGGGTGGGCTCGGCTCAGAGGTGAGTTCAAGTCCAGCTCTGCCTCTGCTGCTTCCTCTTCCGAGGCCCACAGAAGCCTCCTTCTGTGGGGTTGTGAAGAGTCCACCAGCCACAGATCCTGAAAGAACACAAACGAAAGGCCACGGTACCCTGAACTGCTTCTAGCCGTGGAACTCACCAAAACAGGAGTATTTTTTCCTTCCAGGTGACAGGATTCTCCAGAGACGGGACACAAAAACAACTGCTGAAAGAGTGATGAATGAATAAAGGAGTCCGTGAATCCCCGCAAGTTAGCACAGGGACGGGTGTACACATCCCCAAGGAGGATGTACCACGCTGACCAGGCTCCAAGGAAACCGGCCAGTCATCAGGAACTGACAGGGGTGTGCAGGCTGGGCGCAGAGCTTCGTCCTCTCCGACTGTTTGTTTGCGGGTAATTGTTACAGAGGTTACTACACAGAGAACAGTGGTAAGAGCAGAACTCAGTGAAGATGTGGAACCACCACCCAGGACGAGACACAGAATGTGCTCACAGCCCCGGAGGCCCCTTCCCCATCAGCACCCCACGAGGGGAGCCACTTTGCTGACTTCCATCGCCCCAGGTTAGTTCTGCCTGTCTTTGAACTTGATAGGAACAGAAGCTTGTAGTATGATCAGACAGTTCTTCCATCCGCTCTGCGCTAGCTGGGGGTCGCCACGTGAACGCCGACAACCGGAACCTGGTGTGGAAGTGCGCTGCTGGGGGGCGTCGCCTTCAACACCTGAGGGGGCGCGGTTTGCAGCGTGCAGTGACAGTCTTCTCCAAAGAGCTGTCTTGAGCAGAATGATTTCCTTTCCTCGCTGAGAGCACCCCATCCTAAGAGCCGCCCTCAGTCTGACAGCAGGATCCTTCCTCTCCGGGCTGTGTGAGTCAGATCCAGAGCTGGCATCGTGCGCTGTTCTGGTCACGACTCTGTGCCCACCTCCTCCTCTGAGAAGCCTGCCGTGCCAGCCTGGCCTGCAGCCAGCATCTGGCAACCACTGGGATGCCCTGAGGAATGGGGTCTGCCCCTTCTTTACACCTGCTGCCCGCTCCGGCACTGGTGGGCTACACTGTGGCCCCTGGGGTCACACAGTCACAGGGGGTGGCCACGGATCCACATCCTCTTCTCTGATGGGCAGCAGGCACACGACAGTTTCTACCAGGTGGATGACAACAGGCTCAAAATGGCTTTGGGGCCAGAGACCCAGGTGCGAGTGCCAGCCTGTGTCACAGGCTCATGAGTCTCCCACCAGGGATGTGTGACCCACGCTGGCCCGTGAGGATGAAGCACACTGCAAAACACACAGGCGAGATTTTCATTGCGTTGTAGCTTCTACAGAGAATAACGAGGAGGAGGCTCAGCTGCAGGGCGGACATCTGGGGCTAGAAGCCTGGGTTAGACTCCTGCCCTCATGAACTGCTGGCTTGGTGGCCTTGGGCAAGTTACTTAACCTCTCTGTGCCTCAGTTTCCCCGTCTATACAGTGAAAATTGTGACAGTCTCTCCCTCACACAGAGGTTGAGAATTAACCACGTTGACGTCATCATTATATAAAATGCCCAGGGCAGTTCCTGGTGCATAGCAAGGAAGACCTTAATAAGTACTAGCTCTCTATGATATACACCTGATGAAATAGTTAATTCAGTAATTAATTAAGCAATATTGAATCCTAGTTGTCAGGAGGATAAAATGAGACAACCTAAGGAAAGCACCTGGAATAGGAGCTACTCCATGGGTACTGGTACAGTGAGTGAGCAAGGGATAACTGATGCTAGTTTTTAAACTCTTTGCTATTAGGGTTCCTGAAAAGAGCAATGAGCCGCGCAAGCAGCTAAGGGCGGAGAGAAACACAGGCACCATTAGGGCTGTGAGGGCCTAGCCTGGGCACCTTCCTCCTCCGGGGTGACTCGCCAGGCACCCTCTGACAAGCAGGGAGGGTCTTCTGGGGGTGTCTGGACCCAGTATCTCCCCAGCACTTGGTACCAGCAGTTCCTCTGCAACAGCTTGCTGATGTCAAGCCTGAAACGATCTGGAAAAAGCAACCAGGTTAAAAAAAAAACAACAAAAAACTCAAAAGCCCAAACTTCAGGTAAGTTTCCTTTCCTTTCCTCTGGAGATGGGAAGAGTGAAGAGAAATCAGAACCACTGCCAAGAACATGAAGGGCTCTTAAGGCTGGAGATGAATGCTTTGTTCTCAGCTCCAGGAAAGACCGAAGAAGAAGAAAGGAAGGATGTTACCCTCGGCAGCACAGTGATTATGATCAGAATCAAGGAATAACTTTCTTGTTCAAGTCCTGGAACGCTCAGTGGGAGAACACGGGAACAGGGCCGCCGCAGCCTCCTTCACTCGAGACCACTTCGTGTACTTTCATCAGAACCGAGGCCCCCACCAGAGGCAGTGCAGAGACCTGGTCATCGGGACCACCAGGGAACTGACCCCTCTGCACTGAGGGGCACCTGAGGAAGGGTCAGCTGTTTCAGACCTCAAAAGGAAGGGGCCGGGTCAGAGGCTGTACAGGTCACAGCAGAAATGGCCTTGCCTTTGGTGTTCTCTGTACACAAAGATTTTACTAAGGAATTTACACAAACAGAATTGGCTTACCATAGGCCAATCGACTGTCTCTTTTTGAGACAGGCGATTTTAAGGGTTTTTGGTGCAATGATGCATGTTTAAACTTGCTACGAGGAGTATTTCCAGGGGTGGGATGGGGGTGGTAAGAAGGCAGGCAGCTTGTCAAATTTCATCAGATCTGTATTTTAAAAAGCTTTGGCCAGTCTAGCTCAGGCAGGAAAAATCCCCCCTTGGGAGCACCCACTGCATAGCACTTTCCATTAGGTACTTAGTTTTACACGTGTGATAAAAGTGTGTAAGCGCATACACCCAGGTTTTATTTTTCCCTTTGCTTCCTTTTGTGGTCAGTTTTGGCATGTTTATTACAGGAGAAGGATTTCGAGGGATAGAAACCCAAGGTGTGAATTGTAATTTACAGGGAAAAAAGATTCAACTATAGACGGCTCTCCAAGGCTTTGATCCAGCAATCAATGTGCTTATAAGCCAAGAGTGGCCCATGATAAAAACCTGGCAAGAAGTCATGGGCACGGTGCCTGGATGCATTTACGAATAAAGGGATCAAACACCATCAGTGATCCTTATCCATCTATCTGGAGACAGGGCCTAGTGTTCTTTTCATTTAAACATTAGGTTCATTATTTTTTTCCCCTTCGACTTTATAGAAAAATTGAAAAAGACAGAAGGAGATAAATCACTCCCAGTCCCCACGGCCACCATGCTAACATTTTGGGTGAATTTCCTTCCAATGTTTTTTCCCAGCCTAATAAAACAACCACGTCAGAGTCACATCTATTTCATACCAGCTGATCTTTAAAGGTTCTACATCTGTGGGTTTTTGACTCACTCAATTTGCTATTTAATAGAATTCTCTCCATGTTTAATAACCCTCCTAATCATCGCAGAGTTAAAATGATACATTTTTATCTAAGAAATGCCTCAAGAACTTTCAAAAGCCTGCCTCACTGGGGAGGCAAGAAAGGGCTTGTGCTATTTAAATATGGCAGACTAGAGAGGAAAACAGGGAGGAATAAGTAGAAATAGGAGTGAGAAGAAAGGAGAGACAAAAAGGAAGGCAGGAAGGGAAGAAGACGCCAGAAAAATGGGTGCATATAGAAAGGAATCTGTAGGTTGGCCGGGTAGGTATATGGAAGGCACAGTGGAAGTGCAAGGAACCCTTGGAACACATAAAAAATAGCCACTGCATGAGACGACGAGATGACCAGTGTGAAGGCAGAGAACAGGCCAGAGGCCAGCAGGCAACCCCGTGGGACAGAACCCGGGGGGCTCAGGCCACAGGCCACAGTGGCCACCAAGGTACAAGAAGGGAGACCCTCCAAGCAGCAAAGCCAACAGGGCCTCTCCGCCTACCAGGCATCTGGCCTCGACTCACACTCAGGAATCCACGGGCAGAAAGACAACAAAAGCCATTTTTCATGCAAGAGGAGTTGGACATCAGGAAAAATCAGAGCCCCTTTGTATGACATGCCAAACTGCTGAAGCGAGAAAATGTCTCGGGCGAGGGCTCAGATGCGAGCTGGGGACAGCGTGCTCGCCCTGGGGAACCCGGGCGTCAATGTGCACTTGTTATCGAGGCTTTTCAGAGCGAGGGCCGGAAGCGAGCGCAGGGCAGTCTCCCCCAACTGCATGTTAATGATGAGCTGGTGACACGGCCTTGGCCTGGCCATCCAGCCCCTGGAAGGGAGCCTGGGTGTCCTGAGATGTCCTCAGGAAGTCTTGAGGGATCGGAGCTCTTCTCCTTGCACAGTTTGGTGTGTGAGGTAGGGGTAGGCTGGGTAGGGGCCCTGCAAAGTCACAACCAAAGACTCCCTTCCTTGGAGATCCATCGTCACTGCAAAGAATCCAGTGGATCCTTCGGGTTAGCAAATGACAATAACGACCATGGACTGTGTGCTGCTCATCCCAGCCCCAAGCCAAGCTTTACCTGTCCTACCTCACTCTTGCCAGCAAATCTGCACGGGAGGTAGAGCTAACAACCCCACTTTGCAGACAAAACAAATGAGGCTCAGAGAAGGTTCTAGGACTGTGTCAGAATTTCCCAGCCAGGAGGAGGCAGGATTCAAACCTGGACTCACTCTGGGTCTGGACCCTGCACCACCATGTCCTGCCTGGTGTCAGAGATGACAATCACAGAACTGCTATTTAGGTCAGGTCCACTGAGGCACAGGCAAGCACACGGAGCCTCGCTGGTCTTTCCTACGCACTCCTCCTCGCAGTCTCTCTGGACAGGTGGGCCAGGAGGAGCCCCTAACCTCCAGTTCCGCTGCTCTGGCCACACCCACATGAGGTGTGTGTGTCTTTCATGCGGCCAGTGCTCCAGAACCACAGAGGAAGGCCCCATGGGTGTCCTGCGCCTACAGTGCCCAGCTCAAAACCAGGCACTCATTATATGCCGCGTAAATGCTTGACAGTGACACAGTTCTCCAAGGCAGCCCTTGGCTCTGGGGGGTGAGTTGGTGGTGGCTCTTGGGAAAAGCACGTGTGACTGGGCACACACTTCTGCCCCCCAACCCCCCCCACACACATTCTAATCGAAGTCTTCTTGGGGGCACAGCCAGACACCAGGGCTAGCTACATAATTTGCCGGGTGTGGTGCAAAATGAAAATCCAGTCCTCTTGTTAAAAAATGATGAAGGATTTCAAGATGGTGACAGCAGAGCTTGGAAGAAATTGGGGGGTTCTTCTGGGCACGGGGCCCTGCGTGACTGCACAAGTCTCCCCACTGCACATACAGCGCTGCCCTAGTGAAACCAGTCATTTTAGACCCTTTGCACATGATGTACGACTGCAGCCTGGGTTTCTCTACAGCAAGTCTGATTTCAAATTTCCTAGATTCCCCTCCCTCCCCGCCCCCCAAAACTATGACTATCAACACCCCAGGGTCCCAGGAGCACCTCCTGTATTGCCACTTACACCTATAACAGCAACCATCACCACAACAGAAATCTGTCATCTAGTCTCTGCCCCCAAGTTTTAGTTCAGAAAATACAGTTGTCCTTGTGCCATTCGGCCCATAAGGGAGCCCAAAGCCCTGGGGGCGCGGGGCGGTGTCACTTACAACCTGGTGTGTCACCACAAGGGGGAACTGCTTCCAGCCAGCCAGCAGGCGACTCCCACATCCCCGTCCCGTCCCCAGACCAGTGCTGCTGCAGCCGCCGGTGGGAGGAGGTGCCTCCATGTCCTGCGTCCTAGGAAATGGCTCCACCACCGTTTCCGCAGGCTGAGCTCCCGACATGCTCCTCTGCCTCGCGCCCTCCACTCCCCCACTGCCGACCAGCCAGCTGGGTCTCCTGGGATCTCTGGAATCCATCAGATCTTCCTGGGCACCCCCCAGGGCATCACATCGGCTCAGACCCTCACCGTTTCAATGTGTGGACAACTGCAGTGATCCAGGGTCTCCCGGCTCCAGCCCATCTCAGAACAATCCCCTCGATGGCTGCCCACTGCATTGAGGATCACACCACCCCTCAAACTCGGCAGAGAAGGTTCTTCGGGACCCCGTAGCTCCCTTCCCTGCACCGCCTTCTGCTGCTCCCAGGTGCCCTGGTCTTGCTGGCTAACAGCTGCACCTTCAGTAGAGGAGGATGAGTGACACTGCACCGTGTACCAGGCACCATCTTCTCAGAGCTTTTCATGCACGATCTCACTTAACCTTTGTGACAGCTGTATGCAGGCAGGGGTGTCTATCATATCCCCAATTTGCAGGTGAGAAAACCTGAGACTTGGAGAAGCTGGGGAATTAGCCCACAGCCATGGAGCTAACAGGGTACGGCAGGATTCAGATGTATGCCCCTAGGGCTGCGCCCCAATTTCTCCTCCTACTGTCACCTGCAACTCCCTTCTGCTCAGTGAAGGTCCTGGTGGGAGATGACGGAGAGCCGGGTGGAGCTGGAGCCATGGCGTTTCAGAGACCAGGGTCTGAGCCTGACTTTCTCACCAGTGGGTCGCAGTCTCACTAAAGGATGTCAAGCTGCGGAGCACCATGACCAGGCTCGAATCTGGGCAGGACCGCTGTGGCTGTGCGCTAAGACAGCACGGAGATGGCTAGGACAGTGAGGCAGATGTCCTGGCATGAGGGGGAAGCAAGGAGTGTATCCTGCAGAGAAGCCCACAAGACTAGGAAGGTTGCAGGAAAGGCAGACCCAGCATTTGCTGGATGGAGGGTGGATGCCGGAGCCAGGGGGAGAGGGAAGGGCCAACGCCCTCAAGAAGAGACCCTGCCAACCAGCAGCCTGTCACATGTGTGCGGCTCCCACCTGCGAGCGGCTCCTTGCCAAGGTGTCAGAGGGAAATGCCATGAGTGTTTCCAAGAAGCAAGTCTGAAGTCACCTTCTTCTCCACGGCGTCTCTGTGGGAATGCGGCCCGCGCCTCCTCACCGCATAGTCACACAACCCTCGCCCCCGTGGGCACACTGCGAGGGGCAGGGCTAGAGACAGGATGCAGGGAGGCTGGAGGAAGGCAGGGCTGGGGGGAGGAGGGGTAAGAGCTTAGAGATGGAGGGAGGAAAGACGAAGGGAGAGGAAGAGAAGAGAGAGGATGGAGGAGGGGTGGGTATCATTTCCCAATCGATGGCTGAGCAAATCGAGGCGGCTCCAGGACAGTGACGGTGAATCTTTTAGAGACAAGAGTGCCCGAGCTGCAACCCAAAACCCACTTATTTATTGCAAAGTGCCGACACTGCAGTTTAACCTGAATATCCAATGCTCGGCCGCTGGGCGATGCTGGGGCGACTTGGCTCGAGCGCTGACAGAGAGGGCTCCGTGTGCCCGTGGCTGCGTGCATGCCGTAGGTTCACCACCACCGCTCTAGGAGGTCAGGGAACGAGCCAAGCATTGTCCAGATGGCTGGTGGCAGAACCAGGACCAGGGCTCTTGCCTCACCTGCTGATAGTCTCCACGCCCCAGCATCCCACCATCCTTTATCCTCCCCTCATCCTTGACACCGGAAGTTCATAGCTGCAGCCTGGGTGCCCAAGCGGAGGGCCTGGTTCCCAGTCGATGGCAGACAGTCGGGGTGGGGTGGCTGAACTCCTCCCAGGTGCTTGCTTTCTGCTCCTGGGTATCACTGAGGCCACTGAGCTTCAGCTCAAGGCTCCTGGAGGTACCTGGCTCTTCCCGGCCTCCTCAGGGCCAGGCCAGAGCATTTGGCAAACTCATCTAGACAGCAAATGTGACACGGGTAATGCATGCATGGATGGCTGTCACATCTGCCGGGCACCAGCTTGGTGCGAGACCCTCTTTCAAGACCTAATTGAAGGCTTCAGCCACTAATTTTATGGTTCAAAGGAGCAATTCAGGGTGAGCCAGCCTCTGCAAAGTATGAAACAGCTCCACAGTCTTCTCTTCCACCCCAGACCCTGGAGGTCAGGGAGATGACCAGAGGTCCTGTCCATGTCAGCTGCAAAGTTTAGGTGGCTTATTTTTTCTAAAACCTTCCAAGGTCAGGAATCATGGAAACATGGAGAAAGCACTGATAAATTCCAAGTATCCATCTATACGGTGTCAGGTGCAAGCTAGGCATAGTGGTGCACAGAATTCCAAGACTCTGGGAGGCTGAGGAAGATCACAAGTTCAAGCCCAGGCTGGGCAACTTAGGGGCTGAGAAAGACCCTGTCTTACAACTTAAAAAAATAAAAAGTAGGAAGGGCTGGGGATGCAGCTCAGTGCAAAAGTCCTGGGTTCAATCTCCAGTACAAAAAAAAAAAAAAAAGGTAGCAAGCACAAGGAGGGGTAACAACTTCAGGGATCGATTCTATGACATTATTTTACAACAAAAGAACTAGAGTTCAGAGAGGGGCAGCTGATTTGGCTGGAGACACAGCTGACAAGTGGCAGGGTCTGTACGTCTGGACTCACACCCAGGTCTGCGTGACGTCAGCACTGGTCATCTGCAGCTGCTTCTTTCGTGTGGAATAATGGAGGGAAGAAAGGGTGAGCTAGGATGAGTGCCAGCCTCCACCACTGAGGCAGCAGGTGACAGAAGCTGATGGCAGGTGAGCCAGGAAGACTGGGAACTTCCAGTGCTGGCTTTTCTCCCAGGCTCTGATTGGAGCTGGGCTGGGAGAAGCGACTCCTTTGAGCCTCTGCGTGTTCTTTCTGGGATGACACAACAGCAAGGGACAGAGCAGGGACAGATAAACAGCACCCGCTGAGCACCACCTTAAAGGACAGGATCTGGCAACCGACTGTCGGCTTTGCCTTGCACCTGCGGTCCTGGGAGGAAAAGGCCTGCGTGTGGGCCCAGGTGTGTGAGACGGAGAGGGCACCAGCAGCCCTGACCAAGCCCTGACAAGGCACCGACAGTGAAGCCGTCTGCAGCTGAGCGACACCAGCAAATGCTTGACAAGCCCAAGGAAGGGGTTGCTTGGGCTTTAGGGACGATGGCGAGAAGTCTGGGGAGTAGGTTAAGGAGGGTGAACGTCAGGACACAGCAGTCCTGGTGTTTTAGGGGAGAATGCTTTTCACTTAGTTACATCTCTCGTCTCCTGTACCCTCATGTGGTGGCTCCCCTGCCCCTCCTGGCTGCTGCAGGGGAGTAGAGGTACCAGCGCCAGCCACAGCGAAGTGTGAGATCACCCTGTGGCATCCAGGAGCCAGCAGAGGGCTTGGGGTCTACAACAGGCAGTGTGTCTGCTGGCTCTGCAAAGCCCCTGGAGCTGTACCAGGCGGGTCCCCCCGCCCCCACCGTGTGTGCTGCAGCTTGGCAGCTAAACTCCTCAACTGCCTCATCTTGTCCAACACGCGCGACCCACAGCCAGGGGCCTTGTGGAAAGCAGAGGCCAGGACAGACCCATCTCTACCCAGAGGTGTCCTAGCAAGCGGTCCATTCGGGCAGCACCTGCTCTGGAGCTGTGTGCTGGCTGCATCCCTTTTAGTGCCTCATTCTCACACTGTCCCAAGCACATGGACAACACGAGAGAGTGTAGCTAACCTGCCCAAAGCTACACAGCTACCTGGCGAAAGGGGGGTTTGAACCCGAAGTCTGACCCCAAACCCTGCCTTCTTCCTCCAGCAGAGTCCACTGCAGCGTGAAAGAATGGCCCCTGCTATAAAGGGCCTCAGATGAAACTTCCGGCCCTCTGGATCTGAAAGAGCTGGGCTTCTCTTGTAAGAGATTTCCCCTTATTAAATGCACATTATCCATCAAGCTTCTACCTGGTCACGTCAGTCTTTGCTCTGGCCTCCAGGAAGCTCCAAGACGAGTCTGTGCCCTGCCGCTAGCAGCCCACCAGCCCTGCCGCTAGCAGCCCACCAGCCCTGCAGGAGATACTGCCTACACTAGACTCAGCCAGGATGATATTTTCCTACTTTTAATTTACATGCATCCCTGCCCCTTGCCTCTTTTATTATTTATCCTTTCCTTTTCTCCTTTATTGGCTGGGGGAAAAAACTAAGCAGTAAAACTACGTGATGTAATTTTCCGAACTCTGAATACCTTTTCCTATGTAGAAACTGACACGCTAGGGAACAATGACTTTCATCTGTGACTATGTCCCGACTGGCGCTCGGAAGACAGGGTCTTGTGGGGCATGCGCCAGAGCATCATGGGGGGTAAAGAGCAAGGATTGTGGGGACTTGGGGGCTGATCTAGGGAGGCCCTACCCAGCCCCACCCTGGGGGACAGAACCAGCTTGTTGTTTTTTTTTTTGGTTTTTCTCCAGTACCAGGAACCGAACTCATGACCTTGTGCTTGCCAGGCAGGTGCTTTGCCACTGAGCTAAATCCCCAGGCCGAACCAGTTTGTTTTTGAAGCTGTCCCTGAGAAAGCCAGTGAGAAGGTTCTTGGTGAGGCCAGGGCTCCTCCTCAGCACACCAAAAGGCCCAGGGACAGGGAAAGAGCCACACAGAGCCCAGCAGGGGTGCTCTCCTCGGACACTGCACTTACAGCTGCTACCCCACAATAGGGTCGCTGCTGTTGACCAACCTTGCCCAGTACTGGTCTGAGGGGAAGCTGTGCTGGAGACAGAACCCTGGCCAGGCGGCTCCCACACTCTCTTCTCCTCGATGCTAATGACTCTCCCTACTGCCGTGTGACCTTGGGCAAGTCACCCTGCCTCCCTGGTCTGAGTGTTCTTGGCCCCGCAATTCGAGGTCAGGCTCCATCAGCAGTTCTCAGCAGGGCTGGGGACTCAGGCTGGGGCATTGCAGCCAGGTTAGCATTATTATTAATAAAGGAAGGAGCTGGGGCACCTAGAGCCGATGCCAGGTCATCCCATGAATGGGGTTGCTCCTCCTTGCTTGTGTCCCATACACTCTCCCCAAGGTCAGAGAAACGAGCAGAGCGCTCACGAGCTCCCAGGAATCGGGCCCGCCCTCCTCCGCCTGCCATCCCAACACCCTGAATCATACTTCCCCTAGGTCAGCGGTTCTCCGAGGGAAGTAGTTCTGCCCCGCAGGGGACTTGTAACAACGTGAGGAAACATTTTTGGTGGTCATGCCTTGGAGGAAGAGGTGTGGGCGGGTGCCAGGGACGCTGCTAGACATCCTCCAACACATGGGACAGTCTCCACAGCAAGGAGTGGTGCCGCTCCAGACCCCAGCTATGGCAGGCTGAGAAAGCCTGCCTTGTCAAGCGGGCCCATGACAACGAACCCATAACCCTAGGGCCAGTGTACTGTGTTCTCCGGAGCTGTGCTTGGTGGAACTTTCCAGCGTTATCTTAGGCTCTGTGGGTGTAGGGTAGTAGGGTCAGAACCTGGGAACCCCCCAGGGATGCCCCTTGATTTTCTTCCCAGTCATTGTTCCTTGTTTCTTCCTACCCCATTAAAATGTGGCGCCCTCTTCTGGACAGCTGTGGCAGCCCAAAGAGGTGTGGTCACCTTCCCTGCATATTTCTCCTTGCACTCCCTCCCTCCCTCTGCATCTCCCACCTCTGCTGCTGTCATCCGGCCCCAGGTCCCCAGTCTGATCACCTGCCACAAGGTCTGGATGGGTCTCCTGATGGTCTCCCCGCCTTCTGCAACCTCTGTTCTCCACATGCACTAGAAGATCTAGAAACATACACTGGATCCTGTTACTTCCCTTGCCAGCCCTGGTGGCAGCTATCACATGTCAAATATGGCAGGCTCCTGCCCCAACCTCAGAGCCCTCTCTCCCGCCTCCTGACCTTCGCTTGGATTACTCTCCTGTCCTCACGAGCGCTCGTCCTGCCCTGGGGACTCTGCTTGCCTTTTCCTCTCCCTGAAAATTCTTCCTCCAGGTCCTTTTGTGGTTCAGGTTTTGACTTAAATGGGACTGTCACTGATAGCCCTTTTCAGTCCCCTTCATCAATGACAAGAGCCCTCCCTGGCCTCTCCCAGGATAGTCCCTGTTCTGCTTCCATCTGAACACAAACCAGCACCTGGAAGTGTCACCTGACCCATTAGAGTGTGCCCTGTCCACCGGCATGACCAGCTCTGATTCAGATCAGGTATCCAGTGAGCACTGATGAAGGAAGGAAGGAAGGAAGGAAGGAAGGAAGAAAAGAAGGAAGGAAAGAAAGAAGGAAGGAAGGAGGAAAGGAAAGAAGGAAGGAAGGAAGGAAGAAAAGAAGGAAGGAAGGAAGGAAGGAAGGAAGGAAGGAAGCATATTCAGGAGGCAGGTGGGCCATCTCCCACACAGGTGTAACTTGGCAGGGAAAGGGTAAAACGCACTCAACTAAGGAATACCGAGGGCTCTTCCAGCTGGAGACACCCCCACCCGACTCCCACACCACACCAGCCACGCGAGGCCACACAGAACCACCTTCAACCTGGAGGCAAAGGGAAAGGGCTCACTGGGCAGAAAGTCAGAGGGCAGAGGAGCATTCCAGATCAGCCAAGCCCCCTTTTCAGAGGGGACAGAGGCCCACCACGTGGTCTTCTGAACAACCCCCTGCCCCATTTGTCTATGGGGTTCTCTTCCTTCCTCACCTCTGAGACCCTGGGTCCCACGCCCAAAACTCCTTCCTACTCAGCTTCTGTGACTGTCCTGGGAGCCCTCAGAGTCTCACGTGTCTGGGGAGACTGATGCAGGTGATTTATTTTAAAAACCTGGTTTTCCTAATGAGCTTTTCTTAAGCCCTCCCCTCCAAAGCCAGCTCTGTGGAAGGGCGTTTAAGTCAATCCCCAGGCTGGGGTCCACCAAGAACCCCAGCTCCTCCGTGGACTGGATTTTCTCCCAGGCTCTGACTGGGGTTGTGCTGAGTCAAGCCAACGAAATCAGCTGGCTCCAGTGAAAAAGAGCTGGTGTTTCCTTACAAAAAGAGAGAAAAGAGTAGAGAACAGGAGAGACCAGAGGAGATGGGGCATGGCATTCCGGGACAGGAAGAGAGGACACTCATTACGGACTAGCCGTTACACAGCCCCCAATTCCTATGCTGGAGCCCCAGTCCTTCCTGTGAACACTGGTGTGAATCACGGTGTGCAGTGATGGAGCCTCTGGGATGCAGCCCTAAGGCTGCGGTCCTCCTGTGGGGATCTGTGCTCTCAGGGAACACACGGAAGGGCGGGTTCTCTCGGTCTCCGATGTGCGGACCGGGCGAGAAAGCGGCCATACCCGACAGCGTGCATCTCGGTCCCGATCCTCCCAGCTCCGGAACCTTGGAAAGTAAATGTCTGTCATTTAAACAGCCCGTTTGTCATGTTTGGTTATGTAAGCCTGGGCTGACTGGAACCTGCCCCTTCCCAAACCTAGCAGTTTACACAACTGTCTGTCCCTGGCCGTGCAGAGCTGGGCTCAGGAGTCCGATAATTAATGTTTACCCGAGAGTGTTGCTGGCACTAGTGTGAGTCGTGTGAAGGTCTTCAGTATGTGATGGTTGTTGTTATTTACCCAGAGGGCCTGAGGGCCGGGGGATCAGCTGGGGACCCTGGTGCACAGGGAGAGGAGCCAGCCCTGGCTGCTGTCACCCACCGGGGCCTAACTGCCCAGGCCGCATGCGGGTTAGCGCAAGAGAAAAGGACAACGGATACAGAAGGGAAAGTCCATGGCATAGCATTACCCGGATCACGCTTCTCACAGGGATCCCAGGTTGGGAGTGTGGGGTAAGGTCAGCTTCCTAGTTCATGGGCATGGGAGAATTTCAGGTGAGCTGGAAGCGTGCGCACCCTCCCCACTTGTGGGTGGGTAGACACCCCCGACTGCCCTCTCAATCCCCTCCTCCAGGGCGTGGTGCTAGGGTTTCCTTCTGTGTGCCATCGTGCGAAAAAAGCCTGGTGTAAGAGCTGCTGCCCAGGTGAGGCAGATGAGCACGAGTATGGCAAAGGACATGCACATTCTCAGCTTCTAGAACCTTCTTCTCCTGCTAGTGTCCAGCACAGAGCTGACACACACAGGTACAGGAGCCACACCTGGCATTGAGGCTGCCTCCTTAAGGCTCTGGCAGAACTGTGAGTGCGGGGGCAGCTTCCTCTAGGGGAGCTGGGGAGGTGCTGCTGAGGCTCAGCTCTGCCAGGACCATCTGCCAGGGCGCGTGCTGGGCTCAGAGCGTTCTTGACAGCAGCACTATGACTGGGTCCCTTGCAGGCCCTGACCCCAGGAGCACCAGCAGTCCAGCGAGCACTCTACAGTTCGTGGTGGGCATGGGGACCCTGGCAGGTGGTCATACCCGGGTCCCTCTGGGCCTAGAGCGTCCTGTTGCCTCCATGTTTCCGTGGGGTCTTCTGTCCCTCTGCAGTCCACATGCCATACCGTGTACTCGGGTTCTGCCCTCTGTCCCTTTCTAGAATCCCGCAGAGGGGGAGCAAATGTTGGCTGACGATGCCTTTGATGGAAAACAGATCTCCTGCCCCCTTTGTTATGTCCCCAGCCTTGGCTGAGGGTCACCAGGGACACAAAGAATGAAGTGAGGGTCTCAGGGGCTGGGGCGCAGGTGACTGATTGTAGCAGGGATGGGGTGGTCCCGAAGACAGTGGAAGGAGAGACACAGAGACACAGAGAAACTGGGAGACAGAGAGACAGAGCAGAGGGGAAGGAAGGAAAGTGAAGGGACAGAAGGGAAGGGTGTGTTATGCAATTTTGTACCAGTTGTACATCCTCGCCTCCGAATGCCTTCATGCTGCCGCCAGCCCAGACTCAGACCTGGGCTCCACTGGGTAGCCAAGTGCTTGGTTCTATTTTTAATGGCAACCCAGAAGCTGTTGGGGAAAGGGCAAGATGACATGGCAGGAAAGGCTTTGTAGTGAGACAGAGGCTCAAATCTGGCCCAGCAGCCTCTGGGCAAGTCCTAGAACCTCTCGGGGCCTCATTCCCCCGTCTGCAGATGTGGGTGAAGTCATTACTCCCTTTGTGGGGCCACTGTGAGCCTGCTCGGAGCTATCACACACGAGGTCCTGGCACTGAGCAGTCTGACGCTTGTCCCTCGGACAGGCACGTGTGAGGGGGATGCTGCTTGGGAATCAGAGCGAGGCTGGGGCAACACCCTCGCCCAGCTGCAAACATACATTGAACACACAGAGGTCGGAGTAATTAGTCCACCATTTATGGCAAACACCCAGGAACGAGTTGCCAGCAAACCCATCCGAGTTCTGCGCTGTACCCTATGCCTTATCAGCTGCCTGCTGCAGTATTTCTTCAGTTTCAGCTCAGGGATTTGATCACCCCATCCCGTTTTGGTTTGGATGTAATTATTTTGGGGTGCTCTGCTAAAGAACAGGTGGAAACTATGCATTTCCCACGTAAAAGCCAACACGGAGGCCTCCCTCCCATTCCCCAGGGGGTGGCCTGGGGTTAATGTGCCAGCTAGATTTTAGCTCTGGCCACTTGCTGCCAGGCATTCTTGGAGCTATCAGCTGGCTCTGCGAGGTGTCAGCCTCCGCGGTGTGTTTTTATAAGATATGCTGGGAGTTCCTACCCAGGTCGGGAACTGTCATAATGATTGGAGGCACAACAAGGAATCTTAAACCAGCTCTCCCAGCCCTGGGTCCCGGGAGCTTTAAGAAATGACACAGGCAGCCCCGTTCAAGTCCCCCAGATGGCTCCCTCTACCAGTGCAGCCAGCTGCCCAGATCAGCTCGGGGCTCTCTTGATGAACAGCGAGTGCAAATGGCTCGAGGCAGCTGGCAAGATGCTAAGTGCAGCATCAATCCTAATTAGGATGAGGAATTAATAAAGGAGGCATTCAAGTCCCTGTGAAGGCCAGGCTTGCCAGTGTGCAGGATGAGTTCCAGTTTCCCCTGGGAACCTCGAAGGCCCCAGGTCCATGCACTTCTTGGGGTGGGGATGACAGTGACATGATCCACTGTGCCACACAGGTGGCACCCCGAGACGCCTGCGAGCTGGAACACGGGGGCACTGCAGCCCCTGCTGTGTGTCTAACTCAGGTTCTGTGGCAGGTAGTGACGTGGGTGCATGCTCCAGCTAAGAGGAGTAGGTGTTCGTGATCTGAGCAACGGCACCCTCAAAATGATGTTTTTCCGAAAGAAAAGAGGAGGGTGTGCTGGTGGGCCCGCCCGCTCCTTTGTGTAGCTATGCTCTCCCAGCTGCACATCACTGTTACCTGGAGACTCCGTGTAGCCCTGGAATTAAGCTCCAAACTGCAGAGGGCAAAGCAGCCCCATCTGGGGGTCCATGCAGGGGACACAGAGGGGGCAGGACTCCAGTTGAGGACAGGCACGGTCTCGGGGAGACAACGGGGGGCAAGTTCCACTTGGACAGGCAGACGCGGCTTACAAAGCTTCCTTTCACATGACTCCAAATGCGGCGGGGAAAAGGCAGTGTCTCTAGGAGCTCTGAGAGCGCTCTGCCACCTCCACCGCATCCCGCCAGGCTGAACTAGTCGTAGGGCTGTAGCTGCAGTAAGAGAGGCGAGATGGATGCTAGAACTTGCCAAACAACCCAGGGGCGGAGTGAACCTACCAGGAAAGGTGCCAGAAAAAGGAAGAGGAAACTCCGACCAAAGATTTTTGAGAAATCAAAGCAACGCTCAACCAACTCGTCCCCACTCTGAGAGCCAAAGACCAAGCGGCAGGCCTGCCCGCAACCTGGCTGGACCACACGGTCCCCTTACAGCCACCTGTTAGTTCAAGTTCCGCAGCTGGGCTTAAGGGCGCCCGGGAGGCGGGGACGCCGCGCGCATCTGCCTACCTGGGGGCAGCCCGCCCCACAGTCCCGGGCAGCCTAGGGGCGTCCCAGCCGTACCACACCTACTACGTCGCCGCCTCGCGCACCCAGGGGTCGCGGCGCGCGCCCCACAGAGCGACCACGCCCCTCCCAGGCCCCGCCGGATCCACCGGTGGCCCTGCGCACCCCAGCCTCCCCGGCAAGGAGGTCTCCGCAGGCTTCCCGCTAGGCGCCGCGACCGAGGGCTCTCTGCCTCGATGGGGGGTACTTGTGTCGCTCCCCCCACGTCGCCACTGCGCAGATGGGGGCGGGGCGGTGACCCCGTGGAAGAGCTGGCGGGCGTCCGGCGGGGGCTTCCCGGCTCCCCGAGACACGCCTGGGGCCCAGCCCCATCTCCAGCCCTACCCCTCGGCGGGGGCCGAGAGCCGGCGCCTAGCGGCCCCAGCGCTCCCCGCCCCCGGCCGGCCCCGCCCCAGGATGGCCAGTTCCCATAGCAATCGCAGACACCGGTTGCCAAGCAACCCCTCCCCCTCCCCCTGCGCCCGCTCCCACCAACCCCAGCCTCCTCCCGCCCCCACGCCTGCCTCCACCTCCCCCTGGGGCGCCAGCGCGGCCCCTGGGGATCGCTCGGGTCTGGAGCTCCGCGCGCGAGCGCGCGCGTGAGTTTCGGTGTTTCATTGTGTCCGTGTGCGAGGGGGTGTGCGCGTGCGAGTGCAGAGTTTGTGGGATCGGTGTGTCGGGAAGGTCCCTCTCCGCCGGGGACCCGAGCCGGTGCACAGCTGGTCGCGAGGGGACCCACCCACCCGCTCCGGCTCCTTTGTGTCTCGCGCGGAGCCCGCGCCGCACCCACCCCCTCCCCGGCCCGCGCCTCAGCCAGTGTGCGTGCGTGCGTGTGTGTGTCCGTGTGTGTGTGTGCGTGCTGGGGAGAGGTCCGTACCTTCGATGCAGCACACCCGCCACAGCCCCGAGTGGGTGAGGTCGCCGCGGGCACGGCGGGGCGGGGGCCCGTCGTCCATGGTCAGGTTGGTGCCGTTGCAGATGTGCGCGCTGGAGTAGAGCCAGTAGTCGGTGCCGATGGCGATGGCCATGAGCGAGAAGGCGGCGAAGGCTCCGGCCGTGGTCAGCAGCATCTGCAGCCCGCGGTCGCATCGCACCATGGTGGGCGCCTCATAGTCCGCCG
>NW_004955478.1:6149681-6219198 GCF_000276665.1 Chinchilla lanigera | reverse complement strand
CCCCGCCCAGCCCGGCCGGGATTTTTCCGCCCCTCCTCTCCGCGCCCCTCCTCTCCGCTTCCCCTACTCGCGCGCGCTCTCTCCTCTCCCAGGGTTCATTCATATTATTAGCTTGAAGGAAGCCAGGGCAGGGTTCCCCGGGAGAACTGAGAGGAAGCGTCTCCAGCCACCTCTCCTAACTGACTAGAGCGCCCAGCCTCCCCTCTCCCTGGGGATTCTGATTTGTGGAGTGTGCTGTGCATCTGTGTGTTGTCCCTGCTTTGCCCGGGACGTATTTGTGCCCCTACCCTGCCGTGAAGGTGTAGGCCAGACTCACATTTCCAGAAGTCCCAGATGTGCTCACAGCTGGGAGTCATACGTTACAGGCCAGGCCAGGCCTTGGCCACCCCGTCCCCAAGCTTGGTGGCTCCTTCGGCTCCTTCAGCTCTTCCTGCCAAGCGCTGGGAGGCCTGGGACTCTGGGTGGCCCTAAGATGGGGCTGGCCTCCCCCACCACACTTCTGCTCCCAGAGACCAGGAGCGCCCCTGCCGGGAGCGCCCCTGCTGTATTTGATTCAAACATTCCACCCTCGTGTTTGGTTGACATACAAGATTTTTTTGTTTGTTTGTTTTTGTTTTTCCCGGTACTGGGAATCGAACTCACGACCTTGCGCTTGCCAGGCAGGCGCTGTGCCGCTGAGCTAAATCCCCAGCAGCCCCGTGTTTGATTGAAGCATTTCCCTCTTCCTTGCTGCTCTTTCTCAGTACCTGTGCTTGTTCCTGCTTTGGCTCTACTCGAGCTTAGCACGCTTTCTGTGCCTCCCCTGTCTTGCCAGCCTCTGCCCAAGCCCTGCTGGCTTCACTTAATTGCCTTTGCTTCTGGCATGGCCCCAGCCTGGACGCACTCCCTTCTCATCTGAGCCAGGCAAGAGGCCTTCAGCACCCAGCTCCAAGCCCTCCCTCCCTTCAGGAGGCCTCACAGACCAACACCGGGCAGTCAGTACTTCTTCACCTCTCCTCTGCCCGAGAGCCTGTAGGCGTCCTTCAGGGTGTCCTGTAGGACGCTGCTCTGGACCCTAGGCGATCGAAGGAGGTGTGCGGAGAGCTGCTGACCTTGCAAGATGAAGCTTAAATGTCACATTTTGGGTGGCATCTTCCCAGCCACTCTCCAGAGACGATTACCCCAGGCAGGAACCGCTGCTGTCCTTCCCGCAAGATTCTGAGACTTCCCTGTGCCTGGCTGTATGGGAAGTGCTTAACAAATGTTCGCTAAGTAAGAGATGTTTGTTGCCCCTGGGAAAATTACAGTCTGCCTGGGGGAGGGAAGATAGAAGTAAAAGGGGGAAACCGTTACAAAGTCATGTAACCCCAGGACCAGGCTGGCTGCATCACTTAGCATTTGTTGGTCCCCTTCTCCTGCCTTTGGGTGTCCGTCCTGCCTTCGCCAAGGGTCATTACCTCTGTTTCTTTTTTTATTTTATCACCACCTGGTGTGCACACAGCAGGTGTCTGAGTGGACCGGAAGGTATGAGATGGCTTCCTCTGGCCCAGAACAAGGCTGCTCCCCTCTGTCCCTAAGATCCTTAAGATTAAGCTAAAATTCTATTCTCAGAAGCCATGAGAAAGGTAACTCTCAAGCTTTTCTTTTAGGAGCAGATCCTGCTTTCACAGAAAATCTTAAACAGAATTGCAACATAGATAAGCCTGACTTCCACCACCAGCCCTGTAGGTAAGGTAAAGAGCTCAGTCTGTAGCCATCCGCCCACACTGCCCCCGGCCAGCTCCTAGAGCACCTGTGTGAACCCCGGGTTCAGTGAAAGCCTACATCCCAAGCAAGCATTACAAGTTACATCTCCTTTAGCCCTTCCTGTGGGCTGCCTTCCTCAGGATCTGTGGGAGACACGGAGAAAGTGACAGAAACTCAACCTCCTTGCAGGGGTTGGGGAAGAGAATCTTCATAAGCTCCCATTAGGCCGGGGACATGACATATGGGCCGTGAGACCCTCCTTTAAGCTAAGCGCTTCACACGTCAGTGCCGCAGGAGATGGAACTAAACTTTTCATTCATCAGAGCCGTATTCGACCAGTTCTAACATCTCACTCACAGAGTCCATTTGAGGGAGTTTAGAGAGCGCTGGACCAGGAGCCACAAATGATCCATCTTCGCCGTCGGACTGGCTCTCGGGGAACTAGCCAGCTGATCTGGACAAGCCAAGCCCCCCTGGGGGAGAGACACCTCTCCGGTCCCGCCTTCCAGAATTGCTTTGAGGGCCACAAAAGCAGCCTTGCTTATTGCATGCACTTTGCAGCCATCTGTAGAGTGAGTAGTAAACACTGTCATGTCTGCCCTTTGTTCGGAGGCAGCTCCGGATGCTGTCTGGGGATGCATCTTACGCACTCTGTTAATCCTTCTTCATGCAGCTGGGGAAGCTGAGGCGCAGAGAAGTTGAGTAACTTGTTCAAGGTCTCACACCTGCGAGGGTCAGATCCGAGCTCTGCCAGAATCTTTCAAGGACACCGAATGTCTCTTTGCTGATGTTTGGTGCTAGTGGGCTTCCTTGCTGTTACCTGTTAATTTCAGGGGAACCCCGTGGGTGCTTGGCAGTTTGCCTTCCTGTAGGTGGGCACTTGACCGGCAGCTGTGGTTGGTCCTGTGACTGTGAAGGTGTAGGCTGTGAAGGCAAATAAGGACGTGGCCGCTGGCAAAGGGATGTAGGGCAAACTCAGTCCTGCCTGAGACCATGCATCATGCCTGGGTGAGCACAATATAAATCCGGAAATTTCTGTTTATCCAGATTACAGAACTAAATGGCAGGATTTCACCGGTGTTGAAGGACTCTAGATTTTCAGCTTCCAAATCTGAGAGGGATGTATCCCCCTCTCAGAGCTAGCTGAAGGCCTTGGGCTGCTTTTGTTGAGACACCGTATACCTGACATGTTGTCCTAGGGGGCCTCCAGTATAAATGGTACTGCTGGGGGAGGGATCATCTAATCACGCATATTATTACCTCTCTGGACAGCTGAGAAAGTGGGGCATTTGACAGTGTGTTGAACCAGGCCTCCAGAACTGTATTTTTCAACCCAGGGTGTTTAATTCTTTTCCCTCTTCTCTGGATCATTTGGGTAATTACCACAATTCCGCGCTTTACTTAGGCTGTGACGATAGTGAAGCCATAATGAGCGTGAACCGTCACAATCCCAAGTCCAGGGTGAAGCAGCCAGGCGGGCTTCTGCGGCAGCCAAGGGAGAGGAATACAGTATTAGGCTGCCCACGCTGCATAATGTGCACGTCAAAGCCGGCGAGCAGGAGCAGGGAGCGGCCCTCCACCAGCCAGGGACACAGGAGTGCTGTGTGTGTTGGCTTCAGAAGCTTTTATTAAAGGCTTTGTTTTCCCCCATTGTCCTCCAGAGATAATGACCTTTGTGTGGCAACTTTTTGTAATATCTCATTTCTATGCCCAAAGCAGATGGTTCCTGTGATTTCAAAAGGCTTAGTGGGGGGATTTCGGGAGCCTGGGTGATATCTCGGGTGAATAGACAGAGTGATTTTGAGTTTCTATAGCCAAGGGCTGGGGATGAGTCTCAGAAGGTTTCCGGGGCTTGGCTCCGAGGGGGAGGCTTATCTGCAACCCATCCAGGCTGCTCTGAATCTGAGAAGAATGCCTGGAGATCTTGGTGCTGAAAGCTTTTGCCTCCATCAGATTATGCATATTGCAAGAATGACTTTCTCCCTTCGCTATTTCAGTAGGCTCCTTTGAGAGATCGCGCAAATCAGAAAATGCGACTGGGCTTTATGAATTCAGGTTTATTCCATTTCATTTTCTTATCGCTGATATCCCATTTGAGCTGGATACACAGCGTTCTGTGCCAGCTGCACCACAATAAAATGGTGGCACGCCCCTGGAAGTAGCAGAAGCAGCACCCCAGGTGTGCGGAGAGGGAAAGCGAGTAGCATTTAGTGGGTGCTCTCTGGGAGACCCTCGCTTTGTGGCCTCATTTCCGCTCACCATGACAACAACCCTAAAGGTGGTCACCTTTACCCACAGTTTGTAAATGATGAACTTGCAGCTACACTGAGTAAAGGCTGGGGTACGATTTGAACCCAGCTCTGCTTGGAGCAGCTATGTTCGGTAGCTACTAACCGGCACCCCAGCCTCCGAGGGTGCCTGCTCTGCTTCTTCCCCGACAAATTCATCCAGATGAGATTAAGTTAAAGGACTGTCAAAGTCACATAGGGGTGGAGAGGTTAGGAAACGCTGCATCTTACAAGCCAGGAGGGGTAACGCAGTCCGCTCATTTATTTCCTGGACAGGTAGGGCTGAATGGGGCTGGTGGTAAGTACTAGAAGCCACTGGCCTTCAGCGCTCACCCTTCTCCCCTGCCCTCCTGGCTCCTACCCCACCATCTGCGCTGCAACTGGCCAGAGCTGAAGGCCCTTAACCCAGGTGCTCTGTGCAGATCTCCCAGGAGACAGCTCTGGCCTCGGGCATCTCACGGGCATTTTTCATTTATTGTCTGTGGGAGGAAAACCCAGCACCCCGCTGCCAGTGTTAAATACCGAACAAAACAATGAACTGTGTGAGTGAAGTCTGTGTGGACTTATTCAAGACCTGTGTGTTTTTAGACCAAATCACATCAGGTACTGTGCTGGGCGGGCTCCCCTGCTAGAAATTGTTCCGGAACCAGCCCGGCTGATGAACATATTGATATTAACAGCCTGACTCGACCAAAGCTTCCGGCCCAGCACGCTCGAGAGTTAGCTGGTTATTCTCAGAACAGTCTTTTCAAAACACTCTCCAGGACAAATAGGCTGAGAGGTTCCTTTGTCCTCAGCTAGCCTCTGAGACGGAGCTGACTCTCAAAGCATGGAGAAGAACTCCATGGAAGAAATGGTCAGCAGGAAGAAGAGGCTGGAGCCTTTGAAAGGGGCTGCAGGCAGGGGTGGGGAAGGTGGTCGGTGACAGCACATTCTTCAGCTAACGTGCACCATTTGTGCTTTTGCCAAAGCAGAGCTTTTAATTCCAAAAATATAACAGCCTTGTGCAGGAACCGGAAGAAAGGGCAACGTTTCCTGCACAACTTTGCTGCTAAGTGCCTCGCTGCCGAATGAAAGGTTTGGTTTAGGGGAGGTCCACGGACCTGGCCTTCTGAATCACACCTTCCTCTTCATCTGCCTCCAGGTCTCTCAGCTGCCTGCTGGGATGCTGGAGGTGGGTTGCTTTTGTCTTAACCCTTCGGGGAAAGAGGGATTGCTTTGTGCTGCAGATGTCTTTCTGAATCACCGGGGTATCAATTGAAGATTCCCATTCTGTCTCTCCTGTGGGCTATTCTTCTCACTCTGTTATTGGATAACTCGGGGTCTTTGCAGATTGCTGTCCCAGGCCTTTTGAGGAGGTGGGCAGAGAAGGTCACTGGTTTCAAGCTGACCTGGGTTCCCAGTCCTGCTTTGCCATCTGCAGCTGTGTGGCCTTGGACTGATGACTAAAGCACTCTGGAGTCTGATAAAATGGGGACCCAAGCACCTGCCTCCTGGGTTCTTGCACAGAGTGAAGAAACCCAGGGAAAGAAAGCACTGATACAAAAACGCTTAAAGTTAGCGTTTGTTGAGCACTTCCTATGGTCCAGGTGCCATCGTAGATGCTTTGCCGTGTATTTATTCTTTTGCTTTTCTTTGAGGTAAGTCCTCTTCTTAGTCCCATTCTACTGAAGAGGTGATGACCTGGAGAAGGAAAATCCCATGCTAAGGGTTTTGTGATTTTTGAGGCTTGTATACTTTGGTTTAAATATATACCAAGTAGCTTGTACAGCAATGTCACAAGCCCATTATATTGTCCAATTAATATATGCTAATAATTATCAAAAAAGAAGAGCGTGTATGCTAAATAATTGGCAGCATTTGTGAGCTTGTTTTTCTAACATCCTCCAACAATTAGGCTGAAGTTTCTTGGTTTCCTCATCTACCAACAGCTACTAGCCTCACCAGACTCAAGCACCCTTGTAAGATAAATTCGGTAATTTATCCAAACTAGAAATGTTGTTTTTCCTCAGCGGATTCTTCTCTTTTACCCCATATTGTCTCCTGGGAACCTGCGCATAGGAATCTTCTAGGTGGCAGACATATTATTAAATCATTGCAGTCTTCCAGTTCTTCCGCTGGGGGCAGTGCAAGAGCTTGAACAAAGTTACTCAACTCTTTGAGGCGTCCATGGCCCCACTATGAAATCATGTGGAGACATCTGCCCTTGTCCACTTTTGTGGGCTTTGAAGGTGATGGTATATGAACTGTCTAGTGCAGAGTCTAGCACATTTGTGCACAGCTGACCCAGTTATAGTGGTTTGACATCAGCAGATGTCACTGGTAGATACACAAAATGTGATGTAAGAAATAATATTTATTGTATGAATGAACCGTGCATGCAGGACTTGTGGGTCCTCTTCAGGTGACCTGCAGCATCGCTGGGGCTTCTCAGGTGTGCCCGTCCAGCGGCACCCACACCACCCTGACACGATTCCCATGCATCTCAGGGCCTCTCCATCCTGTTCAACGTGGCACCAGGCACTCAAGACACTAGGGTCTGGCTCTGTTCTTGCCGGATGGGATAATGGCCTGTTCTCAGGTAAATGGGATGGGAAATGCACTGACTCCCTAGAGGTGATATTTTAGATATCTAGATCCTCAAGATTTCCAGGAGAAATATTCTTTGGTGCTGTATCTGTAGGGAAGGTTGTCCCCTGGTAGACAGTATCTGCAAGTGATTACATTGCCCTCCTGCGTTGTCCACCCAGCTGAGGCCCTGTGAGAGTTCTGCAGGTAAAGGAAGGTGACAGGACTGCATAACACCTCTGAGCATCCCTGGAACCTGGAGAGGCTGCTCCCAGCAACCCAAAAGGCTGCCTTGTGCTCATCTGCCTGCCCAAATCAACAATCTCTTATTCTAGAAGATAGGGGAGTGATGGGATGTGATTATTGAACAGTTAAACCGTTACATGTGTCAGCACCTTATAACAGGAGAGCCTTTTTTTTTTTTAATTTAGTTTTGTTTTTTGAGACCATGTCATGCTATGTAGTCCAGGTTGGCTTTGAACTCACTATATAGCCCAGGCTGGCCTCGAACTCTCAGCGATCTTCTTACATCAGCCTCTGGAGTGCTGGGGTCACAGGTGTGCGCCATCATGTCTGGCTTTCAAGAGAGGCACTGTTAACCCCATTTTATAGATGATGCAGCTGAGGTTTCCAGAGGCCAAGTAGCTTCCCCAGATCGTGACTAGTAAATAAAAGGCTAGGATTCAGGTTCAAGGACTGTCTCTAAAAAACAGTCGATGGTTTTCAACCCTGGATGCCTTTGACACTGGGTTGGGAGATTTTAGAAATATATATTCCACTCCTGGAGTAGGGTCTGGACATCAATATTTTTAAAAGCTGTCTGGTGATCTCTAATGGGTAGCCCAGGTAACAGCCAGGCCACAGGACCATTATGCCTTTGGACCCAACTTCTCCTGAAAAGTGCTGAGTTTTCAACTGAATTTATCACTGGCAGATGCAGCCTGGCTCCGTATGTGGGTAGCTGACAGGGACTGGCGGGCTGGGAGCGCCTGGCATCAGCTTGGCCAGCTGTACCTATGGAGAGAATCGTCACCTGGCAGACAAGCAGGGGAGGCAGCAGTTAGGCTCGGGTGATCTGAGAGACTCTACAAGGCTCTCCCTGCTGCTCTAGCCCTGCAGATTGCCTCGCTCACAGTGAAGGCCATGCTGAACAGCCATTTTCCCGCTGGCCCACCCTGCCTGCAGGAAGTGCCTGTGGGGGAACTGGGGAGGGCTGTAGCCCAGCCTCAAAAGCCCGCCTGGGACAGGGCTTTGGAGCCTGGCAATTCTGGGGCCAAAACAGTGTTTGTTTCGGTGAGCTTCCCCACCGGGAACTGTCACCACAGAGACCCTTAGAGTGGGCTGCAGGGAACAGGTCACTGGCCTGGTGGTTTACCTGGGATAGCAGGGAAGCTCTGACATCAGACCAGAGGGCGTGAAGGGCACAACAGGTAAGAGGGTGCTGCAAGGGTCCTCAGCCAGGGCCTTGGGGCTGTGGGGTGTCAAATGGCAGTCACACCCTGCCCTCTGGGGACACCCCAGCCCTGTCCTCCGGAGCTCTCAGAGCCTGAGAGCAGGCCCGGCCTCGAGGCTCCTCCCACCTCTGCCTCGGCCAATTCCCAGCAAAGGGCCTGCGGCACTTGCCAACTGAGCCAGATGCTGCTTTGGGGAAAATACCTTCTGGAGTTTGTTGTCTGAGCCCTCCTAGCTGACACCCACGGTGGAGAAGACATGCCAGGATACATGGAAAATCTCTTCATAAATATTTGAAAAGAGTCAGAAAAGGAAAAAAAGAAAAGGGCTAACCCCCAACTCCTAGCGTTTGGGAGCATCTTCACGATCACCGCGAGCAGATGGAGGAGGCAGGGTGGTATCCTTCCTCGATTTGTAGCAGGAGCTCTGCGAGAGCGCTTTCCCATGGCCGCCGCCTGGAGCCCTAGTGTTCAGTTCTGGGGGCTTTGGCTTGCTTGTGGGCCCAGGGGAGAGGATAAGCCTGCCAGGGCCCACGGTGGAGATGCAGCACAGATGCTGAGCAGGCTGGCGGGGGAGAGTGACCTGCCCTTTATCCATAATGCATAATTGTGTCTTTAAACTCAAGTGCCTTGGGACTGCATGACAAGTAGAGCGCAGACTAAAGTGGATTTTAAGGGAGTCCCTGGGAGACAAGGAAAGAGGCCTGCGGGGGCCACGGAGCTAGCAGGACGGTGCTGATGCCCGCACAGAAGAGAGCGATACGCCCCAGTCTGGAAGCCGCAGGGGCTGGAGAATCCTCCTGGAGAGGCTTGGCCGTGGGCAGACAGGACGCTTCAAGGCTGGGGCAGCAGGTCAGGAGTCCTAGGCCTTCCAGTGAAACGGGGTCCTTCTCAGCTCTGGTTATCAAAGAGACTCAGCATCCAGCACCTTGGCCCTCCCTGGGGCAGGGCAGGTCTCTAAAAGACAGAAGCCTGGAAGGGCCGGATCAGATAGGGAGAGGCTGCCTTCCTAAATCTAAGAGTAACTTTTTTTTTTTGGTACAAGAAATCAAACTCGGGCTGGGGATTTAGCTCAGCGGCAAAAAGCGCCTGCCTGGCAAGCGCAAGGTCGTGAGTTCGGTTCCTGGTACCGGAGAAAAAACAAAAAAAAAAAAAAAAAAAAAAAGAAATCAAACTCAGGACCTCACACTTGCCAGGCAGGTGCTGCACCGCTAAGCTAAATGCCCGGCCCTAATCTAAGAATAACTTGGAAGGACAGACCTGCGTCCCGCAGAAGGCTGGCACCCCGGTCCCAGCAGCTCCCTGGTGGCATTAGGGTAACACAGGGCCTTCGGTGCAGGCTGGCAATGTGAACAGGAGACTGCCCAGGAACTAGGGTGTGTGTAAATGTCTCCAGCGCAGACTGGATGGTGGCAGGAACCTTGACCAAGACATTTTAAGCAGCATTTCTGGTGGACCTGCTTTCCCCTCACTGTTGGAGCCTGTCACTGTGCCTGGCTGGAGCAGGGCTGGCCAGGGAGGAGGAGGGAGGAGAGGGCCTGGAGGCCGGGCTATGGCACTTTGCTGTTACCCTTTCTTCTTAGGACGAGAAGAGGCACAGACACGGCTACAGCCCCAAGGCGGGTGGATGCTCACCTTTGAATGTTAAGTCTGCTTCTAACTCTGACTCACATTCTCGCTGGTTTATTGACTGTGAGTCGGTTCTACCTGAAATACTGCGCTCCAGACACATTGTTAAATAGCCAACTTAGAGGAACTCATGTCGAATGCAAACAACCTCCAAAGACGGCTGCTGGAAAGGCCAAGGGTTTGCTTTTGGAGAGCATTTGAGTTAACACTGTGTCCTTTAATCAACCAGTAAAACCACCCAGTGCTTACCAGTGCCTGGCCTTGGGCTTATTATCTCTCTGATAAGTGATTAGAAGAGTCGATGTGATTCACTCATTCACTTTCTTACTTGATGGGTTAAACTGTAGCCCTGTCTCCTAACTCCCAGAACGTGCTACATGGGGCCTTGTTTGGAAAAAAAAGGGGTTTGCAGACATAATCAAGCCCAAGACCTTGAGAACTTCCTTAATTAGTGGAGGCCCTCGATCCAATGACAAGTGTGCTTATAAATAAGAGAAGGAAGGAAGGCGTGTGAAGGCTGAGCCTGTAGCTGACCGGTCTCTTAAGCTAGGAAGCACCAAGGCTAGCCAGCTGCCCCCAACACAGGGGCGGGGCGTGGAATGGGTTCTCCCGCAGAGCTTCCACAAGGAGGCAACCTGTTTACACCTTGGCTGCAGACTTCTGGCCTTCAAGACAATGAAAAAATAAATTTCGGTTGTTTTAAGCCACCCTGTTTGTGGTCATTTGTTTTGTTTTGTTTTTGTTTTTCTCCGGTACTGGGAACTGAACTCACGACCTTGCGCTTGCCAGGCAGGCGCTTTTGCCGCTGAGCTAAATCCCCAGCCCCTGTTTGTGGTCATTTGTGTGGCAGCCCTAGGGAATCGATGTGATGTGAAATGCATTGTCCCAGGCCCTGGCTGCACCATCAGAATGCCCCAGTGAGCCAAGTCTCGGAGACCCTGGCCCGTGGGAATCCCTCAGGTAGACGGGGAGACAGACTGGCGAGGGATTGTGTTACGAAACTTGCAGGGAGAAAGCTCTCCTACAGTGGAGCCTGTTCTCTCTTAAACCTGTTTCTCTGTCAGCTCTCTATCTCAGGATGCACTGCCTCCATCCATTGCTCGGCCACCAGCTTGTGCGTTGCTGTCCGTGCCCTGCAGCCAGCCCCACCCCGAGTCCTGCCAATCTCATCCCTGAAGTGCATCTGAACCTTCTCTTGTCTCTTGCCTGGAGCTCTGTCCAGGGTGGGCCAGCATCGACTTTCCTCTGGACGAGGGAACGCCCTTCCTCTAGCTAATTTATCTTCCTGGCTCACGCGTGCCACCTACATTCTCTCCCATGCTTTCTCTTCTCTGTGCAAATGTCAGTTGCTTGTCTGCTCTACTGAGAAGCACCTCAGAGCCTTCTCACCCCGGGCACCAAATACCAGTGCACCCCTGGTCACCCTGTGTAGTTCTGCCCCTGTGTGCCACTCTGCCCACACCCAGGATCCACCTTCCCTGAGAAATCTCCAGTCCACCAGCCCTGGCCGCTTTCCCTTCCTCTGGCTCACCGAGCTCCTTCCTAGCTCAGAGAAACCACACGCGGCTTGGGTTCTATCTAGAAAGTTCTTCTTTCTATTCTCAGTCTCAAGTTCAGTCTTTCCAGAGTTCCTGCTCTGAAGGACTTGCTCTCTGCTTTCCTACGCACCTTTCATTTTTCATTTCCCCATAGGTAATATTAGGGTTAGGGATTACAGTGTAGATCTTTTAAAAAAATTTTCTGGCTGTGCAGGGGATCGACCCCAGGGCCTTGCACGTGCTAGGCATTTGCTCTAGCATTGATTTGTCAGCTGTCCGTCTTTCCTACCACAGTAAACCCCAGAGAGGCCGCATGTTCGTTTTGTTCCTTTCTGACTAACCCGTAGATCTGGCACGTAGGAACAGTCAAATATTTGTTTAGCACAGAAATAAATGAATACATTTCTTAAACCATCTGTGGGAGGGGGAGAGGAGAAAAACCAATAGCTGCGTGGCAAACTTCTCAGTCCCCGAGAGCCAACAAGTTTCATAGCTCACCGCAGCAGGCCTGGAAATGTAATTACTTTGTTTCCCTGCCTCCTCCCCGAGCCTTGTTTTTAAAGTTTGCTTCCTCCGTTGAATAAATGCGTACAGTAACCCTTCCGGCAGGAGGAGAGGGGAGGAAGGGGCTGCAGGCTCAGTAAAGAGCATGCTTGAGAACGTCAGGCCCCCTGAAGGAAAGTTGCTGTCAGACAGAACATCTGACAAAAGTTAAAATGCCCTTGCACGAATAAATCAGTTGCTGTGGCAACCAGGCCTCACTCTCTCCGAGAAAAAGGAGGATGAAAAGTCAGCTAACTCTGGTCCAGGCCTGAGAGAAGGAGCTGTCCCAATGGAATAATGGGACAATAGCATGAAATATGTCATGTTACCAGCATAAAATGGCATTTTCTGAGTTTGACGGGGGACTCTTAGGGGCCGGATTCTCCTTTCCCACCGCCTTCCTGGTTGGTTTCTGTAGGCACAGAGGGATCAGCGCTGCCAGGCAGCGCCTCCTGTCACGCTCCAGGTTCACCAGCTGCCTGCAAGTTGCTCCTCAGAGAGACCCTGAGGTAGGTCCTTTTGTACGGAGGACTCAGTCTGTGCTAGACACTCACTGTCAGCGTGGATTTTGATCTATCTATGGTTTCCAAGAGGAGAAGCCGCCCACCTGCGCCAGGAGAGTTCAGCAAAGGTGTCAAGCGGGGGGCGTGAACTCTCAGAGGTGCTTCTCGATTGTGTGTTCAGGGTTCCTGAGGGGTAGCAGCCCACTTAATGGGGGAGAAGAGCAATCTCAGGAAGTGGGGTGCAGGGTGTGTGCAGGTATCACTCCCCACCGCACTGGGGTGAATGTGGGGTTCTGGGCGTCTGAGGCCACTCTTCCCAAGCCAGTTTTCTCCGAGCAGCTGATCTGTGGGCTTTTAAGGTGTTCAGTCGCCCCTTTTGATAGAGGCAGAAAGGCATAAAGAATCGGTGGTCCGTGAAGTTTGTAGGTTTTTTTCACTCATTCATCCTCGTTCAACACGTACTTACTGTGTAGGCGGGACAATGGTCCCCCAAGGTGCTCGCAACCCAAGCCCTAGAACCTGCGCACCTGTTGCATTACACGACAAGAGGGGCTTGGGGCTGCAGATGGCATGAAGGGTGCTAATCCGCAGGCTCGAAAACAAGGAGTGGGGTGCTGATTTTCCATGTCAATTTGACTGGGTTAAGGAGTACCTTGAGAAGTGGTACAGCACTTGTTCTGGTGCCTGTGGAGGTGTTTCCAGAGACTGGCATGTGCGTCATACCAGTGGACAGAGGGGCAAGATCAGCTTAGTGTGCGGCGCACCATCCACACAGCCTGGGGCCAGGGCAGAGCAGAAAGGACAGGGAAGGGAGGATGTCCCTCACCCTCTCCGGAACTGGGACACCCTTTCTCCTACCTGTGGGCATCAGCATTCCACACTGTCTGCCCTTGGGACTCTGAAGCCACCTCCTGGTTCTCAGGCCTTCAGCTCTGTTGTCAATCTGAGGCCTTTCGACCTGGAGCGAGTCACACGCCCAGCATCACAGGTGCTGCCATGGGCCCCCGTAACTGCATGAGCAGCTCTCCCAAGAAACCCCCTCTGGTGGACCTACCTCTACATCCTGTTGGTTCTGTTTCTCTGGAGAACCCTAACTTAGTACAAGCACATTACCCTGGATTATCTGTCTTGGCCTAACTGTAACCAAAAGGGCCTGCAAAGCAGAAACAGGAGGCAGACGAGTTAGAGAAATGCGACATGAGAAGGACTCCATCCACCGTGGCTGGTGCTGGACATGGAGGAAGAGCCCATGAGCCATGGAATGCAGGCAGCCTCTGCAAGCTATAAAGGGGTGGGGGCAATGGAGGCTCCTGAGAACATGCAGACAGAAATACAGCCCAGCTGACACCTGATATTCAGTTCAGAGAGACTCGGCCTTCTGAATCATCCAGCTGCTAGATTTTTATTGCTTTAAGCCACTAGCGTTTGGTCATTTATACAGCAAGGACTCACTGTCTAAGTGCCAGGCCCTGTACTAGGTTCTACCCTCCCTAGGTTCCCTGGCCTGAGAGGGAGGCAGGTGCAGAAATCAGCAGGTATGGTTGGTCAAAGGGGTGTGGGTGCTCTGCGTGGCCCTAGCAGTGGTGGAGGGTCATGCTCAGGGAAGTCTCCCAGAGCCAACTTTGGAAGAAAATTGGTGTGATATCGTGAACTAGATATTTGGTTTTCGTCCCATATCCTGGCACAGAACTCCTGAACCCTTTGGCATCTGCAAAATGTTGAAGGTTTTTTTGTAAGCTAATGAGTGGCTCATGACTGGGGGTCCTTAGACATCTTCAGAGTAGGTGCTGGCCCACCAGAAAGACCGAGGCACGATTAGGAGCTGGGATTTTGCAGCCCCACCCTGATCTCCAAAGGGTGGAGACAGGTCGAAGTTGATCACTAGTGGCCATTGATAGAATCAGGCTCATGGGGGATGAAGTCTCCATAAAAATCCAAAAGGATTGGTAGCACCAGGGTTGAACTGACTTAGAGGACACCCAGCGATGTCCACCACAGAACTACTTGGCTTTTGGTGGGAGAGAAGTCCCCGCAAACGTCTTGGTGACGGGAGGTCACAGAAATATTTTATGTTATGGGAATAGAGGAGGAGCTGATTTTATCATGCTATATTTCCAGAGCTGGACTTGAAAGATTAGCGAGTGAAAGAGGGTCTGGGGGAAGGCATGGGAGACAGACGGGAGGGATGTGCCCGGTCCCTCGTGTGAAACCAGCAGGGCAGGAGGCTGAAGATGCAGCTGCCGAGAGGTCACGGGCTGCCTCAGGGGCCGCGGCAAGCAGCTGGAACCTCAGCCTGGGCCACAGGGGAGCCTTGGAAGGGTTTCAGGAGGGGTTGACATGGTTTGATCAACCTGACCAGATAAATCAGCCAGAAGCAGAGCTTGTCAAAAATAGAGCCAAGCGATCAAAATAAAGGCTTACTAGGGTCCTGAGTGGGGAGGGGTCACCTTTCTCCGGAGGGTTCTTCCTGCCCCTCCACTCTGCCCCCTCATCTCAGTCTGGATCCCCTGGGTCAGAGAAATCTCCCAACCCTCCCTCACTGTCCCTGCCGCCCTTGGCTCCATATGCTCCCCTCTTCCCAAAGGACGTGGGCACCGAGGAGAAGGCAAATGGAAAACGAAGCCATGGTCACAGGCGGAGCACTGGGCCTGTCATCTTTTCATAAATTAAATGTACACTGTAAAAATTGATTATTTAAGGAATAATTGCCATTATTTTCTAATGTAAAAAAGCAGGGGTAAATGCTGTGATGGATTACTGAGGCAGAGCGAAGAGAGGCATTT
The DNA here is from genome assembly GCF_000276665.1 of Chinchilla lanigera. Classification (NCBI taxonomy): domain Eukaryota; kingdom Metazoa; phylum Chordata; class Mammalia; order Rodentia; family Chinchillidae; genus Chinchilla; species Chinchilla lanigera. The sequence continues at coordinate 6,204,170 of NW_004955478.1, read as the reverse complement.
AATTAATTTCACAAGACTGCTGAAAACGCAATCACTATGAAATCGAGGGCTGCCTTCAGCCACACCAGGCTGCAGCCGGCTCTGCTCGGCATGTACCCACCCAGCTGGGGCCCACCCTGGCTGGCAGGGAGCCTGTGCCTAGCGGGCCAGGTACCTCAGTGCTGCCCAGGGGTTGGGCTGGGCTGGGCTCACAGGACTGTTATGGTTTGTGTCTGGGTGTCCTCCCAAAGCCTCATGGGGCCATGGGGCAGGCTTTTAGTGTTTGATTGATTATGGGTGTGAGAGCTGCACCCGCCCTGGGGTGGATAGTTTGCATATGTAAGGGAGAGGAAGAGGCTGCTTGAGGCCATTCCACCCTGGTGTGGGCTTGTTGCTTAGCTGTGTTCTGCGGCCATGAGCTGTGGCCCTCTGCCCTGTGCCACTCTGCCTTGTAATCTGCCAAGTGCGGACTGAAACCTCCACAAACTGTAAGTGAAATAAACCTTTCCTTCCTTAATTTTGGACATCAGGTATTTTGTCCCAGCAACGAGAGAAAAGTAACCAAGACAAGGACACTCTGGCTTCCGGTCTGGGCTTGTGTGACAGCCAGGAAAGCTCACTGAGCAGAGGGGAGGCCAGAGGAGGGCCAGAATCTGGGCCCTGGAAAGTTGAGGTCAAATTCAGACACTTAGCTTAGCCTCCGATCCAAACCAAGGGCTCAAACACTCATGCTTGGCTCTGTGGTCAGAGCAGATCTAGGGCAGATGTGCTTTGAGAAGGAGCCCAAGCTCATTCCTCTTGCAGCTGAGCTCAGGGATCCCCCCTCCCTAGCCCCCACTGCCCTCTCAAGCTTTGCATCTTGCCTTGCTCCTCCTTTCCCTATCAACGCAACCTCCTAGGTGATCAAGATGATAGCGACATTTGGCCGCCAGGTACTGTAGCACATGCTCCAAAACATGCTGCCGTTGCTTTGTTCCCGTTTCACGGATATGAAGCTTGAGGTTCGAAGCGGTTAAGCTGGTTCCCACTAACTTGTGGTTAGTGACAGAGTCAGGATTTATTTATTTAGTTAGTGTTTTTGAGACAGGGTCTCGCTATGCAGTTCAGGCTGGCCTTGTGCTCACTTTGTAGCCCAGGCTGGTCTCGAACTCATAACGATCCTCTTGCCTCAGCCTCCCGAGTGCTGGGATTAGAGGCGTGCGCCACCACGCCCGGCTCAGAGTCAGGATTTAGATTCATGCCCGTGAGTGAGTCATTCCCCTCCCGTGTCCCTGGCCGCTGTCCCGACGTTTGCCCCCGGACCCTAAGGGTCCTCATTACAGTACTGGGATGGGACTCTGATAACCGAGGTGGGGGGGATTTCTGGTGATCACTTTCAGAAACAGCATTTCCTGCTGCTTCAGTGCTGCTTTATCCCCAGCCAGGGCAGCCTCACCTGGTCAGTGTGTGGTTGCCAAACAGAACGGCAACATGCAGGCGGAAGGCCGGCCTCTCCCCGTACCAGGACCCTTCTGTCCCCCAGCCTCTGTCTCCTGTCTCCACCTGGCACAGCCCCCTCTCACCTGCACCCCAGCACCAGGCCCAGGAAGCACAAATATTCCTTGCTCTGAAGCCCAATTCCTCTCTGTGTCCCCACTGCAAATGCTGCTTGAACGTGCATGGGCCGTTTACGGAACACCGAGTGAAACACGCAGAGTCAAAGGCCTGAGTCTGCCCGCGGAGAGTCCCAAGCAAACGGGGGACAATTCTTACTCAACAAACATGCAGGGCGGAGGGGTTCCGGAGAAGGGATTCTTTCCCTGACACTCCCGAGGAGCAGACATTTACCCATGCTCCCTCAGGGGTGAGAGGAGCAGACACGGTGCACAGAGAGGGCTGCTACCTGCTGGAGGGAGAAGGACAGACACATCAGGCAAGCACCGGGGCTCAGAGGGCCACAGACTTGTAGGAGGGACAGAGAGGCCGCGGCTGCAAGGGAGTGCTCATCTTTTCTGGAAAGCCAGAGTGTGCCATTGAAGGGGTTTAAAAGCCAGAGACTCTGCAGCCTGCCTAGACTTCCTTTCAGAGGGAAGCCAGCAGCAGCACAAGGGTCTGAGAGCTCCACAGGAGGCTGTGGGCCGGAGGAGGTACCGCTGGGCCCAGGCCAGGCAGTGAGCGGCGGGGAAGGGGAGAGCTCTGGGCTTCGGTGGTAGCTCTGGGAGTTTTCTCGGACGGAGATTTGCATGAAAACCTCACCAGGGGGGAAACAGAAGGCGAGGAGCCTGGTGCTGGCCACACACATTTTATGGCCAGTTGTGAGCTTTCAGGGTCTCTTGGCCAAACTGAGAGAGTCGCGCCTTCCAGACACTCGTGCGATTCACAGTAGTGGGCGGCCCCTGCCTTGCTCGCTCAGGCAGCCGGCATGGCCTCTGCGGCGGCGGCGTCTAATTGATTTAATACATCAGCTAAGGCACTGCTGGTTCCCGAATGGAAGCTGCAATTGCTTGGGCTCTGCAGCTCCGACAGTGCAAAGACAGAAACGAAGGTGGCACTGGGGTCACCTGGGACGGTAGCTGGAGTTAATCACGGTGCCTTTGATCCCAGTGTCTTCCGAATTTCCCCCACGGGGAGGCACAGACGCAAGAGGAAGCAATGAACTGTGTGTGTGTGTGTGTGTGTGTGTGTGTGTGTGTGTGTGTGGTGCTCCTTAAAAGGTGACAATGACCACTTGTCAGAAAACCGTCTCCCTGCCCCCCAGCCCCGTCCCCACCCCAGCAGGCGAAGATAATGGATGTGCTGCGAACAGCTCTCCTCTGAAGGGAACTAATTGATTCCAATTTTCATTTTACGTGGTCCCATAATTCTTTATTATGCCTTACTTTACGACCTGGGAGGCTCTGGAGCCGGCTGCTGTGTAACAGGAGGGCTGTGTAATCCACATGACAATCACTTATTCACCCGCAGGACAAATGGCACCTTGTGCTGGGAAGGCTTGCCTGGCCCTCATCCTGTCCCTCTTCTGTTCCCGTCTGAGACCCGGGCGTCACCCTCAGAGCTTTGGGGAAACTCATCCCCCTCCCCCAAGAAAGAAGGAAGTGATGAGAACCCTCACAAGGATTTCAGAGATGAATCCAAAGTCACAACCGCCTTTCCTGCAGTGCCACAAACAAATGGAACATTTCTGGGAAAAATCACCCATCAAGATGGTTCCCTGGTGGCAGGTGGCTTGAAATACAATTTATTTCAAAAGAAGGGACCCAGCGATGGCTCTGTGGGGCAGGGTGTTCTCCCCGAAGCAGGCTGGGAAGACTTCCAGAAAGCCAGGGCATTAGGCAGGTTTTCAAAGACTTGGGTCATCGCTGTTCTCGCCCTGCAAAAATACACCAAGTCAGCTCCTCCCAGCAGCTGACTTCCCAGGTTCCTGAATGCACGGCCTCATTCATTCACTCACTCATTCACTCTCTTACTCCACACGCATTTATCACGTCCCCGTCCCAGCAGTGTGGCGGGCTCTGGGGACACGGAGATGAAAAACACTCGCTGCCCTGTTGTCAAGGAACTGAGTTTCTGGTAAGGGAGACAGAAATGCTAGCAAATAACAGAGCAATGGAGCTTGGTGCCGCTTCGGAGGGGAGGGAGAGAGGAGGGCGCGATGGGTGGGATCTGGGAAGGCCTGGGGAGCTCGGGCTGCCGCAGGCTGGAGAGGTGTGTGCAGGCTCACGGAGAGGAAGTGGTGGGGCCTGGTGAGCTCAGTTGTGGGGGCTGTGCCTGCCTTGCTGAGCACTTCCAGTTTTTTTTTTTTCTAGTTTTATTTTGAAGGCAATGAGAAAGCAGCGTGTAAGTTCTTAAGCCATACATTATCCAGGGAGCAATGTGAGTGTTTCAGGAAGATCCCCCTGCTGCAATGAAAGGGACCTGGGAGGCGGGAAAGGGACCTGGTTAGGGATGCAGGAGAGCAGGATCTATGATGCGGGCAGTGACCACGACCAGGAGGGGAGACACCCAGGTGACCACTTCTTCAGCACCCAGGAACTCACAAGGCACAGAGGGCGAGAGAACTTCACCCGCCCCATGCTGGCTTAGGGAGCTCCATAGGCAATGTTACTCTGCATCAGGACGATTTCGGTCGTAGAGAAGAGCCCTGATGGTGACGTAAGCAATACGGGCATTTCGCTGTTTCACATGTTGAGCAGTCTGCAGCTGAGCCTCCTCGAGCTGGTTTCTGTTAACCCCAGGGTCTCTTTTTGCTAGGTCACCTTCCTACTAGCTTTTTGCCTCGTGCTTGCAAGATGGCAACTGCAGCTGCATACTTTTTCACGGTTTTCAAGGCAAGAGGAAGGGAGAAGAAGTCGCCACAGACATGTCGATTCCGTTTAATTAAGAAAATAACATTTGTGGTCATGTTTACGGGGAGCATGGTCCTTGGGGTTTTTAACGTTGCCAGCACTTACAGTGGAGGCGAGGAAGAAAGGGAGGCAGACTAGGAAATGAGTGAGCAGTGTCACTCAGCCAAGAGGGAAGAGTGGAGGGGAGTGTTCAGCGGAGCCCTGAGTGCTGGGGTTGGTGGGATGCAGGGAGAGGAGCCGCTGTGTCCAAGGGGGCGATGGGGAAGCAGGTGCTGGGTGGCGGGCGCTGGGCAGGTGCACTGGGCCCAGCTCTGCGCTCTCAGATCTGCGCTTGCTCCGTCTCTATCCTGTAGGGCTGCGTCCCCGCCTCTAGAATTGGCTTCCTGGAGCTCACTCAGCCAACAGGGAGCCCTGGCAGGAGGCGCAGGCCGCAGGAAGAGAACAGCGGGAGTGCCTCTCCTCGCACTATCTGCAGTGGCTGCATCTCCAGCTCCTGCCTGCCGGCCTGCTATGGCTCCTCTTCCCTCTGGCTGACCCAGGCCCGCTACCCCCTGGCCTGCCTGACTGGAGGGCTGTGTCCTCCCGCAGGTGCTGAGCTTCGGTGAACTCACTACTGCAGTTTGTTTTCTCAGCTGCTCTCCCCGTTGTGTCCCCACCTCCCTAGGTTAGATTCTCTCTGTTGAAACGCTCTGCTTTCCTGGTTGGACCCTAGCGGATCCACCTGTGTGAAGGGGCCGAGAGGGCCTCAGGCAGTTTGTGTCTGGAAGTAATGGTCCCAAGCAGCAAAAATAGGAAGAGAGGCCAGCACGTGGGTCAGAGGAACAGCTGGGCCGGAGGCCGAGAGGGAAGAAGGAGGACTGCTCCCTGGTGGGCCCAGGTTGACAGGGCAAGGGAGCCATGGTTGGAAACCGCATTAGGTGAGAGGGTAGGGGATGCACGGCACAGGCCAGACGCCTCCCTCCTGTGCTGGGACCTGCAGTCACTTGCAGCCCCGGAGCAGGTGGCAATACTGCTGTGGCCATTGTGTATACACAGAGTAAGCAGTGGCACCATCTGGAGTGCCTGATGGCGGATGAGCAGATGAGGCAGCCTCGCTGCAGGTGCATCCTCTGTGGGTGACCCTCACGGCCACTTCAGGCGGATCTGCTAAGGCACAAGGCAAGACTAGACTACAGAAAGGTCTGCACGGCTCCTCTGATGGAGGTCAGTTTGATCTGTCCGTTACCCTGCGACAGCAAGCGACTCCCAAGCCTCAGTAGCTTAATGCTACCCAAGTCTTTTCCCCACGTATGCTGCCTGTCCCCCATCAGGCTGCACGGGGGCTGTGTACCTCTCAGCCATCAGGAACCTGTTTAATCAGAGGTGCCCCCAAGTACTGCCTCGCATCTGGAGGGAGCACAACAAGCTCCGTACTACCTCTGCAAACCTCTACCCAGGACACCTGCAAACTACCCATAAGGCATGTGTTCACCCCTAACTTCAGAGAGGAGAGAAATGAAAATTGTGTGAACAGAGATAAATGCATCTCAACAGAACTGCTCTGGAGCTGCCAGCCAACTGTGCTGCCACTGCCATTTCTGCTTTGTAGAAGAAAGTCACTCACACTTTAGTAATAATTAGAGCACCTACATTGTGGAAGTAGATCTGTAAGTCTTCACTGTGACTCAGGTTCCTCAAGGGCAGGTACCTCCGTGTATTGTGGTTGCGAATGTAGCTCAAGCACCTAGAACGGTGACCAGCACATATTAGGGGCTCAATAAATACTTGTGAAATTATCAGCTCATCAAACCTCACAACAGCCTTGCTGAAGCAGTGATTGTAACGATCTCTGTTTTATAAATGAAGTAACTGAGGTTCAGAAAAGCCAGGTAAATTGTCCAGAGATGAACACCTGGACGCAGAAACCAGCATAGGGTGGGGCCAGTGCAGAACTGGCCGGAAGCTCTTCTCCTGCTCTTGTGCCCCTTGTGGCAAGGTGCTGCTGCCCCGTCCCTTCATCCAGGCCGGAGGAGGGGTGCCGTCACCTCGGGAGGCAGGGGCACTGGCTTTTGTGAAGTGCGCTGTGTGTTTTCTTCCTGGCAGTTCTGTGGTATTTTCCCTCCTCAGCCTGCTGGGTGTTGGACACCCGGACCGCTCACGTCCCTGCACATGCGTGGAGTCGCGTGGCAGCCTCCGCTCCCCGCCTGCGAGCGGCAGAGCATCTACGTCACACTGAGATGGAGAGGACCGGCCTCGGCACACAGGGCCGCACACCCCATTGCTTCTCCGGAGATTTCACTTCCTTGACCTCCCCCATCAGACCCACTGTGCGCCAGACGCTGTGCTGGTGCTGACCTTGGTCACGCCCTCCGCCCCAGGAACTCACAGCCAGGTGGAATCCATTCTGCAAGACAGTGGTCTTTTGGAGATGTGGGGGGATTTGCCAGCACACACAGGGCCGGTGGGAAAAGACAGCACTTCAAAGCTCTCGCCGGCAGGCGCGTGCGCTTGTGCCAGGTTGGTCTGTCCTCCTCGATAGAATCAGAGTCGTGTTTCTGCACTTGGTCACACCCCCCAGGGTGCTGGTTTCTGCTGCTCTTACCCTCGCTGTCCGCAGGAGCGGCCTGGTGGGACAGTGCATCCTTCCTCCACTGGCCAAGGGGCGGGGGCTCCAGGGGTTGATGTGGCGATGTGGCTCCCTCCTGGCACCTTGTTCCCGGGAGAAGGTGTGCCATGGTGTCTGCCGTCTGCGCCTCTCTCTCTCTGTCCCTGTCCTCCCCGGTTCCGGGAGCACCCCCCATCTCCTCTCCCTACACCTCTGTCTACGGAGCTTGACAAGTCTGCAGTGACAGGCAACTCAGAAACCTAACTGATGTATGCGGGCTTCTAATTCCAGAGCCGGAGGGCACCTTAGAGACCATTTGATCCAACCCTTTCATCCTGTAGCTGAACAAATTGAGGCCTGCCTGGAGAGGGGACGTCACGGAGGCGGCAGCTGAGTGCTGCCTGTGAGTCAGCCGTTCGCTGAGCACCCGACCACCCGACAGCCAGCGCGCACACTCGCGTTCCTGTGGGAGAGAAGCCAGAGCACAAGCCTGCGGAGCCTCTCTCTCGGGCTGCGCTGCTTCCAGGGCCAGGGCCCAGCCCCTCCAGTTCCTGAGCCCAAGCTGCCCCGCAGCGGTCCTTCTTCCTCCTGTGGGTTCTCCAGGGGCAAACACAGCCAAGAAGGTTGCCACCGGGGCTCCTGGGACCTGCACAGGGTCCCATACCTCCTCACGGACTATGTGATGTCCGGTCAGCGCCGCTCCTCTGGGGATCTTCCCTTGCCCTCTTGTTCTGCTTCTTCTCTATAGGTCAGAAACCGTGTTTCTGTTTTTTGTTTTTTTGTTTTTTCTGTACTAGGGACGGAACCCAGGACCTTTGCATGCTAGGCAAGTGCTCTACCGTTGAGCTGTGCCCGCAGCTGCCCACTCTCCTGCTTCGAAGCTTGAAGGCTGCTCCTGTTGGGTGGCTGGAGACTGCAAGTGTCCAGTCCCCGTCACATGGGTCTCTTCTGTAGCATGGTCAAGGGATCTTGGTCATCACCAAAGAGGCTCACATCAGGGAGCCCAGAGGGCTGTGCCCTGCAGACTCCTCAAAAGAAGGTCAGGGAGACTTGGCCAGAGCAGTGGCTAGGACTGTCCTCCCTGGGCACCCTCTGCTGTGCCTGGGGGTGGCCTGCCCGGACTCCAGGGTGTGCGGGCAGCTAGATCTCACTGAGCACTGCACAGAGGGGGTCGGCAGTGTGAGGTGAGCCTGGTCCTCACCCCGGAAGCCTTTGCTGCTCTCTCTTCTCCCTCACCGCCCTTTTCCTTCCAGGTCACCCCGTCCATTGGGCCCTCACCGGACTCCTCTCCTCACGGGAGTAGATCCTCTTGCTTTCTGCCCATTGCCCGAAAGCTCAGCTGGGCTGTCCTCACCAGATACCAGAGAAGTCCTCTCCTCCTCTTTGCCCTTTCCAGAGGAGAGGGGTGAGCTCCGTCTCCCGTGTGGCCTTACCAGGTCTTGCCGTGTGAGAGCAGATGCATGTTCTCCCCACCCAACCGGATAAGCAAGCAGCCCGGGCCAGAGAACAGTCGGGCCTGCAGCCGGCAGTGGGCGGAGCAGCCTTGCACAGGAGGGTCCTCCCTGAGAATACGCCCTTGACCCCGCCCCACTGAGGACCAAAGTCTGGCGCTGTGCATCCACCTCTACCTCACCGTCTCCTAAGTGTCCGCGCTAATCTGCACAGGGCTCGTTCCGTGCCTTCCAGACAGAACAGCAGAGCTGAGTGCTTACGCTTAGTCTGTCTCCCCCTCTCTGCAGGGCGGGAGGGCTTTCCGGTCATTTCCCCACGCAATCATCCACTCCACTGACGCTGAGGGAGAGATGATGGGGTGCATGCTAATGCACGAGGCAGGGCTCACCTCTGTGCGTACTGAGCGGGGCAGACAGGCGTTAAACACGCGATGACAGGTGGGGACAGCGAGCGTCCTCATTCAACACAGCACGCAGCTGGGCGGACCCAGGGCCAGGGAAGGCTGCCCCGAGGAGGGGGACGTTCCAGGTGACATCTGGGGGCCAGTGCGGTTGAGCAGCCAGGGTGAGGGCAGGGAGGACAAAGAACAATCCAGGCAGAGCATGAGTCACTGCATGAACTGAGCAGAGATCAAAATGGCTAAAGCTGCAGTTCCAAGGGAAGGACGAGGACATTTATAGTTGTTCCTTGATGTTCTTAGGAGATTGCTTCCAGGACCCACTCAGATACCAAAACTGAAGGGTGTTGAAGTCCGTTATATAAAATGATGTAGTATTTGCGTATAGTCTATGCCACCCTCCCATATACTTTAAATCATCTCTAGATGACTTATAAAACCCAACACAACGTACATGCTGTTTAAGTAGTGGTTAGACTATATTGTTTAAGGGATAACAACAAGAAAAAGGCCTGCATACGTTCAGTACAGATGAAATTCCTTTTTGTCCAGTCATTTTCCATCTGCAGTTGGTTGAATCCAGCTATGCAGAACCTGTAGATACACAGGCTGTAATTCAAGGGTTAACTGACACCGAGCGTGTTCCAGGCGCTGAGAGAGGAGGAGCTGCAGGCTGGTCAGACTGAAAAGCCTGAAAAATCAGGTCAAGGGGCTCCAATTTGATGCTAGAACCATGTACATATTTTAAGCAAAGGAGCAGCAGGATGTATATTCTCATCTGAGGATGATTTCTGGGTTGCATGTGGGGCGGGGACCACCAGGGGCGAGGCTGGAGACAGGGAGGGGCTACTTGGAGGCTGTTTTCTAACTTCAATGAGACAGGGAGATAATTTAGGCCAAGGTAGTGCCAAGAGAAAGGAGAGATATACGTGGATTCATGAGATATTTAGGAATTAGAGTCAATAGGTGGCAAGGGAAGGCAGACAAATCTTTAATTAAAAATGTCCTTCTGTGAGACCTTCCCTGGTATTATGGCTTGTATCTACTATGGCTGGTGTCTTATGTGGTCACAGGTAGGCTTTTTGATAGCTGGATCAAAGGTGTGTGATGCTGGGACTGATTCACAGTGTGATGCTAGGATTAAGGGTGTGAGTGCTACCTGTTTTAAGTAGTCTGGACAAAATATAAGGGGCAGAAAGAAGGCTGCTGTGGGTGCTTGTCGCTGCTTCTTTGCTACTTTGCTGCTTTTGCTGCCTTCTGCCTGCCATGAGCTGTTTCTCCTCTGCAATGCCCCTCTGCCTTGCTACCTTGCCTTGGAGCCAGCCCATGATGGGCTGAAACCTCTACAGATGTGAACCAAAATCAACCTGTCCTCCTTTAACTTTGGATGTCAGTTTTTTTGTCTCAGCAATGAGAAAAAGTAACTAAAACACTTGCCTTGGGGTCCAGGATCCCCCTAGTCAGCCTGGGAGATGCAAGAATGACCCTTCCTAATGAAAGGCACAAAGCCAAGGACTCCAGGATTCGGGATTCAGTGACCCAACGGTCTCAGCTCTTCATTCCGCACCACTCCCACCTCGGCTGGACCCCACGCCAGCTCCCAGTGTCCTTTGCAGAAATGAAGCCTCACAGGAAGCTGTGAGCCCACGACCACAGCTGGTAGCTGAGCCCAGTATTCCCCAGGGACATTCTCATTCCTGTGTTCTCCCTGATGGCAGCTCCGTAATGAAGCAAGAAGACTCTTTCATTGAACAAACAAACAAAAAACTATAGAAGTCATAATGAGACATCGCTTCATACCAATTAGGATGGTTACCATAAAAAAAAAAAAATAATGTATTGGTGCAGGTGCAGAGAAATTGGAGCCTTTGCGTACCGTGGGTGGGAACGTAAAGCGGTACCAATGTTGTGGAAAATAGTATGGCAGTTCCTTAAAAAAAAAAAAAATCCCCAAATTAAACAGAAATATCCTGTGATCCAGGAACTCCATCCTGGGTAGATACCAAGAAGCACAAAAGGCAGGACTGTAACAGACGTGTCTATCCACGTTCTCAGTAGCATTCCTCAACACAGACCACAGACAGCAGCAACTCAGATGTCCAGTGATAAACAAACTGGTGTATACATATGTACAGTGGAACGTTATTGTTCTGATGGAACATTACTGTTCTTAAAAGGGATGAAATTCAAACAGCAGTACAATTTGGATGAACCTTAAGGACATTATGATGAGTGAAACGAGCCACATGCAGAAGGACAACTGTTATATGATTCCAGGTACGTGACGTACACAGAGGAGTCAATTCACAGAGACCGGAAGCAGGAAGTAGCTGCCGGGGGCTGTAGCAGGGAGGGCGATTGAGGAGCTGTTTAATGAATACAGATTTTCAGAGTTCTGGAGATGGATGGTGGTGATCACTGCGCGATGCCGAATGTTCTTAATTGCACAGAACTGTGCACCTAGCAGTGGTTAAAACGGTACATTTTATGCTATGTGTATTTTGCTACAATTTTTAAAAAATCAAGTGTAAAAAAGACAGTGGGAAGAGAAAAAGTACATTCTCCCCTCCTTGTGCTGGGGCAAGCACCCTATCGGTGAGTTCCACAGCCCCCTATGCCTTACCTTGTTTTTAAGAGAGCTATTTGCTAAAATCCTACCCAGCTCTTTCTGACTCCAGACTCCGGAACCTGTCCCATCACAGACCCTTTCACCCACACAAGAATCCATTTAGCACAAAAAGGGGACCCCACCTGGCCACAGGTGAATGGTTGGCCAACCGGTGTGGAGAAATCCCTGTGGTACCAGGCCTGGGATTACTGACCATCCCTGGTGGTGCCAACTCCAAACCGTGAGAGGCCGGCACCAAGCCCAGGGCTGCCGGGAATGAGCTGGGAAAGATTCAGTCGGCAAAACACATTAGCATCTTCCTATCTAATTAGTTTTATGAAAAATTATTTATTTATCTATTTATTTTCACCAGAGCAATTGGGATTTCAGAAATGCGGTGACATGTTTTACATGAAAAAGAAAATGTCTCTTGCAGAAGGATTCAGATCACCTCTCATGTGGATAATGAGGAGGAATCTGAGGAGTCTGGGTCCAGGGAGTGACTTGGAGAAGCAGCAAGAACACCCAGGCGTTATTAGGCCTCCAGGGACTGTGCACTGAAAGCCTCCAAAACGTGAACAAGAATATGATTGTGTTGTCATATTTCTGGGGGCTGGGAAGAGAAACTCACAGCCCAGGATGGTGTCTGCTTCAGGGTCACATAACTGGGGGACATCAAAGACCACTCCTACCTTGAGGCCCTCACTTGTGCTGTGTTCCCTGCCTGGATACTCTTCCTCTCCTCATCTGCTTGGAAAACATCTATGTCTTAAGTGCCACCTCCAGTGGCATCTCCTTTGGGAAAAGCTTTTGATTAGAATGTGACCTCCTTCTAATACTCCTCTTAGTCCCTTGATTGGCCACAAATTTGTAAATGCGTCGATCATCTCAGTGGTTTCTAGGTTGGGCTCATGGCTGAGTGTCTTAGGAGATCTGAAAATGCTGGCCGAAGAAGGGGTGATTCACACAGAACACAGGCTATAGGCTGAGTTGGCATGAGGGGTTCCCTAGAGGAGGGGGTTTTCAACCCAATGTTAGCAATTACAAGATACGGCCAAGTGGCAGGAAGAGTGCCCTTTAGCATGTAGCATTGGCTGGTTCACCTACCACACTGTAAGTTTTCCGCAGGCAGAAGTAAAGTCACGTTGGATATTATGTCCCAGTCTTAGCTCTGTATCTGACCTCCCATGGATATTCATAGGGTACTAGCTGAAAAAATGAACAAAGACACAATGATGTAAGCCAAATCACTGCCCTAGTGTTGGCTAAAGTGAAGCTATGGCTCTGAATTTCCCATTGTGGGCATCAGTTCTTTTTTTTTTTTTTTTTTTTTTATGGGGGAGGTACTAGGGATTGAACTCAGGACCTTCACACTGAGCTACATCCCCAGCCCTTTGCAATTTTTTTTTTTTTTATCACAGGATTTTGCTGAGTTTCTAAACTCCTTGGGCTATACTCAAGCTTTGACCCTCCTGCCTCAGTCTCCCAAAGTTCAGTGATTACAGACGTGCCCCACCATGTTGAGTGGCTTCAATGCTTTATTTGTTGATTGAAATGTTGGGGTAAGTGTGGACTCTAGGATTCTTGCTGTTTGTTTTATTGAAGACCTGCCCTTTTTATGTTTGAAGAGCTTCCAATGTTACAAGGCCCTTTTACTACCTGGTAGAAACCAGAACTCATTTTCCCAGTCTCCCTTGCAGCTAGGTATTGTCATGTGACCAGGACTCCACCAATCAGAGGCACTGAAGGTGCCTTCATTGGCAAGGCAGTATTAGGGACAGATAGGCACTGCTTGCAGGTTGTCATGTAGTGGAGAGGGATGAGGCCTTCAGGGGAGCAGTGGTGGAGTCTTGGTGGTAGCCTCTGTGCACGGCATACTCGTGGGAGTTGAGCTGCTTGTGCAGTGGCAGTAACATCTCTAATGGGAACCGTGGGCAGAACATGCTGCCCCTTCCAAGCGCAATTGCCTGACCTGCAGAATTTGTGATTTACACGGTAATCCTTTAAAAGATTCCCTTGGCTGAGACCAGCTAGAGTGGGTGCTTGCACCTAAGAACTGTGATGAACACACCTTCTGACTCAAAGATTCCATCACTCCAAATAGGACCTACTTGTCTAAGTCTGACCAAGTTGTGTAAGACAACATACCTCAAGTTTCTTTCTCGGACTAAGTTGTCTAAGGCATCTATATTTTAGATGTAGTCATGGAGGGTCTAGTCCACCATATTGATTTGCAGTCTGTTAGCTCTCTCTCTTCACCTATGGCCTATGGTTCCTGGCCATTTTCAAAAGGTCAGAGAGCCACATTTTTGAGAGACTTCACCACTTTGAGCAACTAATTTGAAGAAAATATGTCAGGCACTGGTACTGGTGCTCACATTCACTGAGGGCAAGGCCAATGGCATTTAGTTTTCTGTCAGGTAATTTCAGTGAATATGGAAACAGAGAGAGACATGCACTGGTTCTTCCGGAAGACTAACCTCACAGGCCGCAAAGCTGGGGGGATGCCTCTGTGGTAGCCTCTGTGCATGGGGCTGAAAGCAAAGTCTTTGTAGTGTGATAACCCCGAGTTTAAATCTCAGCTTGGCCACATACAAGCTGTGTGCCCCTGGTCACGTAACTTAAGCTCTTCGTATCTTAGTTTCTTTGTTGAAAAATTGCAACAATAAGGTCTACGCTGGTGGATGATGTGAGGATTAAATGAAATAATGCTTGTCTGACAAGACACAAACATTGTTGTGTTCTCCTGAATCTGTTTTGCATTTCTGTATAAAATTTGCCCCAGAGCTTGATAACGTAACATAGCGGTCATTTACCTGCTCCCAATTCAGCAGCTGGACAGGGTTAAGCAGGCACAGCTCAACTACACTGGATCCAGAAGGGTCTCACACGTGCTCTCCTCTTGAGTTGAGACGGCTGCACCAGCTGGGCGCTGCATGGCTCTGCCTTCCCCTGCTTCTCTCTCCTCTCTTGCCTTTTGGTCTGTTCTCCCACAGGGCCCCTCTCTTCCTATGTATCTGCTTGGATGCTAGAGGGCAGTTCAGGGCAGCAAGAGAGTGAAAATAGAAGTTTGCAAAGGCAATTTGTGGGGTGCACATCAGTTCTCTGGGTGCTTCTACTGCTTTCCAGTGGTCTCAGCAAGTTGCAGCCGGCCCCAACTTGGTCCACACAAAGATGAGGCCTCAGAGAGCCTTGGTCCATTGGGGCAGCGGTGTAAATTCTACAACATACCTCAAGTTTCTTTCTTGTTCTCCCGCCTTTCCTCCTATTGAAACACCCAAGCTCTTGTGCATTTGTAACAGGATAGAGGTAGAGAAGGAAAGAAAGGATCTTCCTGGCTTTGGTTATCAGGAGCCTCCAAGGAATGGATCACACCCTGGGTCCTTCTTCAAGAAACAGAGGGGTTGATCTGAAGCTGATTTTGCTCTATAAAATAGCAAAGAAAGGTTCTCAGCATCCTCTAAGACTCATGAATATGAAACAGAAATTAAGAAAAACAAGGCATATTAGGAAGCAGCTATTCATCCTCAAGTAATGTTGCCTTCTACTTTTGCATTATATTTTATTTTTAAATTCATAAATTTATGCATTGCCATGACTTACAAGTGCAAATGGTACAAATGTATAGAGATGAGAGGCCGGTCTTAACCGCCCAGGTGTAATTTTGTTAGCTGTTCAAACTGATCTATACCCATTTAACAACTCCATCATCAATACATGACAGAGCCATTTCCTTTCACATTCTCCATGCTAGGTATTATCAAGCTTTTATTTCTTTGATCATCATATAGGTAAATTACGGTAGCTCATAATGTTCTCATAAGAGAGCTTAGGCATATTTTTTACTTCTTTAAAACTATTAGCATTTCTTTTTTCCCCAGTAAACTCTCTGATCATAGTCTTCGTCCAGTTTTCTCCTGGTTTGTAGACTATATTCTTCTAGACGTGAGGGAGTTCTGATACAGTGGGAATCCACACTCCTGCTGTTCCATCCTCTCTGACTTCCCATGATGGAACCTGGAAGGACTGACTAGGTCATTAGCCTGGAGCTTGGTTTTTGATCCCCTTCCATGCTTTATTGTCCTCCTAGTGTTAGGACCTCAAATTAACCAAGTAGACAAATTAGTGGGATTGAGTGATTATGGGAGTTCCTAAAAAATAGAAGAGAGGAGCATATTAATCTGCCATCTTCCAAATTCCAAGCTGTGACACCCAACCTCCTTGCTGGGCACGGTCTTGGGGATGCGCCTGTGAGTGTTGGGGTGATTTGGGATTACTCTCCCCCCAGCGGCTGCTTGGAGTCATGGGCTCTACCTTGTCTACACAGCAAAGTTGTAACATTCATATGCTCTGGCTACCCCTGCTAAGCCTGCTTTCTCATCTCCATCTATTTGGAGGTTGACTGACTGTTTCCGTGGAGAAAGATTAAGAAATAAAGGTGTGAGTGCTGAAATAAAATAGTAATATGCTAGGCACTGTTTTAAGTGTTTTGAATGTATTGTCTCATGCAAGCCTCTTAGTAATCCCCTTTTCCTTGTTTTTTAAGACATAGAAACCGAGGAACAGAGAGATCGAATATCTTACCGAGGTCCTACAGTTGGTACATGGAGAAACCAGGTTCCAATCTTAGGAAGTCTGACTCCAGAGTCAGTTCTCTTTTTTCACT
This sequence comes from Chinchilla lanigera, assembly GCF_000276665.1. Taxonomy (NCBI): domain Eukaryota; kingdom Metazoa; phylum Chordata; class Mammalia; order Rodentia; family Chinchillidae; genus Chinchilla; species Chinchilla lanigera. Next base: position 6,188,159 of record NW_004955478.1, on the reverse strand, counting down.
CTACAAGTATGATTCATCTTACCTGCAGCCAGCTGGATATTTTTTTCTGTCGTCCTCAGGAGATAGAATGACTATTCCAGCAATGGCAAATAGGGTTCATCAGGTATGCAAACTCTGATTGCTTTGTGGCGGCTGGCTGGAGCTCTGGGTAGAAAAAGACCCAGATTCGGCAGGAGGTAGTTGATTAATGTTGCCTGCCATTCAGAACACAGAAGTAGCAGCATACCTCTTTTTTCTTGGCTGTCTCTGAACTATTCTATTGGAATGTTTAGACCCTGGATTATGTAATCACTCCCCACTACCTGGCACCCTGATCTCCTCCTCCCCTAACGTTAACTTCTTGTTCTTTCTAGTCCCCACTCTCCTTGCTTTTGCTTCTCTATGCTGCCTAAAATATAGCTTTTCCCTCCACAGCCGTGCTCTACTACTTCTGCCTTATTGTGTAGTTGCCTCTGCCACCCCTGGACTCACTCATGTTCATTTTCTTGGACTCTGTCTGTGGTGTAATGTGTGATGTGTGACTGGGCATTTATGAACTAGTCAGAGATGGACCCCAAGACCCCCAGTAGACCACCACTTGACCTTGGGTATGGGCAGGGGAGCCTGTCTCTGGTCTCTGTTATCCCAAGAGTCTAGCACAGATTCTGGTGTCATTTGGATCCTCAACAAAATGTGTATAAAATAAATGAATGAAGCAATGAGTTTTGATATTCTTTAGATGCACATTTTGCCAACTCTTTGTGAGTAGGGATTGTGCTAGATAATTCTCTGGGGTTCCCACAGTACCCTTGTGGTAGACAATAATTTCTTAAAATCTATGGGGATAGAAACTGAGGGAATAAAACCTTCACAGAATGGTTATTGGGCAATCTGAATGAGACTGAGAGTAATAAAATCTTATAACAGAAACTCAATAAATATTTGACTTATGAATAGTAATGATAACCATACTCATTCTGCTTGTTGGTTTAACTGTCTTAACTGTACAGAAAGCTACTTATTTCATGCATTATTCACTGCTTCTCTTTCACTGTCAATATTCATGTATAATTTATATCAGTTAGCTTTTGCTGTGTAACATACAACCCAGGAACTGTATGGTTTAAAACAGTAATGAAGTATACGTACCTCAACTGGGTTCTATGTTATGTAATTTATATTTAAATAAAGTGTCTAGATATAAATAATAATCATAAACAATAATATATATTTAAAATAAATAATGATTAACAAGTGGCATCAAGGAGACCCTGCTTTTTGCTTAACAAATTAGTAAAAATTTGTTTGAAGGTCTCTGAGTGATCAAAACCAACTTCATAATAATAAGAGACATTACTTACCTTTTTTCTCCCATTCCCTCACCAGTATGCAGCTGACTTTCCACGGGCCCCCACTGTGTGACATTGCAACCTATCAGCACAGATCTTTTCCAGTAAAACCATGTGACAGTACAATCCAAAGCCTTGAAAATGGGGCTTTGCTTTAGTCTAGCATTCAGCTTTAAAGTAATTCATCTCAAGAATCAGGGATATGCAGTATCCCAGGATCTCTTTGCCAGTATATTCATCATAATATTATTCAAGACAACAAACTGTAAAAGCAATGTAAATGTCCATCCATAGGGGATTGTTTTAGTAAGTAACGCTACAAAATAGTATTTTGGTGTAACAAAAATGACTCTGAGGCAAAATAAAATAAAAAGGGGTGGAGACACAGTTCAGTTTTGGGGAGAATTATTTTCTAGCATGTGTGAGGCCCTGGGCCCAGTCCTCAGTACTGGGGGAAAAAGTGTTCTAATTTTTAACCTAATCAGTGTGGGAAACTAGCTGAAAGCAATTAAAGAAAACATACAAGAGCTCTCTACCCTCTCTCCCACTTTTTGTGGGCCTAAAAGCAGGACATAAACTTACAAAGACAAAGGTATTCTGTTCCTTCTCTACCAGGGAGGACTCGAGGTGACCACCGCAGACAGCCTGAGACCCCCCATTGACCTGGAGATGATACCAGAGCAGTTACATTTGCAAACTTTACCAATTAGCTTCTGTCTGCCATTTATCCCCACCTCCCAGCTCGCTGTCTATGGAGACACAATGTCTTTTTCCTTTGTCTCGTCACTTCCCTAAAGATTTCCTGATCTTTGTCCAAGATGCCCTATAAACTGTTCACACTCACCTCTTTGAGAAGGACTCATTCTTGGGTATCTCCTAGGAGTATATGAGATGTGCCTAATAATAAAAGTCTGTTGGTCTTTCTGTTGTTAATCTGTTTTTAGTAATATAACAGACGGGATCCATGACAATTGAAAACACATTGGAGGTTATCATGACTCCCTACATGGATATCTATGTGATACTGTGAAAGATACACTTGGATTACATCTCTGTTTCAGCTCCAAAACACTTAGACTCTCAAGGAGTGGGGGAGTGTCAAGTTTGAATGCTAAGGAGATGCCTGGCAGCCAGGGGGTCCCTAGCTCAGAACAGAGGCTGGTCACCAGAGACTTGGACTTGATTAGAGGATTGCAACTTTTAGCCACGCCCCCTTCCAGGAAATGCGATGAAGGTTAAGTCAACCACCAACAGCAAATGAGGTAATGAGCCATGCTGTGGAACGCAGCTTCCATACAAACCAAAGATACGGGACGCGGAGCTTCCAAGCCGGAACTCAGGGAGGTTCTTGCGGCTGAAGCAATCACCGAGGGCCCAGAAACTCTGCTTTTTTTCCCCTTCATATCTACTCAGGTGGATCTCTCTTCCTTCTGGCATTTCATCTGTACACTTTGTGGTATCATTTATAAAAATGGGGCAGCATGACTTAAGCATTTCCCTGAGTTCTGTGAACTGCTCCAGCAAATTGGTCAAATCTGCAGGTCATGGGGCCCCGACCTAGAGAAGGTCACTCGGAAGTACAGGTGACAAACATCCGCGGTGATGGTGTCAGACGTGGGGGATCTGTGGGACTGAGCTCTCGACCTATGGATCTGACACTATTGTCTGCAGATAGTCAGGACTGAGTGGAAGGAATTACAGGACCCTCAGCGCATGTCCCCTGGGGAATGGTGGGGTGCGGTGGGACAGCTCCATACATCTGGCATCACAAGTGCTGTGTTGAGAGCAGGAAAAACACTCCAAGTTTCCTCATATCTCAGAGTAGGAAAAAAGTTTGTTGTTTCATTTCCTATCGGCCGCTGCATAGAATAGATATCTACATAAGCATGAAACAGAGAATACAGAATGTTAACGGTAACCATAAGGTATTTCCAAAGTCTTCTGTACACATATGTATTACCTAATTCGTTGAAAAACTAGGCACAAATGTTCTGAAAGATTAAAGGCCATAGTGATTTTGCTAGCCCCACTTTGTGAGTTGGTGTTTGGGGCTGGGCCCCTCTGATGGATTTTTGGGTGGAACCAGCAAGCCATGCTGGCTGTGTCTGTCATCAGCTGCCCCTCAGTGAAGCAGAACAGCCCCTAGAAGTCTGCTGGCTGGGTGACGGGGTCACACGTGTCTGCTGTCATCCAGCAGGCTGGTCTGGACTCCTGCATGTGATGGCTCAAAGTTCCAAGAGCTTCAGCTTGGGAATCACACGTCATTTTCATTGCATTCCATTGGTATAGTCAAGACAAGGCCAGCCCGGACTCCACTTATGGTGGAATCCGTGACTTCGCCTCTTCTTGGGCAGAGCTGCAGGAATCAGGGTGTTTTATGTAACCTACCATGTTGTACTGCTGAGGATTCATTTACTTGACAAATATTTATTCTCTGCCCTGCACTGTTCTGGATACATGGTCTTTGAGCTCAATAGGGGAGAGAGACATGCAGCCCATTCGACTGCAGTTTTGTGCACCTAGATGCCAGATACAGAGTAGATGCTCAGGAAATATCTGGGGAAGGAAAGGTGGAGCTGACACAGCCCCGCCAGCCCCGTACCACAATCTAAGCATTGTTATTCCTCTCCCTGGTGCTGCTATGTCACAAGGCACGAGCGAACATCCAGACACAGACTTGCATGAAAGAAGGGAAGGCTTCTTGTAAGGTGAACAGCGATGTGCTGTCGTCACGGGTGCAGTCTGATCCAGCGCAAGCAGACAGCTCACGGCTCCACTTTACGCTCGTGGGGGAAGAAAGTAAAGATCTATTCATTTAGGAGAATGTTATTAGTCTGGGTTTAGACACAAGCAGATAAACACATGAAAAAGATACACTTCTTTGATGTTGCCATTGATAAGATTCGCATTGCTCCAAAAGACAGCCTGGCTAGACTGAGCTCCCCACATGAGCTTCAGAGAGGGGAGGCCAGCCAGGGAGGAGGGGGGAGGTGTGTGCGTGCGTGCGTGCGTGCCTGTGGGTGTGTGTGTGAGAGAGAGAGAAAGAGAGAGAGAGACAAAGAGGAAGAGGAGGGGGAGAAGAATGGAGAGAAAGAATAAGATCTTTTTATCCCTGAGAACAGAGCTCAGAAAGCCTGTGATGATATTGCTGTGCTTTAGGTTTTGCATTTATTAAATTAAGGGCTTAGTCCCGGGGGTCCCCTCCTCTAGGGAGAAGGTGCTTGGAGCAGAATCTGCTGTCTGCATCTGTCCCCCGTGCTGTGCCTTCAGAGGCAGCTGCTCCTGGGGCACAGTGTGGTCACAATCTGTGCTGTACAGAAAGCAGTCTCTCCCTCCTTCAGGACAGCTCACGGTGTTTCACACATTACAGAGAGATGGCCAGGGGTGCCTCCATTTGTCTTGGTCCTCTTGTGGCCAGTGATGCAGAATACCTTCTTGGAAGGCCAAGAGGAAGAGGCTGGTGAGGAGGACCAGGAGGATGCGGGTGTTATTTCCTTCTCTTTCCTCTCATGTGGAATGGGGCTAATCATTGTGTCTATTTCATGGGGTTGTTGTGAGCTTGTACATCACATAGACAAACTCTTTGGCATATGATGCTTTGCTCAATAAACAGAAGCCACAGTGTCACAGGACATTAGCAGGTATTCGAGTGTAGACAGAACCCTCAGCATTCAGGTACCCAAGAACTCTCTGAGCTTTGAGTTCTTCAACCTCCACCCCATCCTCACCCTCAGAGGCTGGAGGCTTCCAGCTCCAAGGGCAGGATGAGATTGCAAAAAGGTGGTACATTTTACGTCATGTTGGAGCGAGGAAGAACTCTCCAGAGCAGAAAATTACTCCTTGGGTGATAATGAGAGTCCTGCCCTTCACAATATTTAAGTAGAGGTGAACGACCAACTGGCAAGGACTTGTGCATGGGATTCAAGATGGTAGGTGGACAGATGCCACTTTCACTCCTCTGGATTTATATAGGCAACTAATGCTCAGTGAGTAGGTAACTATCTCATAATTAATTCATACATTTGATTTGTTCCACCTCTGTGCCCCGGATGAATTCCCCATACTTGTCCCTCCCAGGTGAGTTAGCAAGGACAGCTGGAGATGTCCACTGTAACAATAGACTTGGAGAAGTTATAGTTCTTGTTTATTTTAAAATTATAACTAGCATTATGCTTTCCTTTATGGAAAACCTTTTGAATGGTGGTTAGCATTTGGATCTGTATCCAGCCCTACGAGCCAGACAATTTGAAGTTGTCTTGGTTACTTTTCTCTCGTTGCTGGGACAAAATACCTGATGCCCAAAATTAAGGAAGGAAAGGTTTATTTCGCTTACAGTTTGTGGAGGTTTTAGTCCATACTTGGCAGGTTACAAGGCAGAGTGGCACATGGCAGAGGGCTACAGCTCATGGTGGCAGAACACAGCAAAAGCAACGAACACTAAAAGGGAGGAATGGCCTCAAGCAGCTTCTTCCTCTCCCTTACATATACAAACTACCCACCCCAGGGCGGGTGCAGCTCTCACACCCATAATCAATTAAACTCTAAAAGCCAGCCCCATGACTGCATGAGGCTTTGGGGGGACACCCAGACACAAACCATAACAGAAGTTAACCCCAGTTTTGTAGGCTGGACAAGGAACCTGGGATTCTTACACTGGGCCACTTCTACTGGAAGATGTTTTCTAATCCCTGAGCTCGCCAATGAGTGCTCTGATAAGGTATGCTGGAAAGAAATGGCTGTCTGTATATCTAGTTAGATATGTATTTCAGGTCAAGGACACGGGCTTAGTGTTTGAATGGCTCCGTTAACTTCCTTTTCCCCAAAGCCAGAGGAAGTGCTTCTTATCCAGAGTACCAATCCTAAACTTGACCAAGTGGAAGAGTCCGCGTGGCTTAGCCCACCTTCTGCACATCCATCGTGTCTCATCCCAGCCCAGGTCCCCTCCTCCTACTTTGGCAGAAATAATTTTAAACATCCATAGTCATATGAAATACTGAGTCCTATGGATACCAGGAAACGACTGGGCTCACCCTGCCCCTTAACATCAAGATGAGCTCTCCTTGGAAATTCATCCTTCCGCCCCCAGCCTTTCCCTGGGTTCCAGTTACAGTCTCCACCGTTACCTCCTGGAGCTCCCTCTCGTATCATGTTGGTGTGGACCTGGGTGTCCCTTTACCTGCAGACCTTCGTTAAGTACTGCTCACAGAAACCACCCTTGGCAGAGACTCTTACTGTGTTCGGAGGACAGGCGAAAGCGAGTTCTACACAGCTTGACCACGCAGAGTTGACCTTGCCCTTATAACTAATGCCTTGGTCATTTCTGCTCCCTTGGACCCAACCTCTTCACCACAGTTCTCCAGGCCCTTCTCCTTCACACCACCAGACTGCCCCTCTCCTTTGGCTTTATTTCCTCCATCCGATCCACTCCCCTGGGCTTCCCCCTGCACCCCAAAGTGGTTGACGCCTGTATTTTCCTAATGGAAGGTGGTTCCTCCTGTCCTGAGAGCAGCTCTGGCACAGTCCGAGGCAAACCCATTTCCCCCTCTACACCACCATCTTTGTTCATGGGGAAGACCAACGACAATCAGGCATTTATTGGCTCCTCCCTGGCTCCTGGGACAGCAAATAAAATTAGATTTCTGCTGTAGACCGAGTTGGCCAAGTACCTCTTGGAAACATCGTTCATGCTCTGTGGCAGCCCCCACCAAGAAACCAAGGCTGCACAAGGGTCCACGACACCCTTTCATCAGGCAATCGGAGACAGACAGCCCTCGTGAGGGATCAGAATAGACACCCATTCTTGGGGCTGTGGCTGCAATTTTGTAAGTATTCATTCCGGAGAAACACACACACTCGATGAAGATGCCGCAGTTAAAGCATATGAGGTCCGAATGAGTGGTGTGATTGCCTTTCTTAGGAACCTAACAAGCTTTTTAGTTTGGTCCTAATTAAGAAACTTTTTTCCTCTCTTGGTTTCTTTCTTCTTTTTTTTTTTTCCCTTTTGGTACTGGAAATGGAACCTCAGGGATTTTAAAATTTTTTTTAGATTTTGAGACAAGGTCTTCCTAAGTTGTGCAGGCTGGTCTTGAACTTCTGAACCTTCTATCTCCTGAATAACTGGGATTACAGGCATGCACCACTCTTTCCAGTGGAATTATTATTTCTTGAAACCCGAGCACGGAGACCTCAGTCAGGGATTGGCTGGGCTTTCTCTCCATCCTATTTTCTTTTAGAGTCAAAGCTCCAGGGCCACCCATGTGGCTTCCTGTCTCTCTCTGGTGAACCCAGTGCACGCCCTTCTGACAAGTGAAGAGTTCTCCAAGGACCCCTTGTCTTCACACTCTGTGTCCGGGTTGACCATCTTTGCTAATATCTCTTTTAATGCCACCACAGGGCAGCAAGCAGAGGACGAATTAAAATGGCTTTCTTCAAACCAAGCCTGGAAGGGCGGTCAGTTAGTTTACTTCATAAGATAAACCATTGTGATGCCCGAATGAGACAAATCCAGGTAAACGGTACCTGGGAGCAGAATGTTTAACCACAAAGTCCAGACTACAGTCGTGCAGCAAGCTGCAAATGATGCATGCTTCAGAGAACAATCTCTGCAGCAAGAAAGATGCTCCAATTTCTCTCTCTACCAGTCATGTGATCTGGGAGAGCTACTTGTCCTGCCCTAAGTTTCCCAGTCTGCAATTTGCATAGAGCAACCGCTGGCTCTGGGGTTGTTGTTTTTTTTTTTTTTTTGGTCTTTTTTTGAGACAGGGTCTTGCTATGCAGCTCAGGCTGACCTTGAGCTCACTTTGTAGCCCAGGCTGACCTCAAACTCACAACGATCCTCCTGCCTCAGCCTCCCGAGCGCTGCGATTACAGGCATGCGCCACCATGCCCGGCCACTCTGGTGGTTTTGTTAGCTATAGCCAAGAAACAAAAATGGTGAGTTAGGGAGGATTTAAGTTTGTCCCCGTGCAACACCCCAGTGTGCTTTCTTCCAAGAGAAGGCTCACCAATGTGTATAACCTGGGACATCCAGGGAAGTGTGTTACTCTGGTGAGTGGATCTGAGTCAGAATTCACTGGGTTGTAAGCAACAGATGTGCTCAATCAAGCTAAAGCCAAAGGGATTTGTTGGCTTGCTGGCTGAGTCGGGGAACACACTGGAAATGCAGAGATATAGCTGGAACCTTAGGGACAGCTGGATCCAGAGACTGAATGCCCTCAGGACCACCTCTGGCTGTCATTGCTGTCCTCTGCTGGGTGTTCTCTTTCTTTAGCCAGCCAGTCTGTGTGTGGATGGCTTGGGGAGTTCTCTCCTTGCCTGGCAGGGCCTCTGGACATCCCCTGCTGTGACTCCCCATTCAGGTGCCCTGTGCTCCTGGGCTCCTGGGCAAATTGCTCTGAGCCAGCCCCACAGGCACTCCGTAGGTCCCTTCTTACCATGCCTATCCTGCTCCAGAGACCCCCTCAGAGCCCAGGCTCTGCTTTTCTGAGCTAGTGTTTCCCTCCTCACCACGCCACCCACCCACTCACCCAGGCCTGCAACAAGACCAAGCAGTGGCCTTCTGGGGCCGACACTTGGAAATGTAGGAGCGCATCCTCCCACACTCTGACCCCTCAGCTAGCATCGCATCACCGTGTTGGGCTTCCAGGCTGAGCTCAGATCTTCCAAACTTTCTCCGCGATTGCTAACACCCAGGTGGGAAGGGCCAGGAAGGAAGAGGTCCAGGTTCCCTTCCCAAGTGAGACCTTGCCTTGGGGCACCTGGAGTTAAAGCACCTGGAGATGCTTCCAGGCTTTGAGGCTTGGGATAAAGAGACAGCTTGGCAATAAACACAGCAATAAAGTCAAGCGCCCCAGACCCACAGGGGTCAGGGGATGAAGGAATCGAAGGGCAAGAGGGCAAAGACAGCTCAAGGCTGAGGCACTGAGCCAGAGAGGTCAGCCTGGGAAGTTTTAGAACAGGAGTGAGGTGACGGTCCCTGGCAGGTGCCTGCAGGTTTGCCAAGGGGACACCGCCTCTGGGAAGGAAGGGTCCACACTGGTACAGCTCCACTTTAGAATCACTTGGTTCTGTCCACTCTGGAGGCCTCTGAAATGCTCTCAATGAGCTCAGCCTAAAATTCTAGTCACAGTGTAAGAACAGCTATCTCAAAGCCGGCCCTAATTCTGACTCACATGGCTTTCTTTGATACCCTGGCCTTGTCTCTGTATGCCCTACTGCTTGATGCAATCAGAATCAGAATCAGAATCATGGCAGAGACAGGGAGAGGCCCATTTTTGGATCTTGGGACCAGCTCCCTCTGGGTCTTCTGCTCATGGGATCTCTGCCGTTTCACCCAGGTTATATCCCATGGTAGAGCTCCTTATTTCTTGCTAGTTCCTACCCTCCAGTGGTTCACTTCCTGCCCTTTTGGCTTCTCTAGGAAACCCCTGAGGTTTGGCAGACTGCCTTCTGCTCTGTTGCGCTCCCCATGGTGGCTGACACTTCATGGGGGAGTTGAGTTAGATTCTGCCGCATGATTGGAGAGAGAGGGAGGAAGGCAGGGTTCAGGATCCAAAAGTTCACACCTCAGGAGAACAGACAGTTTAGTAAGATTTACTCTTGAAAATAATTGCATGTATCTAATAAGTGCAAAATTCCTGTGTTGCACATGCAAACCTCTGCCCTGATATGCTTGCTCAACATGATCTGTGATGTGTAGTGAAAAATTAAAGGTTATTATGCAAAGTAAGAGTCACTGTATTTTTGACACAATAACAGAGTTCCAAAGAGTTGGAATCCACTTAAACCCTCAAATCAGGCAACTCCCTTGGATATTTGCAAGGCATAGTTCTCCAGCATCCAGACAAGGTCACTATTTCTCTATCTCTGTCTTGACCTGAGGCCTGATCCCCTCGATCATCCACTCAGTGGAAGCAGAGGAGGTGGGGAGCAGGTTGACACCTAAGTCCAGGTCACCACGGGAGAGTTCTGTAGGTCCCACAAATCCCAAACAGTTGCTTAATTTAAAACACTGGAGCTGCAGACCCTGAGTTTAAACAGGAGACTTAGTTTCAGTCACAACAAAAAATAAACAACCACTGCAGTCAGGGTGCAGAGCCTCTGTTCCCAGGCCCTTGGGGTACAGGTGCAATTTTTATGAATGGTCCAAAGCAGAGGTTGAGGTGGAGACAGGGGGTCAGGGTGCAGACTACAAAGGCTCAGTGACCGATTGACAGAGTCTCAAAGTCCATGAGGAAAAGCAGCTCTCCTCACAGGCAGAGTAAATACCGCATCTCAAACATATGCAATCATCCCTCTGTAAACTCACGCTCCACATCTGCGGATAAAAAACACTGGAAAAGAAAATTGCCTCTGTACTGCATATGTACAGACATGTTTTCTGGTCCTTATTCCCTAAGCAATACAGTATAACAACTATTTACATATAATTTACATCTCACTAGATGTTATGAATAATCCAGAGGTGATTTGAATGTGCACAGGAGGAGGATGTGTGTGGGTTCTGTGCAAATATTACGTTATGTTATATAAGAAACTTGAGCATCCTTAGAGTTTGGTATCTGAGGGGGCTCTCGATCCATCCCTCATAGGTAATGAAGAACACCTGCACAGGTTGCTGTGTTTCAAAATTGTATAATGCTGGTGTGCTGCTGAAGCTACAGATTTATTCTGCAGCCCCATGGGATTCAGGGTTCCTGTCTGTGGGCTTGGTGTGTTCTCTGCCGGCTCACACTAACTGTACAACTGCTTGGAAGGGGATTGTAAGAACAAAGTCTGCAACTTCCGGTTCTGGGATGCCCCGATGCAGAAGCTATAGAAAGCCAACTGTAGGGTTGGGAATGGAACCCAGGGCCTTGCGCACCCTCAGCATGTGCTCTACCGCTGAGCCACACCTCCGTTCTGAAAAGCAAACTCTTACCTGGCCTCTTTGTCCTCCTCCCCATGGTCCTTCCGGTTTTGTACTGTTAGGTGTTTTTTGGGGGACAGGAGAGAAAATGAGGTCAGGGAGATATGGAAGTATTGCTGTCTATTTGCACCTCCAAGGAAATCATCAGCCGGGTAAAAAGAAAACCCATGAATTGGGAAAAAAATTTTAGCCAACTCTCCCTCAGACAAAGGACTTCTATCTAGAACATATAAAGAATTAAAAAAAAAAATCAGGTCCCCAAAACTCAAAGACCCAATCCAAAAATGGGCAGCTGAGACGAATATACACTTCTCAGATCAGAAATACTAGTGGCGAATAAATATATGAATAAAAGTGTTTAACATCATTGGTCATTTGAGAAACGCAAATTAAAACAACACTGAGATTTCATCTCACCCCAGAAAGAATGGCTAGCATTAAGAAATCAACCAATGACAAATGCTGGTGGGGCTGTAGGGAAAAATGAACTCTTTTCCACTGTTGGTGGGAGTGTAGACTGGGGCAATCACTGTGGAAATCAGTGTGGAGATTCTTCACAAAATTCGGATTAGAGGTCCCATTCAATCCAGCTATTCCCCTTCTGGGTATCTTCTCAGAAGAATTAAAAACCTCATACCACAGCGATATATGTGCACCCATGTTTATAGCAGTGCATTTGTCATAGTTAAATCTTGAAGACAACCCAAATGCCCATCAACTGAGGAATGGATAAAAAAGATGTGGTACTTTTATACAATGGAGTATTACTCAGCTATATATAAAAAGAAGATAAAGTAGAGGCTTTTATACGTAAATGGGTGCAACTAGAGACCATACTCATAAGTAAAATAAATCGGACCCACATGTGTAAACATCATATTATCCCCCTACAGTAAGAGCCTGAAAAAGTAAATAAACCCAAAATGTACAATAGATATTATGAAAGGGAAAGATATTGCTCCAAGGAAGGAACAACTGGGATGAGGGAAAGGAGAAAAAGAAAGGAAGGAGGTAGGGAAAAATATGTATGTGTGTAGAAGGATGACTGGGATAACTGTACTGCTGATGTCTAATGGTTTATTGGAAGGAACAGTTAATGCTTAAAATTTTTTGATCAATTTTGCATGCTTATATTTGGTAATCTGAGCAACTAATTTGAAGACAACAATATGCAATATAACAACCACTGGTGAATTCCTACCATCTTGCCTAGTGAAGGTCTGTATCATTTCTAATTTTTAAATTATTTTTGATTCTCCTTAATGGCTTGATCAACTGTGCATTCTTACTTCTGGTAATCCGAGCAACTTCACTGAAGATAACAATATGTAATATAACAACCACTTTTAATGCCTGTCATTCTGTTTTGAAACCCTATATCATTTTTACTGTTTTTGCTTTGTTTTGTTTTTGGCTATGTTGTTGCTATTTTGTTATTGTTCTGTTTTCATTCTCCTTTTTGAAAAAAGAAATATTGTCCAAGCTGCTACCATGCTGAAGCTCCCAGGTAAGGCAAGGAGGAGCCACTCTTGGTCCTGAGCTCAGAAGCATAATCTGGCTTTCCTCAGGCTTGGGAGCCCCAGTTTAAGTCTCCCAATTTATTGTGTCATATCTGTTCTTCCTGCTCTTTCTCTTTTTCTTTTTTGTTTGTTTTTCTTCCAGTACTGGGAATTGAATTCACGACCTTGCATTTGCCAGGCAGGTGCTGTGCTGTTGAGCTAAATCCCCAGCCCCCTTCCTGCTCTTTTTCTAAACAGATTTTTTCTTTCTTTTCCCCCCTCTGGTACTGGGAACTGAATTCACGACCTTGCGCTTGCCAGGCAGGCGCTTTGCCGCTGAGCTAAATCCCCAGCCCCTTCTAAACAGAGTTTATAAGCAGATCCTTTGGTGTCAGAAATGTAATGTCTGAGCCAAGAATGGCAACTGGGAAGTGATGGATTAGGGACATCTGGCACTGACAAGCGCGTCAGTAAGTCACAGCTGTCTGCTGCTATGAAATGCCACCCTGCTGCCCCGGCAGTCCTGTCCCAAGGCCTCAGGTCCACCAGAAAAACACCTGTTTCTACAGACTGACCAGAAATGCTGAAGAAAATTTTGGAGAACAACTGCATGTGACACCTCTTCTGAAAATTCAGCTTTAGAAAATTACATTTGGATAATAATTCCTCCTTTATTTTCCTCAGGCCTACTCCAGAGGAAGTGACAACATGTGCCCTTGGTAGGCAGGGAATTATATGTCGAGTTGGACTTCAGCAGCTTTTGGTGGACGAAGTAGCAGAACGGCATGGCTGGAGGATTTTTGTGGCACTCAGGGGTGACACTGGCCTCCCTGGGTGCAGAGAAAGAGCCCTGGAGTGGGACTCCGCAGACGTGGTGTGTGTTCTAGGTCACCACCTCCTGTGTGATCTTGCTGGGGTGAACCTTTCTGGACCTAGAGGCTGGAGGTTGGGGGTGGTTTACAGTCAGCGTTCCCACTGCTTCTTGCGGACCCTGTCCCTGGACAAACGAGAAGCAGACAAGCCTAGTCATGTGTCTTCGGAGTCTCCAGGAAGCCGCACTGCAGAACTTTAGCGGGCGGCAAGGGGACCTTAAATAACATCCTTTAGTAAAAGGAGAAAGATTTATACACTCTGAAAAGAAATCTGAGTATGTTAAGTAATATTCAATCTCTCAATGACAAACTCATTGCCTTTTCGGTGTTTTTCATTCCTTCAAACTAAGGCAAGCATCAGTCCTGCTCCGCTGTCCCCAACAATCAGTCCCACTGACCTATCACCCCTGTAACAGAGACCGCAAGCCTGCAGGTCCAGTAGGCAAGCCAGGCATCATCTTGGTGGGGAGCTGATGTTGTGCGGGTGTGATACTGGATTGCCACTGACTGTAAGAGATGCCAGAAGTCCTCTCCTTCTCTTAAAGAAAGTCTATTTAAGTGGGTTTGTAGAAAAGCTATCAGAAGTGGTAGCTAGATTACCAAAAAATGTAGCTCGTGTTCCATGCTTGGCTATGCAGAGGCTCTCTGCATCCAGGGTTGGGTTCATCCAACCTTGGTGAAAAATATTAGGGAGGCATTGTGTCTGTGCTCAACATGTATGGGCTTCTGTGTCCTGGTTATTATTCCCTAAACAGTACAGTATGACAGGTATTTACATAACATTTACATTACATTAGACATTATAAATAATCTAGAGATGACTTGAAGTATACAACACTCGAGGACTGCATAGGTTATATGCAAATACTATGCCATTTATGCCATTTATTTATTTATAATATTGGGATTGCACTCAGGGTCTTTGCACTGAGCTTCATCTCCAGACTCTCTTTTTAAAAAAATTTATTCTGGGACAGGGTCTCACTAGGTTGCTAACTTACCCAGGCTGGGCTCGAACTTGCCATCCTCCTGCCTCAGCATCCCAGAGTTGCTGGGAGTACAGGGGTGTATCACAACATCCTGCTAAATACTGTGACATTTTGTGTGAGGGCTGATAAAAATTCGGTGTGTTTAAATTTTAACATTATTACAGTAAATGACACATTGTCATTGATCCCCCTCAAGGTACTGCCCTTTGCTTCAAGAGCAATATGTGATTGCTCTTACCACTTTCGGAAGCAGTTCTGGAAGTCCCCTTTCATAAGCATCTTTGCAAAGTGTAATAAAAAATACAGCAAATGCTGTGAGGGCCACTCAACAGAAAGGCAGGCTCACAAAAAATTATGGTGTGTCCTCACCCACCTTATTGACCGCGTTTGGCATTTTACAAATCTGGTTCTTCCCCTAAAATCAAAAGCAGCATGAAAAGTAAATGTTTTGAATCAATTCAGGACGTGAAGGCACTGCAAAAGTGCAACTATACTAAGTACAAACTAAACATAAAAAATAGTAAATGAGGGTGAGGATGAAGGGAAGAGGAACCTTTCTCTACTTCTGGTGTGAATGCAAATTTAAAGGGATTAGTAGCAATGTATCATTTACTGTGATTAAAAAAGATTAAATATTCACCATATTTTTTGATCACGTGTCACATAAGGAATTAAGCAACTGTGGATTTGGGGGTCTTTGGGAGTCCTCATATCAGTCCCCCGTGACACTGAGGGAAGACTACATGTATTCTGGATTTTCATTTATTTATTTGGGAGTTATTTATTTATGGCTTAAGAGCATCCGTCATACTGCCTCTTAATTGCAGGGTGGTTTAAAAAGCAATCTTGCGTCTCCTGTACAGTACAATATTTTGTTTTTGCGGGCTCAGTCCGTGCAGTTGCTGAATCTGGCCACTAGATGGGGCTTCTCCCTTTTCGTTTAAACAAGCAGCCTTGACAAGGGCTCACTGCACGTTTCTCCCTGCAATAGTGTCACCGTTTTTCGGACATCATCAAAACCTTTACTGTTCGTTAATGCGCTCCACATATGCTGACTACTGTTCAGGTATCAACTCAAGCGTCACCGCCTCAGGATCCACCTAATCCTGTTTTATCTTCATTCTTGGGATTAAACCTGACTCACGGGTTTGTTAAGAGGGGATTTTGTCCTCCAGTCCCTCACACTAGAAGGCCAGTTCCACAAGGCCAGGGCCTCTGCCTAGACCCTCAAGAAAAATCCTTCATCGTCTCAGCGGGGGATCCTTCCTACAAACTCAGGCGAAGGCAAAGGTCAGACGAACCTGACTCCGAATGTCAGGTGCTACTGTCTAGCCCGGTGGTTTGGGGTAAGATCTTTGGACTCCCCAAGATTCTGTATTCTCCTGTGTGGCGTGGGGAAAACAGTCACCATCCCAGCAGGTCAGTCTGAAGACTGGTTGTAAGACAACTTAGGTCAAGGGGCCAGGGAAGCTCTTAGCATACTTGGCGTTGGAGTTCATCCAGTGTGGGTGACTTCCTACCCTTTTCTGGGGGAGAATTGGGAATGAACACAAAGGGCACACTGACAGCTTGACCTGACATTTTCCTCTGTATTTATTTTATTTTATTTTTTGGGTTTTTCTCCGGTACCGGGAACCGAACTCACGACCTTGCACTTGCCAGGCAGGCACTTTGCCACTGAGCTAAATCCCCAGCCCCTTTCCTCTGTATTCAGCAAGAGAATTATAACATCTGGCAGAGCACAGCACAGGCCTCGCGAACTGGTCTATCTGGCTTGGGACGAAGTTTCAAGTTGACCCCTTCTATGGAAAGCGATCCTCTAGCCCTCCCTCCCCTCCACACAGCGTAAGCAATGGGCACACATTTTCCAGATCTTTGCCTTAATCACAAATACCAGTCCTCCAAAATCCTCTGCCTGGCACCTTTCCTGGGGCGATCACTCATTCGTAAGGGCCGGGTTTAAATGCCACTTCCAGATTACAGGCCCTCCTGGATCAGCTGCCCCTTTGGAATTTCCCTGTTTAACTTTGTGCTTACCTCATGTCTAGCTTTTGAGTTATTTGTTCACTGAGAACTTGTTAATGGACAATAGCTGCGGGTTGAAACCGCTTGGCTTTTGGCCCCAGTCAGAGAAGCCAGAGCACCAAGGTGGATGCGTCAGAACAGTGGGGGAGGTACACTCTGCCCAGAATATGCCACAACCTGCTGGAACAGCATCTGTATGCTGGGCGTTTCCATGCCAACCAGCTGGGCCCCGGCAAGGGGCACTTTTGTTTCCCTAAATGCCCCTCCCCAGTCAATTACTGATGTGCCTCTGCGAAGTCAAGTGGCTTGTTCTGAAGTCCTGGCCCTTGGATTCAAAGAAATTCACTCTCTAAAACAAAACAAAACAAACAAACAACCCTCCCCCCAAAAAACAATAGGAAGTAAGAGGCACATTTCAAAGCTTGGGATCAGAGGCAGAAATGGGAGCATCTACGGCAGGTACCCCATCCTGAGGCTCCTTTCCTGCTGCCGTGGAAACCCTGGCTCAACTCCCAGGGCTCCAGACCTGCCCTCTCCCATCTTCCCTTTGTCCCCTCGGTCCCTTGGTACTTCCTCATTCTGAGAGACCCTCCATGGTGAGCGCGTTTGGAGGTTATCGCTAAATTCACCACCTTTTCCTCTTGGCTATTTGAGATGTTCATCTTCATTGGCAGAAAGCAACACCGCTCTGTGGGTTTGTAGCTTAATGACCAGCGCAGCCTCCTGTCCTCCCAGCCAGGCGTCTCTGAGGGTGGGCTGTGCCTGTGATGTACTTATCTTTTTTTTCTAAAAATTTTCTGTCTATTCAGGTAAATGTATTGGAACTGCAGTGAGTTTTGTTTGTTTGTTTGTTTGTTTTTCCCAGTGAGTTTTTAAGGTGGTTTCTTAAAAACCAACACCAAAACCAAAAAAAACTTCTTTAATTTAAATCACCTTTGGGATTACCTTAGACAATGTGGGCTGCTATACCAGCAGACATTTATTTTTTCCAATTCTGGGTGCCGGAAGTCCCAGATCAGAGTGGCAGGGTGGTTGGGTTCTGCTAAGAGCCTCGTTTTCGGTTTCAGGCAACCAAGGTCTCTTTGTGTTCTCACAGGGTAGAGAGAAGATGAGGGATCTCTTGGGGGTCCCTTTTGTGAAGGCTCTCACCCCATTCATGGGGGTTGTACGCTTATGACCCAATCACTTCTTGAAGGCCCCACATCCTGAAGTCACAGTGTGGGTTAGGGTTTTAGCAGGAGTGTTTGCGGGTACACACTTAGTCCACTGCGGCAACGATTCCAAAGGAGAGCCCGTTCCCCACGGTGGAGTCCAATGAGTGCACCCAGGAGAGTGAGGACTGCTTCCTTGCTGTCAGGCTGCTGCCCTGTGTCTGTCCGCACCTGCGCACTCTCAGTCCCCCAGCTGCCCTGGGACCCGGGCAGAGAGTGTCCGGCAGTTGCCCTCCCTTCTTCCCATGCTCCCTACTGTGTGCCCCTGAGCCTGGGCTCCTGGCCATGGACCCTTGCCATTGCTTTCTGCTCCTCACTGAGAATCCCCGAAATGGATGGGAAGGGTCTTCTGTGCTTACGTGAGAGCAGACCCCTGGCTCTGCAGCTTGCTGTCGCCTCCTCCTCCTGCCCATGTCTGCGGGATGCCCCCACGCCTCCCATCTTGTCTGGTACCCGTGGGCCATCCAATGGCCTCTCTTTCCTCTCACCTCCTGCCCAGTCCCTGAAGTCAAAGCAAAGTTGGCCACTCTGCTGGATTCTCGACGGAAACAAGCCTCCCTTCTGGAACCTTCTTTCCTCCTCAGCTTCCCACTCTGCAGCTTGGGAGCCCACTCTGCCCTGTCCCAAGTCCCCAGAGCCCAGCCCTCAGGCTCTGCCAGCATCCTCTTTCGGAAGGATTTACCGATTGGGTTATGAGGAAGGCAACTCCTTGGTTGGGAAACAGGTCTTTCGGGAAGTGTGCCGATGCTAGCCAGCATTTATTTTACTATCACTCTGCCCAGGCACTGCCTGATAGCTGTGCGGGGTTTTCTATTCACCTTCCACTGCGCCTTTTCAATAGGTGGGGAAGGGAGGGAAGGGTAAGCAGCCATGGCCACAGAGCGCTGGAAGCAAACCTAATAGCAGAACTTCCCAAATTAACCGAGACACTAGGCTGTGTCCCAAGGGCTGATCTCCTCGGTGTTGCTTTGGTCAGCTTCTTAGATTCACGTCTGGACAGGTCTGCTTTGTGACCACTGGGCAAACATGTCAAGTGTTTCTTGCTGTGGGGCCAGTTGCAGACAAAGGGGAGGGCTGGCCCCATTTCATGACTGGGTGTGGGAAGAGACATTAGCAGGACGAATCTAGGTCTTGCAGGGGTCGCTGTTCCTATCCCCAGCCCTGTGCGGGTTCTTCTGGGCCAATGCACACCTCAAGCGGCGTCCCAGTCTGCCTCTTGCTGGCTCCTGCCATCGGTGTTTTGGCCTGGGAGGCTGCCCTCGCAAATGAAGCTGGCTAGTCCAACCTCTGCCTGAAGCCTCTCTTGGCTTTCCATTACCTCCAAAATGAAGTTCAAAATCATTAGCCTGGAGTTCAATGGTCTCCAGTCGCTGGTCCCAGCCTGCATCTCCAGCATTTGGGTACATATTTCACCCAGGCCTAGGGCACAGCCTCAGGGAACGCAGCGTTTCCAAACATGCCAGGCTTCCCAGAACCTGTGTGGCAGGCCTGGTGTGTCCCCTCTCACCACGAAGCCCCCATTTGCCTATCCCCTTTCCAAAGAGGCCCATTGTTTATCCTGGCCACTCCTCCCCCAAGCCCACGTGGATGGTAGTGATGCATCCCTGTGGATTCTGAGGTGATGATTATGCCGGGTTGTGTAGGAGCCTGCCCCACCTTCAGGAACTACAAGCTTGAAATTGTCACAGTGATGGAGCATCAAGTGGGCAACTTACTAAACTCGGGCCATGGTTCCCAAACTGTGTTCCTGGGTGCCGTAGCTGCAGTACACCCCAGGGGTGCCATGGGGTACTTTAAAGTTTGAGGAGAACACAGGGCCACCTGTCAGGTTTCTACTGGGCCTCCCGGGAGTGGCCTTTCAGCCTTGCTCTGGATATTTCCAAACCCTGGCAAAAGAGGGGCCCTTCTCGAGCCATTTAATCAGGGCAGATTTCTTAGAGAACTCATGGTGTGATTGGTTAGTGCTTTTGGGGCAGAGGGAAGGCAAGGGCCCATGGAGAATAACATGACTATCGTGACTCAGACATTTGTGTCAAAAATGACGACAAATCCAAGACTGGCTTCTGGGGGAGGATTGGAAAAATGTCACCAGGGGATACTGCTCTTGGGAACAACCCAAACCTCCATCCTTTGGGGACTGAGCCTTCCATGCCACAGGATATATGTATGCAGCACAGAACAGAATGGGGACTGGAACCTAGAACCTGCCAACTTCATAAACATCCAGCCAGTAGATGTTTCTTCTGATCCAGGAGTGCTGTGCAAAAATCCTGTGGCACAAAGGGTACCGTTCACCATCAAAGTTTGGGAGTCTCTTGCCTGGAATAGAGACTCTCTGAGTGCAAGTTTACTAAGTTTCAGCTTGTTTCCAAAACAAAATGTGAAGCACTGAGGTTGGTTCAGAGTTCTTTTGGAGGTTCTCTGTGGGTGCAGTTGTGGTCTTCTCGGAGTCCACAATTACCAGGCTCTATGGTTGGATGGCTGCGGGTGGGGCAGCCAGCCTCCTGAAACTGGCATCTCCAGTCACCTTATGACGTTTTTGGTTTTGTTTTGTTTTGTTTTCTGGAACCGGGAATTGAACTCATGACCTTGCGCTTGCCAGGTAAGCACTGTGCCGCTGAGCTAAATCCCCAGCCCCCCTTTATGACTTTTTGAGTAGACATGCCTTATTCTGGAGGAAAATGTGTGCCGCACAATGTCAGAACCACGAAGGAATCAGAAGAGGAAAATAACAAGTTGACCATAAGAGGGCAGGATTGTTACTCTTTTTTTCTTACATGGGGAAGCATCTGATTCCTCCAGGGCTCTGCTTCTGGGTTGAATGCACTAATACATACTCGATAAATGCAGAGTACTAGACAGAGCCCTTCCCAGTCCTCCTTATGGCCCAGGAAGTTTGTATTTGTAATCACATGAAGAGCTATTGGAATTCTAGTGAGTCAATTCCAGTCTACCACATCCAGAGCAACCCATGAGAATAAGACACTAAGGCATATTTGTAGTTATGGGGAACCGAGGGGTCCTAAGTCCAGCCATGATGACGGCTCTCCAGAACAAAGGCCCATACCCAGGACCGAACCCAGACTTTATTTATTTGGCTTGAGGATGAGGGACTGTGAGAGTGGTGGGAAATATGTGAGTGCCGTGAGCTAGGCTAGGGAAGAGGCCTGAAGTCACCTCTGCCATATGCAGAGAGAAGGATATGCAGAAAGAGTCATCTGCATGACACAAATGAGATCGCATCTAACGTGTTGGGGTCGGTGCTTCCGCTCTGATGTGTGGTGTTGGAAGGCCCAGGAAGTCACAGCCTCTATCCCAAGGCTTAGTCCCAGCTGACAGTGTGGGGCCCTGGCTCACACATCCCTCCTCATCCCGGCTCGCTGGAGGGAGCAGTAGGGGGTCGGGGAAACATACCTGCCATCTCCAGAGATTACCATCAGCGCCTGGGCTAGACCCATACGCTTTACTACAGCCAATTGAAGGGGTAAGGAAAAGTCCTAGCCAGCTCTGTACGTATCAATACATGGAAATAGGGGCAGGCTCAAACAAAATGGAGACAGCTGCTCCTCTTGTAAGGACAGTCCCCTAGCTGGTCCTCCACAGAGTGCCCCTTTGGGACTCCAGACACAAGCTTTCAAAACACTTGTGGGTGTTACCAGGAAAGATGAACGTATGCACAATGCCCTGTCTCCGGTCTCCAGCATTTGGTGCTAGTGGTTGGCGTCAGTCCTGGAAATCACTCTCTAAGGAGACGTTGCACTGTGGGACGTGGTCACAGTTGGCCAGGAGAAGTGGTGGTGTCAGTGAGGAACCGTGATCATGACTGGCTGCAAACCAGTTCATCTGCTGTGGCTCCCAGGGGCGGTGGACTGCAGTGACTTAAGGTGGAGAAAGAAGCTCACTTCCTTGAGCAGCCCGTCTCAAGCTCCCCCTGTGTGGAAAAGTCACCTTGACTTTGGGGAATCAGGCACAGGCTTCCTGAGGTGCCGAACAGGGAGGCAATGCCTGGCATGTGAAATCGGTACAGGTTGGGCGGCCGCCGCTGGAGTAGGGCTGGCACAGGGAAGCAGTTCTGGCTCAGCCTCTTCTTCACCTCTTCTTCATCCTTACCTCCCTAGGGTGCCCTAGGGGTGTCCCAGGGTCCCTTTGTGAGAAACACTGAACTGGCTACAGATCCCAGCTCCGCCTTTGTCAGCTGTATTACCTTGGGCAAGTAACCTCTGTAAGCCTTCTGTGAGGCAAGGAATAACGATTCAACTGGTGCCTGCCCTATCCAACCACAGCATTGGACGGTACAGCCAGGGTGAGGGACTATAATCATCCAGCCTGTGGTCCTGGCCCACTCCTGGCCATGGGGGGGCGCCACCAAGCAATTGAAAACCAGTGGTATTCTCTATGATCCCTTACTGTGGATGCCTGCAATTCCTGTCCACTATGCAAGCAAACTTGGAGATCCTGGCAGCAATTATATAATTATACGGACAATGTAATATGGGTGGATTATCCTGGAAGCAGACAACGGGAACGAGCTAGCACACTGGCAGGAAGTCAGAGAGTGGCCTGGAGCCAGGTTCTTAGAAACCACCTGGTGAGAAGGTGGAGATGGCAAAGGAGGGTGTCCAGCTGTAGTAGGCTCAACCACTAGGGGGCAGCACAGGTAGATGGGCCCTTAGTGTTATCTTGAGCTGGTCTGAGCTGGCCAGACCTTCCTGTTCTCAAAGGGTAAACATATTAGTCAGCTTCCCCACTGCTAGGTCAAAATGTAGGAGCAGATGTTTAATGTAGCTCATGGTTTGGGGATTCAGTCTATGTTCCACTGGCTCCAAGGCAGAAACAGCATGGTGGAAGGGTGTGGTGGAGGAAAGCTGTTCACCTTGTGGTAGCTAGGAAGCAAAGACAGCAGAGAGGAGCTAGGGAGGGAGATATAGACTCCAAAGCCACGCCCCCAGGGCTCTGCCTTTTCTAACCACTTGCCAATGACACTTTTAGGTTTGAACTCATCAATGAATCCAACCACTGTGAGTATGGTGCCCTGACTCTAATCCAATTGCCCTCCAAAAGCTGCACCTCTGGACACACGAGAACTGGGGGCTGTCTAGATCTAAGTCGTAACAGTCCATCACTGGATGTGGGCTGCCCTGGGAAAGGCATGGCTGAGGATGGGACAACTCTCTGGAGTTGAGGCAGTCCCTAAGGGAAGGGGCTGGTGGCTGAGTGTCATCTGCTGACATGCTGTCATGGTGTCCACTGTGGTAAGAGTGGAGCGTCAGGAGGAATCCAGCATGGATGCACGCAGCCCGTACCGTGTCATTTTATTACTCTTTATGGAAATAAAAGAATCTGGGCATATGCAAACCACAGCATCTCTGCTGGACCTTGATTTCTGGGAACCCGGGGGCCAGATATGGGATGGACCACTATTGTCTCCAGCTCTTGGGAAAGTCTCAGGTGGCCACCTGCCCAAAGGACTAATGCCTACTTTTATGTGCATCCTTTATACAATGGGTACCAGTGCAGCATCTAACATACAGGCA
Source organism: Chinchilla lanigera (assembly GCF_000276665.1). Taxonomy (NCBI): domain Eukaryota; kingdom Metazoa; phylum Chordata; class Mammalia; order Rodentia; family Chinchillidae; genus Chinchilla; species Chinchilla lanigera. The sequence goes on along the minus strand of NW_004955478.1, from coordinate 6,164,794 downwards.
GCCATCCCAAGGAGATGGAAGCGCAGGCGGGGGCAGATCTGCTGAAGCAGGCTGCTGCTGACCGCACGTGGCCCTATGTGCAGACATGTGTGACTTTTGCCACGAGGTGGCCACCCTGGTTGGCAAAATGATCACATCTGTGCATGGACCACCCCTTTCTGAACCACACTGCTACGACCCCTTTGCTGGTACCAACTTGCCAGGAAGCCAGCTGCTGCTTGAGCCCCTCCTGCCTCTATCCCATCTGCTGTGTTCCCCTGCAAGAGATCGCGGCCCTGGAGACAGGCCACGAGGAGCAAGAAGTCAGACAGCTGCCTGGAACACAGCCAACCTGAAAAGCCAGTGTGCTGTGGGCAGGTACAGGTTGAGCCTCTGTAAGCCCAACATCTGAAATGCTCCATAACATGCTTTAAACACTGGTGTGATGGCACAAGAGGAAAATTCCACACCTCACATGATCTCCTGTAAGGAGGCATAGAAAAGACACAAGCACACAACACACAGTTTATTTGACATCACCAAGGGAAGAAACACCTTCCCAGCCCCCTTCAGCTGTAGTATATTTTCCCACACATGCCCAAATTCTTTTATTTCCATACAGGGTAATAAAATGATATGATGCGGGCTGCGTGTGCCAATGCTGGGTTCCTCCTGATGCTCCACATGGGCCCATGACCTCTGTGTATCACTCACTGTGGTTTTCTGCTGAGTCACTGTCTGTGATATTGTTGAAAATGTCAAAAAGGCTTGCAGGTACCTATGGGTAACAGGAACAAGAAAGAGAGGATGGAAACAGGAACAAGAAAGAGAGGATGCATTTGCGTTTATCTAGAGCTCAAGAAACAGGAACAAGAAAGAGAGGATGGAAACAGGAACAAGAAAGAGAGGATGCATTTGTGTTTATCTAGAGCTCAAGAAGCCATGCGTGGAGAAGCTGGACAGCAGTGTAAGCAGGAGCATTGTTATGGTTTATGTCTGTGTGTCCCCTCCAATGCCTCATGCGACCATGGGGCAGGCTATTAGAGTTGAGTGATTGTGGGTGTGAGAGCTACACCCGCCCTGGGATGGATAGTTTGCATATGTAAGGGAGAGAAAAAGAGTGCTTGAGGACATTCCTCCCCAATTCCACCCTGGTGTGTGCTTGTGGCTTAGCTGTGTGCTGCCACCCTGAGATGCAGTTCTTTGCCATGTGCCACTCTGCCTTATAATCTGCCAAGTACGGACTGAAACTTCCACAAACTGTAAGCGAAATAAACCTTTCCTTCCTTAATTTTGGGCATCAGGTATTTTGTCCCAGCAGCTAGAAAAAAGTAACCAAGGCAAGCATCTTACAGAAGACTGTGAGGTGGGAGTGGCCCCCACTTGTGACCCAAGGACACGGAAGTGCACGCTGCTGACGGCATAGGCAGAGTGTGATGGATAGAAGTTAGTGGAAAATGGAAAACACCACTTTGGGCTGAAATGAGCTTCAGGCTATGTGTATAAAATGTAGACAAAACCACAAATGGATTTCATGTTTAGACTTGGATCCCATCCTCAGGATGGCTTATTATGTACATCTGAATATTCCAACATAGGAATATTCCAATGTCTGAACAAAATCTGAAATTCGAAAGCCACTTCTGGTCCTAAGCATTTTGGTTAAAGGACGCTCAACCTGTGCTTTAATTTGAGAGGTTTCTAGGGAAAAGGAAGATGAGGTTGAAGGATGTCTGTTGGGAGACATTTGGAGTAGCAAGGCCAAGAACGAAGAGCAGAAGGCATATTTAGTGAAACCCAGGTCTTCTTATCTATACACCCAAGGGTCATGAGCCCAGGGAACCATCTCTCTTGTACTCAGTTTGATCATCTGTCCAATGGGCTAGCAGCATTTCCTTACTTCGATTGTCCTAAGGATTAAATCAAGTTCCATTTGTAAAGGGCCCGGCATTTAGCAGGTGTTGGAGAAATCTTAGTTCTCATCACTTTATTCTTCCACAGGGAAGAAAAGGGATTGTGGGAGCTTGCCTGGGGTTGGTCTCCTTCCTCAGCAATATCTTGGAAAGAAGGAAGGAAGGGGGAAGGACCAAAGGATCAGGGGTGACAACAGCCCTGTGTTTAGGGGGAACAGAAATACTCTGAATGCTCCAGATTGAGCTACTGTATGGGAATAATTGTGGCTGCTATTTTTGCGCATTTGTTTAACAACGCTAATTTGGCGACAGCCCGATATTATAACATCCTCTCCCACACAGAGGTGGCTACAGTTCCCTCGTCACCAGAATCCATTTGCATTTTCTTCGTGGGCTTTAAAGCTGGGAAGCTGGTGACTCACAGCTGGAACGACTGCGGGAAAGACCGCGCTCTGTGTGGGCGTGGGAGGAAGCGCGGTTAGCTCCTTGGCGTTAGCTCCTGCGATGAGGCCAACGGGCTCCCTAGAAATAGTCTTCTAGCCTTGCTCTGGGCATCCCCAAAACTGAGCAAAGAAGTGATCATTTTCGAGCCATTTCATCAGGACGGATTTCTTAGAGAACTTGGGATACGGTCGTTTAATGTCCTTGAAGCAGAGAGAAAGCATAGCACCAGAAAGAGGAGTCACGTGAATACCTGCAGCTGGGAGGTTTAGGCTGGAAATGAAGATGCGATTAAGGGGTGGCTTTGAGGGAGGGAAGGATGAAAACATTCCCAGCGGATGTTGCTGGAAACAGCCCAGATGTCCATCCACTGGGAACTGGGTGCATCCACAAAAGGGTACAGAATGAGGACAGATGCCCGGGATTGGATGAGGGGGACGTTTCTCTGGGCAGCTGTATTCCTGCTCATAAATGGAGAAAAATGGATTCGAATATCACCATTTTGCAACTGCTAAAAAAATAGTGAACCTGAGCTGTGATTATCAACAGCCGCTAACTTCACAATAGAAAGGCAGGTAGATGTCAAAGGCCTCCTGAAAGAGTTCTGTTACCAGCAGGTCCAACCTACATCCAAGTAAGCCTCTAGATCCACGATGGCGAACCTTTTAGAGTTCTCAATGGTACAAACAGCCCGCTGTGGCACGTGTGCCATAGGTTCGCCACCACTGCGCTAGACCACCTAGCATTTCCCAGGAAATATAAGGAACAGAAGAACATATTCACTGGCACCGTGGAGATCCAGTCAGAAATATCCAAGTCATGGTGCACCCCAGGGGAACTGATGGAGGGGAGAAGAAGGGACCCAGAGATAAAAGGAAATGTAAGGGACAGGAGCGACCATGGCAGCTTAAGGGTATGATATGGATCTTGAAGAACTGTACAACACTGACACACATGCATATTTTAGATAATAAGAAGGACAATCTGAACCTTGTCCCGTATTTATGATGAAATCCAGAAATTACCGTGAGGCTGTAGGTGTGGCTCAGTGGTAGAGCACTTACTTGGTGTGTATAAGCACATCACCGAAAGGAAATTACTATTACTATTTTAAGCGTATCACTGACCTTGTGATGTCTTGCAGATATACCATGAAATATATAGAGGAAATAACTTCAATTTTGAGATTGGCTTCTAAATAATCTGGGCTGGTCCTTGTTGAAGCAGAGAGTCGGGTACAGATGAGTTCATTCCACTATCTTTTCTACTTTTTGAAGAAGGTTGGGGCTTTCTATGGTAAACAGTATTGTAAAAGTAGTAGGACTTTTACAAACCTCAGGATTTAACGTCAGACCAGTCTATCCCCCATCCTTGTGCACAGAGGACCAGCTCAAGAACGCTATATTCCAGCCTGTCCTTTATCGGCTCACCTTGCTACCCTTGGCAGAATTAATCCTCCCTCCTTCCTACTCTTTTTTTTTTTTTTTTCCCCCGTACCGGGGATCGAACTCATGACCTTGTGCTTGCTGGGTAGGCGCTGTGCTGCTGAGCTAAATCCCCAGCCCCTTTTTCTACTCTTGAGCCACTCATTGGATCAATGTCTTCGGGTCCCTGTGAATTCTTGGGGGTGAAGGTAAACCACTTCTCTGAATTTTCTCTGCTGTAAGCTAGGTAGAATAACGCTCCCCTCATAGAACTGCTGGTAGTATGGAGCGCAACCTGTAAGACCGACAGAAGGGAGCATGCTAGGGGAGGCTGGGTAGTTCTGGACTGGGGACACCACCTCCACAACTGGCAACATCTGAAGATCCTGGTCGCCTTGATGGCGGACAAGTACGACACTGTACCCATTGTGTGGAGGCCAGGTATGCTGTGGGAAGAATCACCATACATATAGGACAGTCCCCAACAAAGGGTTTCTTGGTCTCAAACGTCAATAGTGCTGGGAGTGGGTGTTCTGGGCTGCTTCAGTGGAGGTGAAATATATGGGGATGTTCAAGCCCTGCCTCTGGGGACGAGACAGGAGCTTCCATTTCGAAGAGCAATGAGGCAGTGTTTGGATAAATCAAGTGCACACAGAGCCTGTGGTCGTTAATATCACTCCCCGGCCTCCCCCAAAGCAGTGGCCACCAGGTCTGCGAGGGAGACAGCTGTGCTGTTTGTGGGTGAGGAGGACTCGGAGGCTAAGCGAAGTCCTGGAGGAGTCGGGGATACTGGAGATGAGTTCATGTCAGACTCCAGCCTACAGACCCCATTTTTCCGCGGGCTGTCGCCGAGATTTAGGCAGAAGACAATGAGGTACACAGTGGAGGACTTTGCAGTCCACTCTACGTTCATGGGGCAAAGCAGAACATCGTGAAAGCAGTGCTGGGTGAAAAAGTGAAAGAGAAGCACATCTATAAGGCAGTGTGAGGCCATTTATCTACATTACAATGTACATGCAAGGAGCACATGCAAGCCAAGAGGTATGTATTAAGCATATTTGAATGGTTACTTATGGGTGCGTGGGCGGTGGTGTTGGTGGTGGGAGAATGAGTGAATGAGTGAATGAAAATCCAAGGCTCAAGCTGTGCCTGGACCAAGGATGGCTGGACATTATGAACTGCAGAGTGCGGTTAGTTCAGGTTCTGCATTGGGATTTGGAGCAAACAAATAAAAATGAAGTCACAGGGGATAAAGAGGATAGGATAGAAGCTGGTGTATAGAAGGTGTTCACTAAATAACAGCAATAACCATAGCAATAGGTGAGCACTAATTTAAGTACTGTGGGTAGGGTAACAGAGTAAATTATTACAAATGCTACAGATCACATTCCCTGGCTATTTGCTCCTCCCTCACTACGGGAGAGAGTCCCTCACTATGTGTGTGAGGACCCACTGCAGGAGGATATGGAGCATTCTCCCAAGAGGGTGGATGGAAACGAGTCCTTAGGACAGGCCAAGGAGAGTGGCCAGGCCACAGGGACTGACCCCATGCTTGGGAAGCAGGTGAGCCAGAGAGAGACCCACGTTCTTTACAGGGCCTGAGGTGGGTGGCAGATGGTGTTCCTGAGGATGCCGAGCAGGAGGTGGCAGGTCCTGCCTCTGCGAGGCTCTGCATATACAAAGGGCTGGGCTGTGAGCGCCTCCCCACCTGGGAGCTGCTGCCACCCCTCTCCCCGTGGGATTCCTGGGACCCCTTTGGGACCTGCATTGCCCAGCATCCAGATGTGGGGGCTGGAGGTCCGGCTTAATTTGATTTAGCAAAATAAGGTGTTGCTTCTCACATCCCAGGGAGGTGGAGAAGAGTTCATTTTCACTCCGCTTGTTTTTCTTTGCACCGGCACAGCAGGGCTCATATGTGGCGCTTCAGGAAGCAGTTTATTGAGCCAGTGGAAATAGTTTTTCCTCCCTTCCTCCCCAGGGGCTGCAGGCTGTTAGGTCTTAACTCCCACAGGGCTTCCACTGGCCATCTGCTTTCTGGTGCCCATTTTTCAGTCAGGGAAATGGGGTGTGGAAGCCAGAGTCTGACACGAGCTCATCTCTAGGACCTGAGGCTGATTCCTCCAGCCCTTTGCACGAGTCAGGTTGTTGGGATGTCCCAGAGGACCCACGGTCCACAAGTGAGTCCTCCTCCAAGCTCCAGAGAGCGGGAAGTGCTGAGATTTCACCACTGAGTGACATCAGTTGGGGAGATCTGGATTATGTAGCCTGTTCCATCCAATATTGTTGGTATCATGAGTCTACTCTTGAAGGGAGGTGAGGATTTGGGATGACCGTGTGGAGGGGAGTATATATCACCACTCTTTTTGATTTATCAGACCTTTGCTTCCCGTTCTATCTTTGGATGGAAACCTGGACCATTTCTCTGATTGTGGAGGAAGTGCATTTGCTAAGCTGGGTGTTAAGAGCTGTAGCTGTCGAGCTCTTAAGGGTGCACTTGAAATGAACTTGCGGAGTGCTGCGAATATTATGAGCGTGGTGCTTGTGAGCAAGTCCCTAAACCTCTCCAGGTCCCAGGATTTTTCTAGGCACAGGATTGAGAGCGTTAAATGAGATAATGCTTACAAAACACCTACTGTGCACCAAGAACTCTGATGAGGGTTTTGATAATGAGGTGTGGTGAATCCTTGTATGGCAGTTGAATTCCTAGTGCCCAAAGTGACACTCACAAGAAACTATCTGGATTCAAGACGGCGAACCCATTCGTGGGTGAACGCCAAGCCTGTGAGTGACCTTGTAGGACACAGTTCAGCCTTGATCACTTAGGGCACTGAAAATTCTGTGGCTTTCCTATGTGGCACTTGCCTGGAGCTTTCTGTGGGGCTTGTTTAATTTAGTCTCCTCATCATTTTATTAATAAAAAACTTATTCTGAGGAGACTTTAAGGAATGTTTGGTATTTTAAAAAAATAGTCTTCATAGTGCTCTGTCACAGATTGTACAGTGTCTGAAATGGAGTGGGAGGCGTGTGCTTGTGGATTTAAAATAAAATTGACCCAAGTTCAGTCTGCTGTGAACATGGTGCTACATGGTTCTTTTTTGCCTGATCAGAAACCTCCAAAGCCCTCAAGCCCTGTTTTTCTTATGATTGCTTAATGCAGAATGAATTATTCAAAGGCCAGCGATGAGGACTGGCCTGGATTCCGTAGTGGGAACGCTGACATGCCAAGGCCATCTCTGAGGACCCGTTGGCTCCGCTCAGGACTGGAGGGCCACCCCGGCCCGACAGTGGGTGGGAGGACACTTTGGCTGCCGGCTCTCAAGGGCAGGCTGCTGCGGTATCCCGGTGAGTACCAGCTGATGGGGGAGTGGGCTCAGGAGCAGCGAAGCTGGACACCAGCCATGGCCTTGACCTCTTGCCCAGGGCACAACCTTGTCTGAGGAGGGGGGCCTGTGGAGGCTGGTAGGGAGCAAAAGCAATGGAGGGGGGATTCTTCAGGCTCCCGCAAAGCCCACCCGGCCCCATTTTACTCTTTCTGTCCTGTATTTTCTTTGGAAAGCCATTACTCCCCAAGTAGACCCAGGGGAAGGTGGCTTTACCCCTAGCTTCACTGACAAACCCTGGTAGATCTAAGCCAGTTTTTCCACAACACTGGCTTCCCATTAAAACGCTCTGGAGAACTTTGAGACCACTCACATGTCTGGAAGGCAGTTCCTGGAGCCTAGAGCATATCACAGTTCTGACGTCGCCTGGAAGTTTATTAGAGATCCAGGCCCTCAAGCCCCACACAAGAACCACATGAGACTCTGGGCTGGGAGAACAGTGATCTGTGTCAATTTTCCCCCTAAGCAGGCCGAACTGCTCCTCCTGCTGGCAAACAGAAAGCAAGCAAGTGGCGTGGGAAGAAAAGCCCCTCCTAGGCCAGGAGCAGGATGAGGGGTCTCAGAGCAGGCCTGAGACACGCGACAAGCCAGCTAAGCTCGGGTCACAGGGATGGAGACTGCGCAAGCAAGCAGCCCCAGGTCAGCTCACTTCCTCCACCAGGCACCCCGAGAGGCCTCATCTCAGTCCTCACTTCGGCTCTCTCCTCAGGGGAGAGACGCTGAGGATGCTGCCCCTCTTGAGGAAGGAGACTCCGAGGCCCCGAGTGCCACCACTTTGCCCGGAGTGAGTGGCTGGGGTGGTGCAAGTTTGAACATAGATGCATTTTGGATGGCTTCCAGCTAGGAAGCATCTTTTTGTCCTGTGTTTAGCATGACAGCAGTACCTCTTGGTCTTGAGCCTTCTCTTGAACTCCTGGAGTTGGCTGACCCAGGGCCTCACCCCCGGCAGCTAGCCATAGCTTCCCTTCCCCTGGGGCAGAAAGGAAGGAACAGGGCAGCGAATTCTGCTTCCTCCCTCACCTCTTCCCCCCCCACCCCCAGCTGCCTGCCGCTTGCACTCTGTTATGTGTGATTTTGTTCTTCTCTGCCCTTGCCCCAGTACCGAAACTGTTAGTGAAACGCCCCACTGTTTGGGGGTGTCACCTGGGTATTGCTAGTGGGGAGCAGGGGCGGGGGGCACACCGCTTGATCTCTGTTGGGTTTTGCCTGTGACACCTACATCCTTTGGAGTTGGGATAGAGCTTGGAGGTGACGTTGTCCAGCACTCTTATCACAGAAAGAACAGAGGACCCGGGCTGGTGGGGACACAGAGCTTGGAGCAGCACCTGCTGGGAGCTCAGGCCTCTGAACAAGAGACACGGCTTCCCTGGAGCCTGCAGGGAAAGTTCCCAAGGGCGGGTTCCCCAGGCACAGAACCTTAGCTCCAGAGACGGAGCAGGGGCATCCGGGTCCTACACACCAGAAAGCTGAGGCAGGCCAGGGAGGGAGCGATCTGCAGTGCTACAGGGATGTGAGAGTCCAGAGACCTTAGCTTGGTAGGAACAAAGGACTGAGGCCTCAGCACCTCTCCCGGGAGAAGCGGCTCCTGGAGGGCACGGAGGGCACCTGACCGATTTCTTCAACTCCTCTGCACATCTGGCAGCCGCCTGTTGGGGTGCTGCTGGGACTCTGGCCTGGTACAGCTTACACCTCTACCCCCAGGGGGTAGAGGACACTTTCATTCCTCCTACATCCTGGGACGAGTACCAGCCGGGTCCCAGTTGGTCCTCGCTGGAGCACGAGTACATTTGCCGGGTCCACTCATTCATCCACTTCTCACCACTCAGGAGTGTTTGTGTTCTGAAGAGTAATTAACTTCCCAAGGGTCTTATTAGCGTGCAAGAGTGGGTTCATAGCGAGGTATGTGGTGCACACCCGCAATTCTAGCATTGTAGAAGGCTGAGGCATGAGGACCACAAGTTCAAGCTGAGCCTAGTCTTGGGACAGCAAGACCTTGCATCAAAAATAAATAAATAAATATTTTAAAAGGCTGAATTTTCTGTGTCTGGGCCAGGTGCCCAGATATTTGGTTCAACATTTTTGTGGATGTTTACGTGAAGGTGGTGTGGGGATGAGGTTAACATTTACGTCGGTGGACGCTGAAAAACAAGGTTATCTTCCGCCGTGTGGGTGGGCCTCGCCCTATCAGTTGACAGTCTAACACAAAGACTGAGCCTGTCCAGGGCAAGGAGAAGCTGCCTCTGGTCTTGAACTGTGACTCCTTCTTGAGTCTCCAGCTTGCCAGCCTCTCCCATCAGATTTTGGCTGGACTCGCCCCACTTTCACAGTTGTGTGAGCCGGTTCCCTGAGTCTCTCTCTCTCCCTTGACATCCCGTTGGTTCTGCTTGCCAGAGAACTCCAATAGACCACTTTTATCCAGGGAGAAGAGACAGCTCACACAGGGACCTCTGAGCATATTGCTGCTAAGCCTGTGGCATGCATAGATTTGCCCCCAGTGCCTCCCTCTTTGAAAACAGACTATTCCCTAATGGGTAGGGGGCGGGGAATGTGACTGACTCACCCATGGGGTAAGAAGGAGGGTGGTGAGTGTCAGATGGGAGTGACCCAACGCCGGCACTGTTCCCTCTTGGTGGCTTGGAGTCATTTTATTTCCTAATTTGTGACACTTTGATATTATCCTCTCGTTTTTTGAAGGTGGAAAAGAAAACTCTACCAAAGTTGTTTTTTTCCCAGTGCTTATGGAAATAAAAGCATAGAAATTACAGTAAGGAAGAGGCCCTCCTCTATGATTTCTGAGTTGAGTTTATGCACAAATGTTTGACTACAATTTTTTGATTGTGGAGAGGCTACAGATAGGCCTTGGTTCCGAGACTAAGTTGTAGATGGAGTGGAATAGCAATGGTTATCGACACATTTACCCAGCCTGCTGTGAGAGAAGAAAATGACCCAGAACTTGTCCCTCAGAGAAATGTGACTTGCATGTTCCCAGTGAGAGCTCCTTGACTGGAAGCTCAGCCTTCTGGCTGGGCAAAGCCCATCCTATGATGTCACAGCCAACAGTCAATTTGTATTTATAAGTGGATTCTATTTCTTTTTTGTTTGTTTGTTTGTTTGTTTTCTGGTACCAGGAATCGAACTCATGACCTTACACTTGCCAGGCAGGTGCTGTGCCACTGAGCTAAATCCCCAGTCCCCGGATTCTATTTCTTCACGTGCACATAAACAAGCCCAACACAGTGACAGAGAAAAAGTGTATCCTATGGGTGAATTACACTGACAAAAATTGGAGTTTAGCACATCTAAGCAACTGTCCAGCTTGGAAACGCTACCTGGCCATCTCCAAGCCCGCTGACCATGCCTTCATCCTGGGGACATGGTAGCTTAGGTATTACTCTGTGAATAATAGCCAAGGGGCCCACAGTCACTGCAAGGGTCCATGGAGTAGGAAGCTGAGGCATGGTGATTTCTCAGTTACAAGCAAGGGCTGAAAATTTGCCTGTGAGAGAAAGACGACCTGAATCATTAGGGGCCTGGGTGGTTGTGTGGGGATTGGTCTTGGAGACCATTTCCACCAAGTTCCTCAGAGTAGAAAGGGTTGCCCAAGGGTCCATGGTGAGTTAGTGGTTGAACTGAGACAAAAACTGGCCTCTCTTATTTTTCCCATGTACCGTGGTGTGAGACACACGGAGTCACTCAGGTTTGACCGAACCCGCCTGTTCTGAGGTGAACTGTGCCATCCCCCACATTTATTCGCGGAAGCCCTAATCCCCAGCGCCTCAGGCTGCAACTATATTTGGAGACAGGGCGGTGAAAGAAATGATTAAATTAAAATTAGTCCTCTACCAAATCAGGATGGGCCCTAACCCAGTAATCCAATTTTCCCCCTTCCCACCTTTTTTTTCTGTACTAGGGATTGGACCCAGGGCCTTTGTTAGGTCACTAAGTTGCCCAGGCTGGGCTCAAACTTGCTATCTTCCTGGGTCAGCCTCCCAGAGGTCTGGGACTTCAGGCTGACTGGTATTCTCATACGAGAGAATTCAGACATACCAGAGACCTCAGGTGTACAGGTGCGTTAGGCTAGGTGAGGGCAGAGCACGTGGCCACCTGCAAGCCATGGGAGGGGCCTCCAAAGAAGCCAGGCCGGGAGATAACTTGACTGTGGACTTCTGGCCTCCAGAACCGTGAGAAAGTAAATTTCTATTGCTGGAGCCACTCAGTCTGAGTAGTTCGCAGCAGCCTAAGCTGACTAGCACAGGGCCCTTCAGGAGCCACCAGCTGGCTGGGTTCCTCTACTGCTTGCTGGAGCCCCAGAGCTGCCCACCCTGCCTTTGTGTACGCAGGACCCAGTGGTGTCTTAAAGACAGCAAAAGGAAAGCAGATGTGGCAAAAATATGCAGCAAACAGCATGACATGGTTTTGCTACTCAAAACCTCAAAGTCAAAACTGTACAAGCTGAGCTGGCACCTGGAGAACCGAGGGGTCCTTTGCTGGTTTTCTCCTGCGGGCTTCACAGAAGGTGCTGACAAGCTTCTGGGTCAGTTTCTCACCCGGAAAACAGACACCACGCTACCTAGTCTTCTGGAGGCATCTCACTCGCTGCACGCCACCTAACAGGGGAGTAGATGGTCCCCTCTGTTAGGGTTAAATTGGCAACCCCCGAGTGTTCACAGCACCCTGGGGAGGGCAGCTGGATCACTCTGAGGCTGGCTTGTTTAGGCTCAAAGTGCACCAGGTGTCACCCAATCTGGCTCCAAATCCCATGCAGCCCCCGTGAAAGCCGCTTTCTGCTTAGGCGGCAGAGACTCCTGTCTGCGTGAGTAGATTTAGGGCCTTGGATGGGAAACGTGGCCCTTGTGTGCAAGGGCAGTGCCCCGAGGGCTGGACACGGTGCCTGGCACTACAGGCTCAGACCAACCAAATTCTCGGAGTCTCATTGTCAGAGTCACTTCTTCGGGTTAAGGCATTAAAGGCCCGATTAAATATGTCATCAAGGGGCCGTGTATATTAAGACATCTTCAGCCATTAACACCTCTGTGTGACTTAGCACTGCCGCGGACCCCCGCCCCAGCCCCGGTCCGGGGACTCTGAGTTGTCGGGGACTGGGAGGAGGAAGGGGCCGCACCCTGGGAACCAGGGTGCATAGACAGGTGCCTTTTGCGGAGGGACATGGGTGACAAGAAAGGACAAAGGATGTTTCTGGGTCATCCTGACCTCCCTATCAGAGCCACCATCGGTCCTCGCCGCCCAGATCATGAACAGGGGGGCCAGGCCACTTGGCAGGCCCCCGAGGCCGGCTGCGTGTGTGTCAGGAACTTGGCATGTCAGAGGTGGCCCTGGCTGGGGCCGTCAAGATGGGAGTTCACAAACAATAACCAAGCGGAACACAGTCCCCTGCTGGCGTGGGGGTGCTGGCTTCCCAGAGCCACTGCAGGGACTGGCACTCCAGAGGGGCTTCTTTGCCCATGTTCTTGGCCAATCAGCGTCCTCCTTGGCTCTAGGCTCCAACGGGATGTGCCCTGGAGTTGCTTTGGGAAAAGCAGGGAGAGAAGAAGGTCAAGGAACCACGGCTAAGCAGGAGGTGGCCGGGGGCTCAGGGCCGGGCAGGGGGAAAGGTCGGGTTTCTCGGCTGTCCTCAGTCCCAGCTGGGAGTTGGGAGGGCTCAGCAGGGGGAAGAAGACATCTGGTCATAGTCAGGGCACTTGAGCAAGGCTGGGTAGTTGCTGTTCATCTGCAAGGAGGCGTCGCTGGATATGTCGGAGGGGCTGCGGCCCCGGATCCAGGCGTCCGGGTGCAGGAACTGGCCGGAGTAATCGGAGCAGTTGCTCAGACGCGGGCGGTAGAAGCCGGGATGGGGCCGGTACATGTCCTCGGCGGTGTACCTCTTCATGAACAGGTACACTGACATCACGCCCGCACTCTGCGGGGAGAAGGAGGCAGAAGAGTGCTCACCGCTGGGGTCTGGCCGGGGTCTGCGTGGCGCGCAGCCAAGGAGGACGCACACATCGCGAGGGGTGGCTGGTGGGTGTGGGGACAGGAGCGGGCCTAGAGATGGCCCAGATGGAGGAGGTGTGGAAAGGCCAGAGCGTGGCGCACTCTGGGAACGGGAAGGGATGTGGAGCGGGTGGTCCAGGATGCCGGTGGATTACCTTCCCTCCCCTGGCCCAATGGGGCAGAGCCCAGCTCCACCCCGCCCAGGGTGGCACAAGGCAGCAGGGCAGGTTACCTCTGTTAAAAGGAAGGAGATGGCAGCAAAGGCAAACGACCATCCGTATTTGTAGTTGAAGTAGGTCTCTGCATCCTTGGTCCTGTTGAGCATCTCATCGTTGATGCTGGAGATGTAGAGCACCAGGCCCACCACGAGAGAGAGGCCTGGGTGAGGACAGGGAGGGAAGGGCGTTCTCAGCTCAGCAGCACGGAGGCTCCCCCGGCTTTGCTGATGTGGCTCCAATCAAGAACAAAGCCACCAGCCTTGTGTCGCAATGCATTTCTTTTGGAGTTTGAGAGAGAGCAGCAGCCTCCTCAGGACCCTGTCGAGACCAGCACCTTCTCCATAGCAGACAGCTGCAGGTAAGAAAGCTCCCTGTCCACCTCCCCAGGGGCCACGCTCAGTGGTTCTCACTCATTGGCCCACGCCTGCCTGATCTGATTGGCCCGCCTGGGCACCAGCTCTGCACATTCTTTCACTCTGGCTGGTCTGGGGCCCTGGACCGTATTGTCCTCAAAGTTCCCCAGGTGACGTTAATGTGAACCCAGGGAGTGAACCACCAAGGTAGCAAGTGGCTTTGGCTAAACGGAGGAATAAGATAGCTCCCTCAGCAGGGGTACTCAGGGCATCCAATCCCTGTCTCCAGGGGCTGGGGGTACACATCACTGTGGGTCTACTGACATGGGCTGGGGTCTGTGCAGCCCCCATGACCACAGGGAGTGGCCTGAGATCTTCCTGCAGGATAAGAAAAGGGAGTGTGACCAGATTCCAGGCAGCATTTGACCAGGAGACTACTGGGACCCATAGCTCTAACTGCCGTTGTGCAAATGACTACCTTATGCATCAGTCCCATCTATTAGTAACTGTAATTGAATCAAGGCATAATTAATTACTCTGTGTTGAGCTGCTCAGGTTTAATTTCATTCCTATTATTCTATGAAACTGGGGCAGCTCAGATAAAGACTGTTAAAGAAAAATAGGTGTGATTCAATCTTCCTTGGTACTTAACTCACATTCGAATCACTGCTGCCCCTGAACACGCCTTCCTACTGTTATCTCTAAAACAATTTCAGGTGGCCCAGCTAAGTCCTCTCAGTCCCGGGTGTTTGATCCTGTAGCCCACTGCTGAATCTCAAAGCCTGGGCTATTGTGATGTTCACACAAGGAAAAATAAAGATCTTAAGCTGGCTCTGTACCTCTCAGATGAAGTGTAATTATCATCATGTGGAAGTTGGGTCGATGGCATTTCAGGTGTTGTTAGGTTGATGGATGAAAGGGTGGCAGGATGGATGGCAGTGGGTTGGTGAGTAGGTTGAAAAGTGGATGGACAGACAAGAAGACAGAATGGGGGTTGGATAGATGAATACATGGAAGAAAAGAGAAAAAAGAATAGTTCCTTGAGCATCTGGCACTTTGATTGCCACCTGGTTTCCAAACTACATTGACAAGAAAATGTTGGGAAAAGGATCTGAAAGGGACTTGGGAGTCAAGTGGCAATCAGAATGCCTGATGCCCAAGAGCCATTTCTCCTTTCTTTCCATCCATCCATCCATCCATCCATCCATCCATCCATCCACCCACCCATCCATCCATCCATCTACCCATCCACCCACCCACCCATTCATCCATGCACCTATCCACCCATCCATCCATCCATCCACCCACTCACCTATCACCCACCCATCCATCCATCCATCCATCTACCTATCCATCTATCCACCCATCCATCCATCCACCCATCCATCCATCTATCCACCCATCCATCCATCCA
>NW_004955478.1:6094619-6149571 GCF_000276665.1 Chinchilla lanigera | reverse complement strand
ATCCATCCATCCATCCATCCATCCATCCATCCATCCATCCACCTATCCATCCATCCATCCACCCACCCATCCATTCATCCATCCACCCATCCAACCATCCATCCATCCATCCATCCATCCATCCATCCATCCATCCATCCACCTATCCATCTACCCACCGATCCATCCATGCACCTACCCATCTACCTATCCATCCATCCATCCATCCATCCATCCATCCATCCATCCATCTATTCATCCATCCATCCTTCAAGCCACACATGCATCTTCTCCCTTCCCAGTCTCCTCTCTTCAATCAACCAGTCCAGCACACCTAAAATACATGCCCTGAGAGTCATTCTTTTCTTCCAAATAAAAATCTTCTGAAAACACACAGAAAAGGTCTTCTGAAACACAGACCTTCTCTCCTTCTCTCTCCATACCTTCCTGTGAGCAGTTACATCCATGCCCATGGTTACACTCCTGTGCCCAGGCTGACAGCTCCCAAGTCTCTTATCTTTGGTCCTAGTGCTCCCATGAGCCCCAGGCCCTGCCCTCTAGCAGTCCTTCTATAGATGTTCAGATATCTCACAGACACCTCACACCCAGCATGTTCCTCACTGTCTCATGATCTTTGCCTGAACCCGCTCCTTCTCCTGTGATCCGTATATCGCCGATGGGACATGCCATTCCTCGGTGCCCAAGCAAGCAACTTGCCCTCACCCATGACCCCTTCCCAGCAAGCCCAGTCCTAGTCCCGTTGAGTTTTCCCCCGCAACAGCCCTTGAATCTCACCGCCCCCCAACCATTACTGTGCTGCCTCATCCTGGTTGGGGCCACCATCCCCTCTGCCCTGTGCTCCTGGGACAGTGTCTTCTTGGGTCTCCCCACTTCCTTTCCTGTTTCCTTCCTGCCTCCATTCTCCAGAGTGGATGTTCTAACACCCACTCTGACCACAGCACCTCTTGGCTCAAAATCCTCAAGTCAATAAGATGACCTCAGGTGCCTTCCCCACCTCCCCTCTCATCACGTTTCTCTTCACGTCCACCGGAAGATGTTCAACACTTCCCTGCCCCTCGTGCCTCCTCCTCTGTCCCTCCAGGGCCCTCTCCGTCCCACTCTAGCCTCACTTCCTGCCTGCTCCCTACTCACCCCTTAGCTCACTTTCTGGTCATTTCCCTGAGCAGCCCTCGGTCTGGCCCTTTTGGAGGCAGTGATGCTGGCACCCAGAGCAGAGCTTGCTCGATATAGCGACTCAGTGAATGGACAACCTGGGGCTGGTCCAGAAGACAGGTCTGTGCTGCAGGGGCTCCATGGGCCCGGGCTCTTGGGATGTGGTAGCTGAGTGTGGGGACAGTCGCCTGAGGGTAGCTGAGGGCTGGGGCTCAAGGGACCATTGCTCAAAGATAGATTGGATTTCTTTTTCGTGACAAAGCATGGACAAAGTTCCTTCAACAGGGATGTCAGCACCACTGGGGGCTGGGGAGGGAGTAGTGGATGTAGAGAGTGAGGAGAAGCCTTGGCTCCCACCCCAGCTCTGCCCAGGGAGAGCCGGCCAGGGCGCCTGCACTCCGAGAACTCTTCAGCTCTTCTAGGAGGTCATGGGTGGGTCTGGGATTATCCAAACACCCCTCTAGCTCTGACTCAATTTTGTTCAGGTCACGGATTCGACTTGTCCTGCTGGCAGTGCCAGGGACTGACCCACAGCCCTGACCAGGACTTTCTGGAGCAGAGCTGCTCAGGAGTTAAATATCAAAAGTCTAGCATGCATGCAAGGAAAACAAGACAACTCACCTGAGAGGATAAAGAAGATGCCGGAAACAAAGGCCAGTATTGTCCGGTGGGGACGGATGTGTCCTATGTTGCTCAGAATAAACCCGATGAACATGAAGAAGAGGCTGACCAGAGGGAACGGTGTGGCTGAGCGAATCATTTCTAATCAAGAAGACAAAGGAACAGCCTGTCAGCCGCCAGAGGCCCTGCTTGCTGGTACTTATCCCAGGCAGTGTGTGGCCCTGCTTACTAAGCCCTCACGGTCCTAACCTGCATGAGTTCCCAGGACCTGTGCCCCGTAGGACTGAGGACCTCTCAGAGCGGGCAGGGTTTTTGTTCCTGCGGCAAGCTGGGAGGCCTGCCTTCAACTGTCAACGTATTCTGGGCCCCCATCTTCTCCGTGAGGCATGCATTACTTTCCTCCAGGGAGTCTACTTTGTCTGTGGATACAGCAGCTGTGGAAGGGCCTGGTCACATCATCTTGCTTCCTCTCCCCAGGATTCTTCATTTCCATGGGCAAGGGGCTGCTTTGGGTGGCACAGAGGGCAGTAACTGCCTTCTTCAATTTATAATTTCATGGGGATCAGTTCTGTTGTATAATAAAGAATTTTTCTGACCCAAGCGTGGTGGTGCAGGTCTGTTTGGGAGGCTGAGGCAGGAAGATTGCGAATTTAGCCCAGGCTGGGCAATTTAGCAAGACCCTGTCTCAAAATAAAAAAAAGGGCGGGGGAAGTAGCTTTGTGTGTGAAGGCCCTGGGTTCAATCCTCAGTAACACACATGCACACACGCAATGTCTGGTCTTTGTCCAGGTGACAGGAGTGTCTTTGTTATTCCTGCCGGGTTGTTGCTGATGCGCACGTAAAGGATGCTGCTACCTTGAGCTCGGACAAACTTTCTTTCTAGTCATCAGACCCTAAACAATACAGCATGGCAACTGCTTACACAGTATTTACATTGCATTCAGTAACGTAAGTAATACCTAGCAATGATGTAAAGTATAGGGAGGATGTGTATAGACTATACGCAAATATGATGCTATTGATATAAGGGACTTGGGCATTCCTTGAGTTTTGTATGTGCAGTGGGCTCTGGAACTAACTCCTTCATGCACCAAGGACTTGTATCAGACTTGTAATTGTATCTCAAGTTCACTCTGGAGTCAGAACCACCACTGGTGAGGTCAAGGTCAAGTCAGTGTTGTTGCAGTACAGAGAGATCTGTTCATTTCCTTGGGTACGAACACATTTCTCACTTGCCGGAGTCATGACTGTGAGACTCCAGCAACTCATTTCCTCCACTGGAAAATTAATTGGAAGAGCAAGCTCTAGTGAACCCAGGCCTGCACATCCAGCTGAGACTAAGACATTAGCTCTTTTTTGTTTTGTTTTGTTTTATTTTTGAGACTGGGTCTTGCTATGTAGTTCAGGCTTGTCTTGAGCTCACTATGTAGCCCAGGCTGGCCTCAGACTTGTGGTGATCCTCCTGCCTCAGCCTCCCAAGAGCTGGGATTACAGGCACACACTACCGTGCCCTGCTAGGAGCTAGCTCTTGGGAATATGCTGGTCACCCTGATTCTTCCCCTTGCCCTGTTCCTCTCTGTCCATCCAGTGGTCCAGAGCAGAACATTGAAGACACCTACTTAGAACATTGACTGTGGACTCAGACGTGAGCTGGGAGTTCATGGGCATTACATATTCGATGGTGAAGCAGCGTCCTCGTTCTTCACCTGTGGAGACAAGAGTTACATACGTTGCCAGACTCTTCTTGAAAGTGGATTTGAGGTCAGCACACTCAAATGGAATTTCCAAGTGTTTCTATCTTTGACCCACAGTGTCTTTGTACCTAGGTTGGACACAAACCCTAGGAGGTTTCAGGATGGGAAACACTTAGGAGTTTCTCTGTCCCACTGTCCATGAGGTGACACAGAGAAAACCTAAATCAGGCCCTTCCCGCTGATGGCCCTGGCCGGTGGCCCACGGCATGGGTGGAAAACGTGTCCTTATATCACGTCCTTCTAAGAGGGTGGATCCAGGCACCAAGAGTCGCATGGGAAGAGGTCAGCACTGCGGCTCCACACCGAGGGGACATCTGGTGCCACCTCATTTCTTCTGGGCAGAGGGGACCGATGATGCATGGTGCATGGCTGATTTAGGTTCATGAAGGCGGATGTACTTGAACAAAGCCTCAAAGCTTTGTCAGCCTCTTTGGAAACCAGATCTGGTGACTTCAGGTTTGAGGTTCAGCAGAAAGCAAGGCCACACAGTCTGGAGCAGTGGGAGCTAAGGGTGGAGCTGGGTGCTATTCATTCCCAAAGCGTCCCCCTGCTAAATTTCACCCAGCCACCATCCATCCCTAAGGCCTTGCCATAGAGCTGTGAGGAGCAAACCTGCCTCCTCCCAAGTACACGTGGGTTACAGGGCACCACCAGGAAAAGCCCAGGGACTCTGCTGTGGTTGTCTTGGCCTGCCCAGTCTTACATCTAGGCCCATGGCCGTGCACCCGGCGAGGCTTTCTGTGTGTGGGCTCATGCGGGACCAGGATAACGGGATAAAGAGAAGAGCTCCTGGAGAAGCAAGTCCCAGGGTTCCAGAGAAGCTCATGGAGGCCTAGATAGGCAGTCTCAAAACAGAGCTGAAGGACCTGCATTGGGCTTTTCTCTGTGTCATTTCATGGACAGTGGGACAGAGAAACTACCGAGTGTTTCCCATTCTACAAACTAGTGGGCACAAGTGAGGCTGAATGAAGGAGCGTTCCCTAACTGGCCGGGACTTTGCTTCCTCATCCGTAAAGCAGAAACAAGTCCACCTTGCAGTGTTGTTGGAAGGACCCCAGGGGACCCACAGCTGTAGGACCGAGAGGCATTAGAGTATAGAAAACCTGTGTCACGTGATTCTCCTGCAGCCCTGGAGGCGGGGCATGGTGAAGGCGGGCCTTGGGGAGGACGGGCTTGTCAAATGGATGTTGCAAATCATGGTAAGAGCTTGTGAAAATCACCAGGGGCAGGGCTGGGGATATAGCTCAGCGGCACAAGCTCCTGCCTAGCAAGTGCAAGGTCCTGCATTCAATTCTCAGTACCAAAAAAAAAAAAAAAAGAAAAAATCACCTGGGGCAAATTATTGCCTTCAGCATCTCTCCCCAGGGAAGAACCTCTTGGTCAGGCTGTCCTGAAGGCAGGGCCACCCCCCAACCCAGGTGCTTTTACCTGCCAGGAAGCAGACTCGCCAGAGGCCCGAGTGCAGGGACATCCTGACTTCCGTGCTCTGGTTCTGGGGCAGGACCACGCCCTCCTCCAGGTAGAGCCAGTAGTCAGTGCTGACAGCGATGCCCAGGAGGCCCAGGCCGCAGACGGCGAAGACGCTGCTCAGCAGGGTCAGGGCCTTCCTCCCGCAGGCGCTCATCTTGCCGGATGCTCGAGGGTGGCCAGCAGCACGCAGCGGGCTCTAGGGCGAGCAGCGAGAGTGAGCAGGTAGTGGGGGAGGGGCCGGGGGAGCAACAGAAGTCACCCCGCAACCCAGCGGGTGCTTAAGGACCACCAGATCCGGATGCCAGGCCACTCAGCAGAGGGGCCACCTCCTCCCTCTGCCTCTCAGGAACTCACAGCTTTCTCTTCAGGCCACTGCAAGGGCCCCCTTGTCCTCTCTGAGTCCTTCTTGCTGTGTATTATTATTCATTCATTCAATCATTCATTCACTCAGCAACCCACTGCAGCAGACATGGGAACTACAAAGTTGAACCTGATGCCTTCCTTGCCCTTTAAGAGTTCTCCATCTAGGAGAACATAAACACCCCCAAAGCAGTCGAGTGCAGCCCAGTGAGGGCCATGGTAGAGGCAGCAGGCAGGAAGAAGGGCAAAGAGAGCTGCCGGTTGGCCTCCCCCGTGCTGAGAGGGGTTCTGAGGCTCAGACGCTCTCCCACAGCAGCAGGCTCCAGAAACGGAAGCAGCAGCCCCCTTGGGAAGAAGCAGCGGGGCGGAGAAGGGTTTTGGAGGGAAGCATCTAACTCATGCGACTAATCGCTTGTAGCGCTGGGTTGACGCAGTAAAGAAGCCACTCTACAGGCCAAGTTCCACGGGCCTCCTTAATCACCTGAGTAGAAACGCTTCCAGGTCTGTCTGCTGAGTACTACGTTGGCAGAAGCTGGCTGTGAACCAGTCAGAGAGAAGCTGAGAGCTCGTCCCTGCTGCCCGCCAGGCACTGTTCTGGGAGCAGGGAAACAGTGGCGAATCAGGCAGGGGGTGCCAGCTCCAGACCTCGGACCCCGCTGGTGGGTTCTGAGCCCAGGCTGCCACCTGGGATCACCAGGGAGCGTCTATAAATTCCAGGCAACTCTCAAACAGATTTGGGTTCTGCTGGTTTCCACGAGGCCCTGAGCTATGGTATTTTTAAAATGCTCCCAGGTAATACTAATAAGAAACTCAAGATAATGATTGATCTTACCTATTGAAAGTGTGGCCCAGGGGCCAGCAGCATTAGTTGGCTGGAAAAAAGCAGAATCTCTGGCCTCCCCAACTTTACAAATCAGAATCCTCATTTTTAACACAACCCAGGTGAGCTGTCTGCCTGCTGAATTCTGGGAAGCACTGTACCAAGCACACAGGTGGTGGAGGGGGCATCTCCTGAGCCATCTGTAGAAAAGTGCGGGCCTGTGAGGGGGGTAGCGCAGACAGCGAGTGTCACCGAGCCAGCCC
Organism: Chinchilla lanigera; assembly: GCF_000276665.1. Classification (NCBI taxonomy): domain Eukaryota; kingdom Metazoa; phylum Chordata; class Mammalia; order Rodentia; family Chinchillidae; genus Chinchilla; species Chinchilla lanigera. The sequence continues at coordinate 6,143,131 of NW_004955478.1, read as the reverse complement.
TGCTGCTGGCATCCTTCAGTATCACAAAGCCAGGGATTTTGAAGTAGGATGTTACTGAGTTCAGGAGAAAGGTACAGCAGCCCTGGTGAAGTCTGCCAAGCCTAGGATCCTGTTGACGTCCCAGAGGCCCCGCCGAGGGATGGTGTCGTGTCTCAGCTAGGATTTGAGGCGCAGGTAGATATTGAGACAGCTCAGCAGGGACAGAAGCTGCGTTTGACAACAGAGCTCAGCTGTCTGTAGGAAGGGAGAGTGGGAGAGATTGGTGCTCTTTCTCTGACGCGGGGTGTGCTGCCCTAAGTCCACAGCACCAGCTGTGCTCTGGCCCACGCCTGTGCGAGAATTGATGTATCTCCCGGAGGAGCCCCACATGGGCTTGCTGGAGGTGTGCGCATGTGCATGCCACTTGTGTGCAAGGCAGGGAGCATAACCCTCCATGCACCGGCTTAAGGAGGAAGGGACAAAGGAAACAAACAAGAGAGTCAAAGGTAGAACGATAGTTCTATGGAATATTTTTTAAAAAGGAGTGGGGGATTCTGCTTAGAAAAAGAAACTTGGGAAACACTGCATTAACTCTTGAAGAATCACACTCCACGTTATGTCAAAGTATGTTTGGCTTTGCTTATTCCAGAATTTTCCAAAATTCCTTCACCTCAAGATGGCATCCCGTTCCGCAAGACCCACTTTGGGAACCCGCGGCTCCCAGCAGAGTAGGAAGACCGGCTCTGCCCGCCCCACGGTTGCTGGGGATGACGCAAGGGCAGATGTGACTGCCTGGAAGTCTAAAGTGTGAGCCTGGTGTGAGGTCTTATTGTCGGGCAGCGGTGGACTGAGCCTGCTTCTTGTGGAGCAGACAGATCAGGGCTCCTGAAATACAACGGCTGCTGCCTGCCGGAAGCTGTGCAGCCAATTTTAATGTTAAGCTTGGCAAAGAGATGAGAAAGATTCATGTCTTGGGGATTTGGGGAGATGCAAGCGGAGAGCGGTTGGACCTGAATCTATAAAAGCAAAACATAAAGGAAGAGGTTGAAGGTGACCGCGCCTGTCCAGCTCTGCAACGTCAGACCCCAAAGCCTGCAGCGCTGTTAGGAAAACCCCAGGAGTCTTAGCCCTCGAGTTTGTAATAGCTTTGTGAAACTCCACACGGGGTGAAAATAGCAGTCTTACCATTGCAAAACTATATGTATGCTGTTAATATAATTTATACATTTATGTATTATGTCATCATGTTTATTTATGAATAAGTAATATTACTGACTGAGTACTGGTTAACTATAAGGCACTGTCCGAAGCCCTTTATGTGCCATATCTCACCAGGACCTCACAATGACTCACAAGTAGACAGAATTAGCGCCATTTCATGGATGAGGAAAAAGGGTTTGAAGATGTTAAGTAGCCTACAGGCAATCGTAGGTGAGGGGCAGACTGTGGATTTAAACTGGATCTCACTCCAAAGCCTGTGCCTGGGTGATACCACCCTTTGCTGAAGAAATAAGTGGGTTCCAGGAGTGTCGAGATGAAGCAGGTCACTTAGGCAATCTAGAAATACGTAAGACACAGTATTTGGAAATTTTTCTAAGTGGCTACGTGTTACGTAAGGGCCATCGCTTTATGCTTTGGGGCTTCTTGAGGGTTATCATGGGGGAGACCTTCTGGTATCAGTTTCATAGTGACTTGGCAGTTCCGATTCAGAGAACCACCTTGTAGGGGGCAGGAGTAATATTTCCCTCAATCTTCACATGAGGTAATGAAGTTTCAGGTGATGGGAGATCACCCCACTTGCTGCTTGGAGAGATAAGGACTTGACAGGTGAATTTTTTTTTTTTTTGGTCTTTTTGATACAGGGTCTCGCTATGCAGTTCAGGCTGGTCATGAACTCACTTTGTAGCCCAGGCTGGCCTCAAACTCAAAAAGATCCTCCTGTCTCAGCCTCCTGAGTGCTGGGATTACAGGCATGTGCCACCACGCTTGACAGGTGAATATTATGAATATTATCAATGCTTAGCCAATACTCTTTTCTTTGTGTTGCATGGAACATAACACGGGAGATGAAAATTATCTGTATTTTCCCTGTCTACACACAATACTGTTTAATATCTTACTTTAAGGCTGTCCAGCCATGTATCACCTGCATGACTGTGAAGGTGTGTGTGCACATTCACCCAACCAAAATCTTCAGGAGGCTGCTAGGAGACGCTCTGGTCAGGAATGGACTGTTAGTTCCAGCATAATCAGAAGAACTTGTGCAGCCTCTGCTTCTTGCATAGATGCTTCTCCATCTCGTGATGTCCATCCTTCTTCTACATGCATATGATTTTTGGATGGGGAGGCAGACTTTTTTTATAAGCTGCCACTACACAAGAAAATGTTTACACTATAACGTTCAGCAAACAAATCTGTCTGTAAAACCACGCATTTAATGTAAGCCTGACTGTGAGAAAACTTAGACTGGGAAGAAATAAACCAAAATGTTGACCACAGTTCCTTCCAGATAATAAGATTATATATGTTTTATGCTCTATGTACTTCTCCGTGCTCAACAAGGCTTCCAAAAGAATGTGTATTATTTCTATAGCCAGAGAAGAAAACTAAACTTAAGATTAGAGGTGTCAGTTCTCAACCACTGCCGTCATAAGCAAAAACACAGGGCTCCTGCTAATTCCTGGGCTGAAGATATCAAAATGCAAGGTCACCTTCTAGAAACTGGTGCTTAGAAGCTCAGCAGCTTTGGGTTTTTAAAGATGATTACCCAATGCCATTACCTGTAAGTATTAGCTTGTTAATTATCAGGAATTAACAGTAGCTAATTATCATCTGTGACTAGCAATTAGGGGGAAATGTCATGGGGAGATTAAATCACTAATAGCACATTTCTCTGCCTGAGTCAATAATAGAAGGACTTGCAGTGAGGTGCTTTGGGATTCAGAGCTAGGTGAGGTTACAGGTGCATGTGAAAGCCCAGCTATAGGGCTAGAAGAAGGATGGATGCAGCTTCATTGGAAAGGAGTAGACAGAAAGTGGAAGGATAGTCAAATGCAGACACCTTGATCTGTTTCCTACAGATCTAGAGAAACCCCAATAGTACTTTGATGAAGAAAGGTTTGGGAAATAAGGATTCTTCACCAGGCTTCCGAGCCAGTGGCAGCAGGTGCTCCTGTGAGCTGATTCAGTGACTCAGTGGCAGCTTGGCCAGCACCCAGCAGGATTAGCTGGTGATCAGAGGACAGCCCCGGTGGTCTGGCCCTGCCTACTCCCAAGATGCCATTCCCCTTTATCTTCCATGGTGGTTCACAGATGTTCTGACATTTCTCCCATTGAGAAGCGGGGTCCATGTCTCCTCCCCTCGGGTCTAGGCAGCTTTGTGACTGTGTTGATCAATAAAATATATGGAAATGGTGCCAGGGACCTTCTGAGATTGGCTCACAAGACAGGCAGAGGCCAAGTGCAGTAGCAAACACCTGCAATCCAACGTATTCAAGAGCCTGAGGCTGGACGATTGCAAGTTCAAGACCAGCCTGGACAACTTAGTGAGATCATGTCTCAGAATAAAATAAAAAGGGCTGGGGGGTGTAGCTCAGTGATAAAGCATTTCTGGGTTCAATCCTCCAAACCCCACCCTTCACCAGTGTGAAAAAAAAGAAAGAAAGAGAGAAAAAAGACACACACACACACACACACACACACACACACACACAGGAGCAGCTTCCTCCTGGTCTTCTCAGAACTCTGGTAAGAAGTCTGTCTACCCTGAAGTTGCCATGGTTTGCACCAAGCTCTATCAATCATAGTGCTATTTGTCGACATTAAGCTCTGGATGACTCTTTATTGTAGGGGACTGTCATTTGCATGGAAGTACATTTAGCAGCATCCCTGGCTTCCATCCACCCAATGCAAATTGCACCCCCAGGTTTTGACAGATAAAAATGTCCCATTGGGGGCAAAATCAGCCCTGGTTCGGAGCACTGCTTTAGAGGCTAAGTGCAGATACTGTTTGATAGCCCCCTAGGTTCGAGCCAATAGCCAGGACGGGCTGCCGGTCATAGGACTGAGGCACCCTGGATGGATGGTGAGCCCAGCTGGGCCTTTGGATGACTGCAGCCCAGCCGATGTCTCCCTGCACCGGTCTGAGAAATCAACAGCAAGAACCGCCCAGCTGAGGATTCCTGAATTCCTGATTCCCCCACATCATGGGGAAAACAAAACCATCGTTGTTTTACACCATGATTTTTTTTAGGTAACTTGATACACAGTAGAAGTTACCAAAATAGCTTCCTATTCACTTAATTAGCATCTCCTCACTCGAGATATGCTGTAAATCCAAGGTGTGACTTTTCACAGCGTGTACCTGAGTGACAGAGGGCCTGAGGGTCATGGTTTAATCCGTGGAATTCAGTTAATGTAGGAGTGATTGGCACATAGGATCAGACACATCTGAGTTGGCTGTGGGCTCTTCTATGGAGCCAGCATCCTGAACAAGCCACACCCCTGCTCTAAACCTTAGAGTCTTCACCTGTACAATGGAGATAACGTCAGAGGAGTTATTGTGGGGATTTATGAAAGTGTAATCAAACAAGGATGGGCGACATCTTGCCCTCTCGGTACAGTGCTGGAATAAGGAAGTAATATAACTCGATACCCCAAGGTTGGTAAATGCAGAGAAGAATTTAATAACGTGAATTTGCCTCACAAAGGGGAAAAATGACCCAGTTTTTTCTCCTCTCCATCTACCTTCCAGCCTTCTCCTGGTCATGGCAGCTGCTCCCTGCAGCATTTTCTTCTTTCTGTCTCTTTCTACTTCTAACTCCTGTCTCCTGTCTTACCTCCATATCAGTCAATTGGAGGAACTTGGGTTCTCTCATATGAAGAGGTAATGTCCCTGCGTAATGATGTAGAATGTCTTCCTGCTGGGTAGTGTCATCTAGAGACAGTAAATATAGCACAGCTGACATATAAAGTGCTTACTAGGTGTCAAGCACAGCAGGAGCCTAGCATCCAAATGCAATGTATCACCTCAAGTCTGGAGACCTTAGTGTCGTCATCCACCTGCTCTCCTCATTTATTCCTTCCTGTTAGAGATACGGCCTTCCATCAAGCGGCCATGAGCCTGTTGGCCGGGGAGCTGATGAGGGGTCTGTTTTTCCTGCTTGTCCCACCAGCCTCCCCCACATTGTTGACGCTCACTGGAGAGTTTGCGCACTGCTGGCTGAGGATTCACTGTCCTTTGACAAAGGCAGGATCCAAGGAGTATGCTCTGCATTTTAAGCACTCTGGCTCCAAGATGAGGAGCAAAGCCACAGTGAGCCTGCCTGCCAGGATTTCAGGCTATGGAGCTCTGGCACTACCCTGTCACAGTGTCCCCAAATCTCCTGGAGTGGAGGTTATGTCTATAAAACTCCTCATCCTTCATTTGGCAGGAGGTAACTGATGGGCCCATTTCCATAGGGACCAAGTGGCACCATGGGGAACTAGCAAACATCACTGCTTTTGTCAACAGAAGTCCAGTTGGAAAGAAAGACAATCACGACATTGTTGAAGGTCCAGCAAGATGGCTTATAACACATCTCCGATGTTTCTTTAAAACTGTGGCTGTGGCCAACTAGTTAAGTGCAAGAGTCGCCTAATCTGTAGCACTAGCCAAATAGCAATAGTGGTAATCACTTCATGAGTATTATTTTCTTTGCAGAATTTCTCTATGTAAGCTCATGTATACATAAAAAGTGGGACCATACAGTACATGCCGAGTGTAGTTTGATATAATTTTACTTAATAGCATCAATATTTTCTGCAGTATTTTTAGTAGCTTCATAATACATATTCTTTGATTTGCATATATCAAAACTATTTCCATATTATGGAGCAGCTAAGTTTTTTTCTCTAAAAATTTCCCTATTGCAAACAATACATAAACACATGTACTGCTAAATATCTGTAGGCATCTGTAAGCATTTTTTTTCAGGATAAATTCCTGCAAATGGAATTTCTAAAGGAACGAGCCATTTTAGCACTGAGAGGTGTAGTCAGACCTGCACGGAAAGGCTCAGAGGTATTTCTACCCTTGCTACCCTAAGCACAACCAAGATTCTGGTGTGCAGATGCAGAATTCCACTCTACCTCCATACAGAAGAGCCCTCCCCTCTTTCCACTGAAAAGCTGGCACCCGGGCTCTGCTCAGCTGATTGCTGTTGGCTCCATCAGTCAGATTTGCTATATTAAGACTCCTAGGCTTATGACAATGCTCAAGGAAATGCTGAAGCTTCCTCTGTACAACCAATGTCTTCTACTGCACTATGGTTTTGATCTTAAATGGCTCCCAAAGGTCCACATGGTAAGGGCTTTGCCCCCAGGTGGTGCTATGGGGGTGTCTTTAAGAGGTGAGTCCTGGTAGAAGGTCTTTAGGTCAGTGAGGTGCATGCTCTTGAAGGGGATTTGGGGACCCCGGCCTCCTCTTCTCTCTCCTTCTTTTGCTTTTGGCCCTCAGGTGAACATTTTGTTCAGCCATGTACTGTTGTCATGCTGTGCTGTCACAGCCCAAGAGGAGGACCAACCAACCAGAGAATGAAACCTTCACAACTGTGAGACAAAACAAACCTTTTCCCTTTTAAGTTGATTAGCTCAGTTATTTATTATAGTAAGTGAGAGCTGACTAATGCAACCAGAGACTTGAAACTTTCTGAGATGCATCTTTGACATCACCTGTCCAAGATGTAAACATATGGATGCCCTGGTCAATATCAGCTGGGAAAAAAAATCACCATTAAAAATAATCTTAATGTTGTGATAAATGGTTGGTAACAAAAATTATATATATATGGCCATATATAAACTGTAGACAGCTGGAAAATGTAATGCATGAAAAATAATCTGAATAGCAAAATGGTAAACTATTGGAGATAAATTTACTAAGTTACATGCTAGTACTACATATAGAAAATCTTAAAACCATTGAAAACATAATAAAAGGTTGATAAGTAAGATATCACATTTTTTAGATAGAAAGACAATGTCATAAAAATGTCAAATCTCTGCCACTCTGTGAAATCAGTGAAATATGTTCCCTTTAGAAGACGACACATGCCTCTGGGGTTAATCTAGAGAAAGAAACATTTGCCAATAGCTAGGACAACCCTTTAAATATGAAGATAAATGTGTAGGAAATACCAGATATTTATGTTTATGATGCAACTATAACAATTAAGACAGTTTGATCCTGGTAAAAAATTAATCCATCAATGGAAATTTTAAAAAGCCATTTCTGGCTGTGATTAAGCAACTTGTTAAAAAGCCATTCTGGCTATGATTAACCAGTGTGTATTAGATCAATCATCCCGCTGAAAATACTGAATCTGAATAGCAACAAATCTGAATAGCAATAAAATGGTAAAATTTTGGAGATAAATCTACTAAGTTACATGCTAGTACTACATATAGAAAATCTAGTACATGCTAGTACTACATATAGAAAAACAATCATATAAAATGTAAAAAGTCTGTTGGAGGACATTGGAGAGCAATCAAGAAAAACAAGATTTTAGAGATCAAAAACTGAAGATAAAGGGAATACATTGAGGTGAGCTTGACATTTTGTCCAGCTTTTCCAACTGAAGTAAAGTATGTGCTGGCTTGTATGGAGTGCGGGTGTGAAAGGCGGGGCAAAGGGCTGTGCAGATCTCACAGTAGAATCACGGTGTAGAGTCAGAATGAGCATTCAGAGCTTGTCAGTGAGAAGCATCTGGCTAATAGCTCAAGCTTTCAAATGAGGGACCTGGCTGGGGAAGCTCATGTTGTAGGTCAGTGGTGGTGAACCTAGGGCATGTTTGCTGCAGCTGGTTGCTTGTATCACTGAAAGTTCTGAAATGTTCACCCTCACTGTAGGTGAACATATAACAGAGGAGCCTTCAGAAAGACTGAAACCCTTCTCCAAACCAGTTGAATTTATGATGATGAAGGCAGTCTTGTTCAAAAGGAAAACTAAGCCCCATCTTGGGAAAGGCAATACTACTGAAGGCTTCCACAATTTTCTGTAGAAATGTCTAGCATTTAACCAAAAATTATCAGATAATCTCAAAAGGCAGGACTAACCCAAAAAGAAAAACACAAGGCACAGGAAGGATGAAAATCATAACATAGAATTATGACACTTTTAATGTATTTAAAAGAATCATCCATTTAGACTTTCATACCCAGTAAAACTATCCTTCTTACTGAAGGCAAAATAGAAGTTCTTTTTCAGACAAACAAAAATTGAGGATGGGGCTGGGGATTTAGCTCAGTGGCAAAGCACCTGCCTGGCAAGCACAAGGTCATGAGTTCGGTTCCTGGTACCGGAGGGAAAAAAAAAACAAAAAACAAACAACAAACAAACAAAAAAACAAAAACAAACAAACAAACAAACAAAAAACAAAAAAATTGAGGAAATTTGTCATCAGCAGACTTAAAGCAAAAGAAATGCTAAGTGGATTCTTCAAGCAAAATGATGTAACCCTGAAGCAAAGAAATGTCAGATAAAAGAAGGAGTAATGGAAAGGGCAATTATGAAGGTAAATGTAAATAATTTGTGAGCATAAAAATGAATATTACCACTTGTGCATTTAAAACATATGTAGAATTACTCTGCAACCAATGTGCTTTTTCTTCTGTGACTAGTTTTAAGATTTTTTTTCTCTTTATCTGTTGAACTGAGTAATGATAGAAACATAACTTATCAAACCTTACTGGGTAAAGGAAAATTGCTGGGTGATGGAAGATTATTGCCTAAAAGTATACATCAGAAAAAAGAAAGGCTGAACATGAAATCACTGCTCAGGTCAAGAAGATGGAAAAGGAATTCAAATGAAAGTTTCCTTTCTCTAAAACAAGAGGAAGCAGAAATTAATAAAATAAATGCAATTAATAGAATAGCAGAACTTAATGAAAGGAAAATAAACATAAGAAAATCCATCATTAGAAGTGCAAAACAGAGAGAGAGATGAGGAGAGAGAGAAAGGTTGTAAGATACAGGTGCTCTCATATAGCTCTGTGAGAGCTCTGCCTTTAGTGTAGCTCTATTTAGGGACAGCCACCAAGACCTAGTAATTCCATGGCTAGGATGGTACTCTATGGATATAGCAATAAAAGTATGCTGAGATACATGTGGCAGGATACCTTTGCTGTACTATATGCAATCACAAGACACAGCAACACCTTATATGACCAATGCGTGAGAAGGAGCTGGATAAATAAATTAGGATTCACTATGTAACGGGGCACTCTATAACTATGAAAAATGAAGCAGCTCTGTCTATTCAATATGGAAAGCTCTTCAAGGTATATGAAGTGATAAATGTAATAATGCAGGAAATTATATATAGCATGATATTCTTGAGTAAAAAAATCTAGTAACATACATTTTATACATTAGATGTGTATATTACTTATATATAAAGGAGTGATGGAAAACTATAGGGAATCTTTACATTTTAAAAAACTGATTACAGTAAAAGATACATTGCATTAACCTCCCTCCAAAAATACTCCTCCTCACTTTGAATACACTTATCCCATCATTCTTGCCATTTTCTGAAACAGTTCCGGAAGTCCTCCTTCATGTCTTTATGAGATAGAATAAAAAATACCGTGAATGCTGCTGCCGAAAGCTGTGCAACAGAAAGGCAGGTTCATAAAACATTAGTGTGTCCTCACCCACCTTATTTACCGGGTCTGGCACCTCCCCAAATCCAAAAGGACCATGAAAGGTAAATGTTTTGAATCAGTTCAAGATATTGAGGCAGCCACAACACGGCGACCAAACGCTCATGAGAGAGACTTCCAGAGCTGCTTCGGGAAGTGGTGAGGATGACAGGACGATGGGATAAGTGTGTTTTAGGCAAGTGGGAGTATTCTGAGGATGATCGATGGCAATGTGTGTTTCATACTGTAGTGTTTTTAAAAAATTTAAATGCACGTGGTATTTTTTAACCACACCATGTGTGTATTATAAGTTAGATATGGGGAGAGAGAGAGATCCTTAGGATGACGGCTTGGAAGTGACAGAATCTGGACATACCTAGGCGTGTCTAGCCTCTCACCTCAAGCTGTGTTAGCCCACGCCTCTGCCTGTGCCTCTACCTGTAAAGAAATAAAGAACAGGGTTGGGGACGTGGCTCAGCAGCACTTGCCCCGCACGCCCTAAGCCCTGGATTCCATCCCACCCCTACCACCCCCCAAAAGGAAAGAAAGAAATGAAAACTAGCTCTCTCTTCCATTAGGTCATAAGTTAAACAAATTCTGCCTCTTGTCTCCAACAAGCAGAGGTGAGTTCTTGAACAAACACGACTCTTCTTGGCACTTTCTGCCCCCTGACGGGAGACTCCCACACTCCCACCCCACCATTCGCCATATATAGCAAGTACGACCTTCTCCTCTGTCCTGCCAGGTCACAACTTGGGCACACTGGGGACCCCAGCAGCAGAAGACACCCAACAGTCTACCAAACACCAGCCCTGCAGTGAAAAAGAGCTGCCACCCCAACTTCCGCCTCACCGGAAATGGATTTTTATTTTACAGCATTGTGTGAAACCAAAACACCTCTTTGAACAGGCAGGATTTCACACTTCCTTCTTCCTTTACGTTAAAGACAATGCTGACGAGGGCTGCGGACTGTGTAATTGGATTACAGGAAGTCTTAATCGTTGGCAATTACAGCTGTCTCCTTTCACACCTTTTCCTGATCACATCTCCTGCAACTCTGGCTAAGCATCCAACACTCCCTTCCCCTGTGGCCCTGGGTGCAATGAACGCCAGCAAGAGATGGAAAACAATTCTGTACCCTGTGTCTTAATATATGTAGACAGGAACAATATTCAGACTTGGCCTAATTCTGGTGACATCGCCGTCTGTCACTGTTCACTGTGGGAGCCCGTGCAGACAGTGGCTGGGTGTCCCCTCCCTCAGCACCTGAAGGTGCCACATGCATCTCTTACTGAGCCCTTTTTGGCCTCAGCAGACCAGGTACCATGGACCGGGGCAGGACACCTGCCAGACACTGCCCCAGCAATTTACCCATGTTAATTCACCAAATCCTCCCGATCCTTTGTAGTAAAATTAAAATGGAGATGATAACAACAATACTTCTTCATAGAGTGTCCAAGATGAGTGAACTAATACTCATAACAAACATAAAACAGAACTCTGGATGGACATACTAGAAGTGCATATAGACTTTGCTGTATTAATGTTTTGTTTTTTTTCCAGTACCGGGAATTGAACTCACGACCTTGCGCTTGCCAGGCAGGTGCTGTGCCGCTGAGCTAAATCCCCAGCCCCTGTATTAATGTTTTAAGGCACTCTTTCTGCTTCTCTTTGTTTCCTTCTGTGGATTTGAGTTACCACTTGATGCCATGTCTCCAATACTGCTTAGTTCTCTTTTCATCTGCTTTGCACTGTTACGTCAAATATATTTCAATTCCGGGAAAGACCAACAGTATAATTATAAGCATATTGTTTTATACCTGCAGGGGAAGAAACATGCAATGATATATATATATTTTGTAATTACTTGCATTATTCTCCTGATGTTGTGGTTTTTTAAAAATTTTTCTTTCATGGGCTTTCGAATTATGTCTGGTGTCACTTGCCTTTAGCCTGAAGAAACTCCTTGAGCATTTCTTGTCAGGTTCTTCTTCCAGCAATAAGTTCACTTAGTTTTTGGGTTATCTTTACCCCATCTTCATATTTGAAAGATAAGTTTTTCGGGCTTTCAGATTCTTGCTGCTTTTGTCTTTCAACCTTTAAAGTGGTGGCTTCATCCTTTCTCCTTTTTTGAAGTGCTAGGAGTCGAGCCCAAGGTCCTCACATGGAGCTACATTTCCCCCTCTTTAATTTTTGCTGTTGTTTTGAGACAGGGTCTTGCTCTGTTGCTAAATTGTCCAGGCCAGGCTTGAACTTGCAACCCTCCTGCCTCAGCCTTCCAATGTGCTGGAATTACAGGTGTGAGCCACCGCCCAGCCTCACTGCCTTCTTGACTTCAGTGAGGGGAATCATTGTCCTCTTGTTCTCTTGCAGCTTTCAAGATTTTTTGGTCTGTGACATTTTGACTATGATGTGTGGCTTACTTCACCTTAACCACAGTTTAATAATTGTGTTTAGTTGCCACCCAACTTTATAGGTGACAGGGTGGAGACACAGTAGCGAACACATTTGTGCAAGGTCTTCCTAATAGAAAACGAGGAAGCAGGGATTTGGTTTACTTTTTTTGGTACCGGGAATCAAACTCAGGACCTTGCACTTGCCAGGCAGGTGCTGTGCCACTGAGCTACATCCCTGGCCCAGGAGCAGGGATTTGAACCCAGGAATCTGCCCCATAATCCACTGTGCTCAGCTGTCTCTTGCTCATCTCTCGGCCTGGCTCTTGTGGGGCTGCGGCGATCAGTTGTGACACACTGCTCGGGTTCCCCTTGGGGAACGCTCCCTCTGGAAGAGCAAAGATTCTGGACAAACAAGCAGAAACTTGGAGCTAGTTTCTTCCAGCATCATCAGCTTTTTGCCTAAGCTAAGAGGGTCAGAGATGTCAGGTTCTTTATTCCTTGGGCTTTTGTATCACTGGTAGATGGACAAACGGGCTATTTCCCTGCTTGAGATGGTGATTCTAGGGAAGGTGCAGAGAGAAGAGGGGAGGAGAAGTACAGAGAGGCAGCTGAAGAGGAGATAGAGGAAGAGGCAGTGGAGGAGGAGGAGGAGGAAGGGGAGGAGGGGGAGGTGACACAGTGATTTTTTGTACACTAAATTACTCTTGATCGATCATGCCCAGCCCCAACTCCATGTTTAGTGTCAACATTTAGGTCTCGAGAGAGAAACCTCTTTTTCTGTTGATTCTTTCCTCAGGGGAGAAGGGGAAGGAGCGGTAGGGAGCCTGGGGAGAGAAACCAGTCTGGCTTTAGAGAAGCCCCGCCCTCCAGAGACAAGGGCTGTGGACTGCGGAAAGAGGACTCTCGCAAGATGCTCAAATGTGGCCTTGCGGGGTTACAAAGCACGGGGATGCGCTTCTATAAATACCTCCTCCCCGCACACCACTGGAAATCAGGAAACTGATGGTGTGAAGGACACAGGCCTGGGCCTCCCCACTCGCCACCACTCTGATCCCCACCCTCCTCCCACATGCCCCAGCCCTGCCCTGTTGGGTCCCAAGGGTCAGCTTGAGAAGCCAGGCAGGCTTGCGGGGGCCCAGGAATGCCACCCTGGGGCCCTGAGCCAGCCCCCCGAATGTGGGTGCAAAGAGGAAAACGGTGTCCTAGCCACCGGAGGGCCGGATGCACAGGAAAAATCAGCCTCAGCAGGGCTGGTGTGTTTCTCTGAGGAGCTAGTGCTCAACTTGGTGTTTTTTGCCGTTCTGACCACCTTGTGGCTTAAGACAAAAAGATGCTTGAGTGAACCTGAGGCCCTTCGGGGCATGCCGCTATGTGTGAGGAAGCCCAAGGCCATTGGTGACACCTGGGAGGTGGCTCCACGGTCCCGCTCCAAGTCTATGCCCCCGCAGATGCCTCACGACTCGAGAGATGAAATCCAGGTGTGTGTAGGGTTTGACGGAGATCTTAACCTCTCCTGACTGCATGACAGAACGGAAGGCTGAGGAGAGAGACTGCGGGACTGAGATGGGGACGTTTGCTTTTCCCTGGGCCCTTGGGAGATGGCTGATGACAAGGCGGGGGAAGGCAAGGAGCCGCTGCCCTCGCCTCACAGCACAGAGCTGCTGGGCATCCAAGTGCGTTGGTCCGGAAAAGTAAGCACAAGGCAGGAGAGGCGTGAACCACAGCCCGGCCACACGGCTCCAGCACTCACTCACTGCTCAGTGCGGAATCCCAGCGGGCCCGTGGGATGGGGGCCGGTACAGACGTGTGGAGGAGCAGCCTAGGGTGGGTTGTATGGCTCCCATGCCTGCAGCAACCATCGGAAGAGCTGGGGCCCTTGGGCAACACGCTCAGGCTCTAAGTCTCATCAGTAACCCAGGAGCGGGGCACGATGGCATATATTTATAATCCCAGCACCTAGGGAGGCTGAGGCAGGAGAATTACAAGCTTGAGTCCCACCCGGGCAACTTTGTGAGACCCTGTCTCTCAATAAATAAATAAAACGGTTAGGGATGTGGCTCAGTACAAAGGCCCTGGGTCCAATCCCTAGTGCAATCATCATCATCTTCATCATCATCATCATCATCATCATCATCATCATCACCACCATCTAGCAATGAGCTTCGCTACAGAGTGGTCATGAGAATGGCATGATGTATGGAGGCAGAGCTGACCGCTGAGGTGGGTAAATCTGGTGTAGCAAGGACTAGGCTTGAGACGATAGTGCTTATAGGGTGGGGGCAATGGGTGAGGAAGCTTGTATGCATCCTTTTAGCTCAAAACCAGCCTTGGTGGCTGGGTCCAGATGAAGGAGTGGGACGGGAGGCTCAGGACTTTGCAAAATAGAGTAGCCCAGAGCCCTCCAGAAAGTGCTAGAGAGGAAAGTGTCAGCTTGCAAGAGGTCGGGTCAGGAAGTGAGAGGAGGGAAGGGAACGCATGCCCTAGACCTCTCCCAGGAGCAGGGGGCCTGGCACCTGGGGGCAGGACACAACCTCAAGCCTGTACGCAGAGGTGCCCAGTTCCTGCTGCCTGTTGATGTCACCTGGGGAGATTTTTTTAAATGCCAAAGCTGGATTGCTTCTAAGACAGCACATCAGATGCTGTGGGGATTGGCTGGGACACCAGCGTACCACCAAGGCGATTCCAATGTGCAGCCAAGGTTAAGAACCACTGGCCTACATGGAGATCCTCGCAGGCCTGGAGACATACACCCCACACTCAGGATTTGATTTCAGCTTGCTTTGGACTAAAACTGAATTGTCTAATACAGTAGCTGCTAGCCTCGTGGGGTTCCTCAGCCCTCGAAATGCAGTGAGCTCAAACTGCGATGTACAGAAAATATAAAATACACACCAGATTTCCAGTGCGACCAAAAAAGTGAAATATTTCATTAATGACCTTTAAAGTATTGATTACATGTTGAAATGGCATATTGGGCTAAATAAGATGTATTATTAAAAATAATCTTACCCGTGTCTTCATACTTTTTTAGAGTGGTGATAAGAAAATTTAAGGCACAATCATACGACTTACATTCTATTTCTGTCAGACGGTGCTGGTTTAGAGACAATTCAACTGAAAAATGTGTTACCTGTGTTTCTTCTATTTGTTAGTTTGTTTTGCCTGGTGTTGACAGTGATTTGCTTTACCCCATGGTTTCATTTAGGTAGAATTCTTCCCACAGCAAGAATAATGGCAGCAGTGGAGGACTTTTTAATGGTCCCTTGGGTCAGGAATGGGGAAGAGGTGGGGAGGCCAGGAGCTGCCCTGTGGTGAGGGATCATTCTGCATCTTGACTGTATCAATGTCAGCATCTTGGTCATGATACTGGGCTATAATTTTTCAAGATGTAGCCATCAGAGGACGCCGGGCAAAGGGTCCATGGAATCTCTATTTCTTACAACTGCATGTGAATCTACAGTTATCTCAAAACAAAGGTTTAATCATTAAAAAAAAAAAATCACCTCCAAAGCAGTAACTTTCATATCCTGTTAGCAGGACCATCAAATACTGCTGTTCTTTTGGTTGAAAAATTTGGTTGAGGTTTAAGCACTTTCATTTCTCTTGGTTCCAACAATTCTACTCTAGGAATTTCTGCCCAGAAAACAAATATAAATATAAAGTACAAAATACACAAAAATGTTTATTCACTGTTTTTATAATAGCACACTTATAATAGCAAAATACTCAAAACCACCAAAATGTCTTTCTGTAAGAGAAGAACTATATGACCTATGGTTTATCCACTCCAGGTGCTATTACATAGTCATTGATGGAAAATGTTGATGAGATAAAGTAACCAAAAAAAAAAAAAAAGTGTAATGTAATACAATAATTTGCTTGATGATTTGTAAAAAAAAAAAGACGAATGTGGAAGCATTAATAGCAGTTGCTTTGAAAGGATTATGATGATTCTTTCTTTCTACTTTGCTGTTTATTTTTCTTTAATGAATGTTTACAACTTTTCTTTAAATGACATAATTAGCTGTCTATTGTCAGGGTCGTTGCTCAACCAGAGAAGAGGGGGGTAGCCCCTTCGCTAGGGGCGGGTAGCCTGTTGGTGGAACATGGTAGTGCAGTCTGGAGTCTTGAATTGCCTAAAGCACTGATAAAAGAGATCACTTGTTGGGGTGTCAATTGTGGACAGATTTAAGTCCCCATTCCTGTCCTCAAGCTACTCAGAGATTTGTTGTTAGAAGAGTAGAAAGAAGAATCTGAAACATCATGACATATGTGAACTCTGGCAAGATGCTTAAGCTTTTTCATTCTCATTCAGTAAAGACAATAATGGAATCCCAGTACATGGGCAGGAGGGATGAAATGGCATGGCTCACAGTGACCTACATATTTCAGTGGGCAATACCAAATTGTTCTCCAAAGAAGGTGTACTACCTGTAGGATGAAGGAGTTCTCCTTTGGCCTTGTCAGATGTATTAATTTTTATCAATCACTGAGAAAAAATTATTGTCACCAAAACCTGCATTTCCATAATTAATAGTGATATGATGAATCTTTTTATATTTAGTCTTATTCCTGCTCCCTTTTCTGTGCAAATGCCTGTTCACATCTTTTCCCCATTTTTTTCCTCTTGAGTTCATCTTTTTTTTCCTTATTAAATTATGGGGGTTCTCAAAATAGTCAAGATATTAATTATTATAATTTATGTGCTAAAACACTTTCTGTACAGTTCATAACTTTTCTATTTACATTCTTTATGCTATCTTTTGGGAAGGTCGTTGTATTATTGTCATTTGTATGTTAATCTTATATCTAGTAACTTTGCTGAATAAAAGTCTCTTGAATTTACTGTGCAGGTGATCATGTAGCCTGTGTACATGAGCAGTTCTGTGGCTTTTCATTCTACTTTTTACACGCCATATTTCTTTTTCTTGTCATATTATTTGGGAATTTTGGGACATACAAAGGATGATAATGATATATTGTCTGATTTAGAAAAAGATGGTTTTAACAACTCCCCATTGAATTCATATTTGTTGGAAATATGGTGAAATGAAGACAAGAAAGTTCTCTGTTGCTGCTAGTTTGATAGGAGGTTTTGTGTTTTGCAATCACATCAAATTCTGTCATCTTTCTGCATTTATTAAGATAATATTTATTTTCCCTTCTTTAATCTATTAATGAGGTAAACTATATTGATAGATTTTCTAAAGTTAAACTACTCTGGCATTACTGGGATATGTATTGCTGTGGTTGCCATATATGTAACACATAATTGATTATTTGACATTTATATTAATAAGTAAGGTTGATTTATAGTTTTCACTCATTTGACATCATCATCAGAGTTGTAGTAGAACCACAGTGAGATACAACCACACACACTGGAATGGCTAATATTAGAAATATTGGTACACTAAGTGTTGGTGAAGATATGGAAAACAACTGGAGCTCTCATACATTGTTGGCAAGGATGCACTATGGTGCAACTCCTTTTGAAAGTGGTATTGAAGTTTCTGATAAAGTTAAATACGCACTTGCCACACAGCCCAGTAATCCCACTCCTAAACGACACTCAGAGAAAAGAAAATTTATGTTCATAAAAAGATTTGTAGGTATTGAAGTTTCTGATAAAGTTAAATACGCACTTGCCACACAGCCCAGTAATCCCACTCCTAAACGACACTCAGAGAAAAGAAAATTTATGTTCATAAAAAGATTTGTACTTTTTTTTTCTTTCCAGTACCGGGAATTGAACTCACGACCTTGCACTTGCCAGGCAGGTGCTGTGCCGCTGAGCTAAATCCCCAGCCCCAAAGATTTGTACTTAAGTACAGCTTTATTTATCATAATCCAAACTAGAAACAACTCAAATGTCTAAAACTCATAAGTGGATGAATAAACTATGGTATACAGAATATGACTCTGCAATAAAAAGGAATAAATGATACATAAAACAACACAGGTAAATTTCAAAAGCATTATCTTAAATGAAAGCATCTAGACACAAAAGATGACATCTTGTACTATTCCCTTCACATGAAATTATAGGAAAGGCAAAACTCTAGGAGAGCAGGTCAGTGATGGCCAGGGACGAAAAGCAGATCAGAGGGAAGAGCCTGACTGCATTGGAGGCAAAAAATTTTGGAAGTGGTGAAGATGTTCTGTGTCACCACCACACACTCACTAAACTGCACACCTAAAATTGGTGGATTTTATTATATTTGAATCATGTATTTATTTCTAAAAGTTACCTTAGTTTCCTAAAGAAGTCTGTATAGAATAGTGATTATGGGTTCATTAAAGGTGTGGGTAAAACTTGCCAGTAAAAGCACATGGGCCTGTTTCCTTGCATGGATATATTTTACTTGTATTTTAATTTCCTTAATGGCTACAATATATTTTCTACTTCTTTCTGAGCCACTTTCCAGGAAGCAATCTATATGAACATAAACTCATTATATTCTCTTATATGTTTAAAATTCTTCCTGTATACAAACTTTGGTTTTTTTTTTTTTTTTCATTTCTAATATTGTCTTATGATGCTTTATCTCTCTTTTTTGTCTTGTAACACTGCCACTGTTTTGCCTACTTTGGTCACCTTGTAAGAGAACCAGCTCTGGATTTGTAATTCTTTTTTACTCCATTGTTGGTGATAAGTAACTTGCTCTGTCAGCTTGATAAGCTTCTCGTCCTTCTGTTGTCGCCTTGATTATTTTAAGCACATTGAATTTACTTCCTAGACTGCACACCGTGCTACAGTCACATTCTCAAAGTGCTAATTTCACCGTTTGCTGTCTGTGCCTCCAGGTACACCATGCCCGTATGACGTTTATAATTTTTGTTCTGAGCTCATCTTCAGCTGGGATTTTGTTCCCAGCTGAAGGAAATCTTCTGCCTTCTGGGTCCTCAAGGAGTCGTGAAAAGCAGTTTTGAGTTGATCCAGCCGGGGAAGCTACAGCTTCTATTAGTTCAAGACGTGTTTACATTACATTCTTAGCTCAGGGCTTACTCCTTCCTTGCTGCAAATTTATACTCCACATCTGCGGGTGTCTCAGTCTTTGCCTTTTTTTTTTTTTTTTTTTTAAAGAGAAAAAAACTAACAAAACAACAACGAGGACAAAAATAAAAACAACACAGAAGCAACAAAAATGATACATGACCTCAAAATAAAATGATAGGAATTAACAATGGTTGCTACATTACATACTGTTGTCTTCAAGGAAGTTGCTCAGTCCACCAGATGTAAGAACGCAAGATTGATCAGACAATCAAAGACAATAACAAGTAATTTTGGTTTGGAGGAGACACTACCCCCTTCCTACAGTATCCAGACAGAGGATTACTAAATGCCCTGGAAGGTTCTCGGGCCTGGAGCTGTCAAGTTTCTCAAGCTCCCACACGTGGTGCGCTCACAGTTCATCTTGTGACCCAGGCCCTATCTTCCTGTCACTGGATAGGCAATAAAATTCCATTCTGGAGCTGCTATGGTGCATATCTGAATCCAATACCCCCTAGTCCTCCTGGACATTAGTTCCCATGGTCAAGGCTCTGAGACTGACTTCCTGGAGACAATTTTCTTCTTATAAATACAACTACACATTTTACGACCTTCTTAGGAGCTGGCAGTTGGATGGCAGCATGTCAGCTGCCCTTACTCTGGTGCCCAAACTAGAAGTCTCCAATTCAGTACATATGCCTCATCCCCATCTCTTTCCTAGGGGTGCCTCCAGTCAGCCCTCCCACTCCTACCCCACACTGAGTAGTGGAAGAGAGAAGGGAAGACTGCTAGTTCATTTTATTTTATATTTTTGGTATTTTGAGAAAAGATCTCAATATGTAGTCCAGGCTGGCCTTGAACTCACTATGTAGCCCAGGCTGACCTCCAACTCTCAGGGAACCTCCTGCCTCAGCCTCCCAAGTGCTGGGATTACAGGCGTGCACCAGCACGCCTGGCACATATATGACATTTAACTTGAAAATTAACTAATTTTTAATTTAATTTTCATTTATTTAAAATCAAACTTAAAAATTAACAAAAAAATGTCCTGCTTAGAAAGAACTACAGGATACAGTCAGCCCTCTGGGTCCATGGAGTCTACATCTATGGATTCAATTAATCCCACACAGAAAGTATCTGAAAAAAAACTGCATCTGTATTCAACGTGTAGATTTTTTTTCTTTCCATCATCCCATACACAATATGGTATAACAACTTACATAGCACTAACATTGTACAAAGATTATTGATACCTACGGATGTTGTAAAGCGCACAGGAGGGTGTGCACAGGTCATATGCGAACACTGTGCTATTTTATCTAAGGAACTTGATCCTTGGGGGATTTTGTTATCCTTGGGGGTCCTGGAACCAGTTCCCCCGAGACCCAGAGAGATGACTGCACATACATTTGAAACCGCAGCAGAGGAGGTCAACAGTGAGATTTTTCCCCTCTCCCTAGGATGGATGTTCCCTACTTCCTCCTGGGGCACAAGCCAGCCTGCCCCCGGCTTTGCAATGTTCTATTTTTTGTGTTCCTTATTTAACTATGTCCCAAATACACTGCTAAGCGGAGCGCTCGGTTCCGTGTTTAATGGACGACTGGTCTTTGTGTGCAAACATCCGAGTCACACAAAGGTCTCAGCCTGTGAACTGGGTCCACAAGCCTCCCCCATCAATGTCAGTCCAGGCAGGAGAGGGGACTCCACTGCCCAGGGTGTCACAGGAGAGGGAGCAGCTGACTCCAGGAAGGGCACACCGGGGAGCCTGTGGGCAAGGTCTGCTTGCAGTCAGCTCCCAGGAGCTGAGGGCTGTGGGAGCTGGAGGCAACCTCACTATCAATTTGCTTTCTCAACTCAACCAAACTCTTTATGATCCCTGAACTCAGCTCCAGGCTGCATTGCCTGGGACTCACTGCCTGGAGGAATAAGATTTAATTCTTCTTCATCTTCTTTCTTATTGATTTCTAGACCTACACCATGATCGTTCTACACTGTGCCTTCTGGCCATCTGACCCCACAAAGAGGGCCCCCGCAGGAGCCTGGGAAGGCAAGAGGAGTCATCAGGCCAAGAGAGGAGCCACACAGCACAGAAGGGTTTGGTGGTGGATGACCTGGACTTTGACCTTGACTTTTGCTTTATCAAATGCTTTCCTGTAGGTTTATGGTCTCACTGGCTCCTTCCCCCAGGCCTGGGATGATGACATTATGGGTGGCGTGATCCATCTTATAGGGGAGCAAAGAGAGGCGGTAGGGGTTTCGGGTCCCAGGACGCCAAGGCAGGATTTGACTTGTGACTTCTGGGTCCGCAGCCCATGTTCAGGACCTTCACAGGCAGAAAGGTGTAACTCAGGATGCAGGGCTGGGGGCGCACCCAGGGCTGAGGGGCTCCCTGCCGTCACTCCAGGCTGGATCTGCTGTGCCCCAAGGGCCACAGAGGGCGGAGGCCACTCTGCCTCCCCACCCCCGCCTGCATTCCCGGCCTCCCTCTGCCTGGCGGGCTCACAGCCGCCTCCATCTCCCAAGGCCAGCACAGTCCCCGGCCTGCAGATGATGAGTGTCCCTAATCTCACCCTTAGCCGCACGTTCATCAAGAGGGAGACAGGCGCTCCCGTCCAGAGGGGAGAGAGCGGGTGAGGAAATCAATAACGGAGAATGGCGGCTCTATGCTGAGCCTCCCCTATTTTATTTCCCTCTGCAGAGGCAGGAAGAAAAAAAGATGCTGGCTGCAGCTTTGATATGAATTGATCTTGAAACTGGGTGAACCCACCGTGCTCCCTTAATGGCCAGCCATCGCCTGCCAGCACTGGGCTTGACAGCAAGCCCTCATTCAAGTGCACCCGTGGCCAGCACGTCCAGCTCCACAGCCTGGCTTCTGCCCGCTCCCAGAGCTGGCGCCCACTCATACCGCAGGGTCTGAATGCAGGTCACTGGGGAGCGGGGTGGGGAGGAGATCAGACAAGGAGGGCAGGGCTCAAACTCATCTCTGTCAAATAAAAATTTCTACCTGCCTTGGGTCCAGTGCCTTTAGACCTGGGCTGAAATCGAAGAGGCGCGAATAGCATTACCTGCTGTCACTCACTAGCACTTTAGTCTGAACTTGTAGGATCTTGTCCTCAGGGACAGTAGTGAAGTGGCTGTTTCAAGGACACAGTGAGGAATGAGTGAGGTGCTCAGGGTCTAGCCTGCATCTGGCACTGAATCAACCGCTGTTGATTTTTTTTTTTTTTTTTTGTCTTTTTGAGACAGGGTGTCGCTATGCAGCTCAGGTTGGCCTTGAGCTCACTTTGTAGCCCAGGCTGGTCTTGAACTCGCAACAATCCTCCTGCCTCAGCCTCTGGAGTGCTGGGATTAAAGGTGTGCGCCACCATGCCCGACTCAGCTGCTGTTTAAATTGCGCTCTGGCCTTAGCCTCCGGCCCCCCGTTGACTTGGGCTTGTGTTTGCCAGTGGTACACTCTTCCCTGGAAACTGCAGTTAACCTCTCAGCCCCATCTTCTCACTCTCCCCAGTATCCCCAGGTGAGGTAATTCTGGACATGACACTTCCCAATGAGGAGCTAAGATGATGGCGCACGCCAGCACAGGTGGGCTTGTCACCGTGCCTGGCACATGGCAGCTGCCTCCCCTTCCAGCTCCTAGAAGTTTCCAGCAGGAGGAGAGTAAAAGGAGAACTCTGGGACATTGGAAATGATTTGCATCTCGCAGGGAGTTTTCAGAGAGGGCAGCAATGGCAGCAGAAGGTGCAGAGGGCCCAGTGGGGTCCACACACCACCGCATGCCTGGCACCGAGATCTGAGCTGGGGACAGAGGTAGAGGGACACTGGGCCAGTCCTACCCTCAGAGAACCAACTTCCCAGGGTCACTAGCACCCCAGCCTGTGGCCCGAGGAACCTCCTAAGTACACACAAGGCTCTGTCCCAAGAGGTCACACAGCCAAGGGCTCCCACTCAAATCCACTCTGGGTTCAAATCCCAGCTCCACCCCTTACCCACTGACTGACCCTGGCTCGCTCACTGCGTGTTTCCATGCCTCGGTTTCTGCATCTATCAGGGGGTGACACAAACAACTGGATCATGAAGTGCCCTGGTGTGGTGCATTCCCCCATGTGGGGCTTGGTATGTCTTCCTGCAACACACACCTGGGTCGGCACCAGGGCAGATGCTGTGGTGTGTATCTCAGTGTCTCCCGGAGCCTCATGCACTGTGGGGGAGTGATGTTCTCAGTGGCGTGGTTCCCTGATGTGTGTAGCTGACTTGCTGTTAGGAGCTGCGCTCTGCTCTGCAGAGGTGGGTTGTGGGGCGCGGCCTGGGAGGGTTCATCTCTTCCTGTCTTCCCTTCCCACCATCTCTGCTTCCCAGAGCCAGGCTGTGAGCTGCTTCTCCTCCGCCCTGCTGCCCTGGCCTGGAGCCAGCCGAGGATGGACTGAAAGCTCTACATACCCTGAGCAAAATAAACCTTTCCTTCCATAAGGTGTGGGTGTCAGGTACTGTGTGTCAGGGATGAGAAAGTACCTGAGACAGCAGGGGACTGGGACACTGTGGACAGTTGTGCCTGCAGTGGATAGGATTCCTGCTTGGGTCTGTTAGAGCCCAAAGGGGTTCACGCCACACCGCTCCTAACTCCACAGCCGGGAAGGGCCTTGACTTGGGCCTTGGGTGGCAGCCAGACCTGGGAAGGGAGGCAAGGACAGGCTGGGCCTAGGAGCCAGGTTCTTCTGCCGGGCCACAACCCCACACGAAACTTTGGCTGCGCAGATGACTGAGTCGAGGAGAAGTGGCAGGGAGGAGCCCACTGCTTGTGACCCTGCCCCTGGGCACTGGCACGCACCTTTTCAGAGCTTGGTGAGGCTCTCCAGGCTCCAGGACCAAGAGGTGCAAACGAAGGCCACTGATCAGCGAGCAGCCACTCACTTTGAGACCAACCAAGAGATTTCTGGGAACTCACCTGTCAGCCGGGCGTGGTGGCACATCCCTGTAACCCCAGCACTCTGGGAGGCTGAGGCAGGAGAATCGCAAGTTCTCAAATTGTCCGTCCTGGGCAATTTAATGATTTAGTGAGACCCTGAATCGTTTTAGTAAAAAACAAAATTAAAAAATAGCTGGGAATGTAGCTCTGCAGGTAGTCCTTGGGTTCAGTTCCCAGATCACACATACGCAAAACATCACCTGCCTCCTGGGGCCCTGGCAGGGGCGGGGTGGGATATCTAGTTGTACTGTCCCGTGTAGAAGGTGCTGAACCCCAACGCTTACTGCCCACCTGTGCCAGGATGGTGCCTCCAGATGCATCCTCCATGGGCATCTGTTTAGAGAGAAGGTTCTGCCAGGTGTAGCATCCCAGGGGACACTCTGGGTGACAGGAGCACCAGGTACAGTCAGGAGGCAGGAACCAAATAAAGCTCCTCTGGCTGTGGCTTCCCGAGAGCCTTGGAAGAGAACTGGACGGAGGCTGAGCGGGCTCCGCCATCCAGCAGCTGGGTGGCCTGGGGCAAGTTGTTTAACTGTTCTGAGCCTCCGTATGCACATCTGTAAACTATGGGTAACCACGCTTCCAAAGGCTTTCAGGAAAATAAGTTTTGGTGGGGAGGCGGGGAAATAGGAACCCTCATACTTTGCTAGTGGAAAACTGTGGTGGGGGCTCACTCGGTGATGCCTGGCATTTCCAGTGACCTAGCAGTTCCACTCCTAGGGAAATACCCAAGGGGACTGAAAAAGCAGGCGCTCAATACTTGCACAGGGATGCTCATGGCAACATTCACGGTCATCACTAAGTGTCCTCCAAATATCCACCAGCTGATGACAAGATAGACAATGTGGTATCTCCATACAGCGGAATACTATTCAGCCATGAATGGGAGTAAAGTACTGACACACACTACAGCATGGATGAACCTTGCAAACATGCCAAGTGAAGGGAAGTCAGGTACAAAAGGCCACATGTTGCATGACGGTGATCCTATGTACATGAAGCAACCCTAAGAGGCAAAGCCCTAGGGACAGAAAATAGATTAGTAGTTGTCAAGGTCTCAGAGAAAGTGGGAATGAAGAATAGCTGCTTAGTTGGGTGCATTTCCTTGTGGGGTGATGGAAATGCCTTACCTGGTGGTGATGGCTGCTCAGTACTTGGATGTACTGAGTATCGCTGAATTGCACACTTCCCAGATGGTCAGAATGGTAGACATTGTATCTAGAGCCCTCTGAAGACTGCAGGTATTGATATCAAAGAATATGACCCACCAGGATTTCAGGGGTGCACAGCACACACGGATGCACATAAACCAAGAGGAGGAGGGGGAGCCGTGGGGGGGTCAGAGGAGACGAGAGCAAAGTGTTGGCGTAGAATGGGGCCCAAGGTAGCTGCTCTGAAAACCTGAATATTCTTCAGCTACTCCTCCTGTTAGGGTAGGGTTAGGGCTAGGTTTAGGGTTAGAGTTAAGAGTTAGGGCTAGAGGTTAGGGTTAGAGGTAGGCCTAGGGCTGGAGTTGATGTTAGGGTTAGGGTTAGGGCTAGGGCTAGGGCTAGGTTTGGAGATGGGGTTGGTGCTGGGGTTAGGGTTATGGTTATGGTTAGTGTAAGACAAATAGCGCGGCTGTCCTTGTATTGGGCACTGCTGGTTATGTGCTGTCTGCGAACTCCCTTTCAATTTTATCAGCACACCAACCCAATCAGTCGCTCTTCCTCGCCATATCTTAGGTTCAAGGCAATTAGGAACACAAAGGCAAAGATCGTGCTTCCAAGGTCCCGTGGACTGATGCAGCTCAGATCCCATGTTCTCAGCATCCCCGCCCAGGTGGGGGTAGGTTCATTCCGATTAATTGTCTGGGCTTGAAATCCCGAGCTCATGGTCACCCACACTGCACATGCCTGGTCCAAGAACAGCTGCATGGATGCTGAGGAGTCTCTGATGTTAAACACCGGCCAGCTAGTTCTCAGGAGTTCTCTGCTGTCTGCTACTTTCTCCTAGTGGGACCTGGGCTCCCTCACAGAGACGGTGTAGATCGGTTGCCTGGCTCATCACTCTAGATTTCTTAACCAGCGCTCCCCGACCCCCTCGTCCGGGTGTCCCTTCCTGCTCAGCTGTGTCCCCTGCCTCTGGCTGCTGGGAGGCAGATTCCTGGCGCAGCTTGAGAAACTCCTGCAGGAGAGGGATTCCAGCACTGCCTATTCCAGTCACCCCACCGTCACCACCACCACCCCGCCAGCTGGCAGCTGGCTCCCACCCAGGCAAGAGCAGCCCCTCCACCTGCCTCCACGGCCACCAGGCGCCTCTGTATCAGTGCACGCTGTCTCCCTCTGTGTAGCTCCTGTCCAGGCCTGTAACATCCCTGCCCAGCTGTGGCTGTGACCCGGGCAGGGCAGCACAGGCTTGAGCACCGGGGAGCACAGGGAACCCCTCATTGGCTGAGACATCACAGGAGCGAGGTCCACCCAGAATCTCGCCAGGTCTACATCTTGGGAGCTTCTTTTTCCTACCAGTTCAGATTTATGCTCTAGATGCGCAGAGATGCGTCTCATTTCCGAAACATTCTGGCATAAACAGAAACTACTGCCATCACCCTTGGTTAGCTCCACCTGAGCTAACCAAGCAGAACGAGCTCACAGGCTTGGCTTTGAAGAGACCTGGGTTTGAACTCTGGCCTCACCTCTTAGGGACCGACTGTGAGCAGTTGCTCAGCCACTCTGAGCCCCGCTCCTCACCCAAAGTTTCCTTTCTTAGCAATAGCAGTAAACAAGCTACCAAACCGCTCCCAACCATGCTATTACTATCTGTGGTTAGCCTTGATGAAAGCTCAGGGAGAACCAGCCAGTACTCAGTCAAGGTCCCTCTGCAGTGAGTCGTGGTCAGATGCAAACGCGTGAGACCAGGACCTAACCATCTCGCTGCCTAGCCCTCCTCTGCTGGGAGGCGGCCACACTACCCTGCAGTCAGTTTCACGTTTCCAGGTGTCCTCTGTAGGCCCCCTTCTCAACCCACTGCGAGCAGAGGTAGGAGGACGCGGTGCCCTCTCCCGGCCCTTGCTTTTTGTGTAATAAAATAATTCTGTTTCTCTGCGCCCGTCCCAGCATGGCTCCATCTGCTTGTGGTGCCTCGTCTCTGGATTTATTTTCAAGGAATCACGGCATATTCAGCTCTGGGCTGGAAGGTCTGCAGACTCAGGAGACAGGCAGCTCTTTGGCACACAGTCTGAATTTCAGATGTAGGTACAGAGACAACAGATTCTGTTTGCCACCCCATTTCTCTGTGATGGGAAGAAGAATGGGGACTTGCTGAAGGTCACACGCAGTGAGAGCACCCAGACCTTGGCCTGGCTGTCCTGATGGCCATCGATAGGCCAGGGCTTCTCCCTCAGGGGAACCCTGGGCAGGAAGCCACCCTGCTGCTCTCCACAGCTGCCCTGCGTAGCACCGCTGGTGAGGCTGGGAGGGTGCAGAAAGGGCGCTATGCACTGGGCATCATTTGCAGATGGTCAAGGGAAGGAGAGTGACAGTGGGGGCTTGGGGACATTTTCCTGGACAGGGCCTGCTGGCAAAGTCCGACGGCGGGGCCATCCCTACATCCTCAGAAACCAAGCAGCACACAGACCCCTACAGCAACCTGCACAGGGCTCAGACAGGTGCAGACACTTCTGGGCAGGCCACACCCCTCCGGAGAGGGCCCTCGAACCTCTTAGAACACTCGCGGAACATCTGCATGCCCGGAAGTCCTGGAAGTGTCCTCCCTTGGCCTTCTGTCATTACAGACCATCCTCAGGGAAGACAGCGCCACATGGGAAAAGGGTTCAGCAGCCAGCACTATCGGGGGGGTCGTGTGGGCTTCTAGCATCTATCTCTTTTTCCGGCTCTCTGGGGTGTTTCTGCCTCTGCCCTGTGCCACTTGAACGGCAAGAACCTGCCTGATGGGTTAATTGAGAGTCTGACTCTGAGGCTTAGGTGTCCTGGGTGACAGAGTGTTGGGAATGAAGCCAATGTCAGGGACCTGGGCTCACACGGACCTTTCAGGTCAAGTGAGCCGGGCCAGGGATGTAGCTCAGTGGCACAAGCAAGAGCAAGGTCCTGAGTTCGATTCCCAGTACCAAAAAAAAAAAGTGAGCCTTCGCTCCTAGGAGAAGGCAGGCTGGCCTCTTGGAGCAAGGCCGCAGGCAGACCCTGAAGCCCAGGGACACAGGATGGGCGGCTTCCCCTCAGCTCTGAGCGCGCACTAACTTCCCTTGACCTCCTGGGATGCCGACCTTGACCTCACCATGGGGTGCTGCTACTGTTCCAGAGCAGATGTGCAGAACCGGAACGAGAGTTCGCTGCACACACGCGTGGACAGGGAGTGGCCTGGACTGCAGAGGGCAAACCCTCCCTCCTGACAGCCCCCCTACAAGTGGGGATCTCAGCGCCTGGGAAAGCAGCAGCTAGGAGAGTTGTGGACGCGACTTAGGCTACACAGAGCTTGTACGGGGCCGAGCTGGGATTTGAACTCGGCTCTTTGTGGTTCTATGGTACACAGCTTACTGTGAGACAAAGCGTGAACTGTCCAACTTTGTGTCCCAATTGCACCCCTCAACTTCCTTCACCCTTCTTGGCCTTGCTTTTCTCTACTGAAGCATCAAGTAAAGAAGTAACAATCACCTTACGGGATCACTGTAGCAGGTAGTGAGCGCTTACCACCCACGCCGTTTTCCTTCCCCAGAGAGAAAGCTCAAGGTCCTCAGCCATCCAGGCTTACTGTGGCCCTCCTGCCTACCCCACCCAGCAGCGGCTGCTTCCTCCTGGTTCTCTAACTTTCTTGCCCTGCTGCTGCTGCCTGGCAAGTTCTTCCCCAGTTCTCTGCCCGCCTCGCTCCCTCTGCCTCACCCCTGTGCTGAAATGTCCCTTTTGGAAATGGCAGCCCCGCCCCCACCTGCTTCCCTGGCCTCTGACCCTCCTTTATTGTTCTAGCTTTCTTCCCGTGCGGCTGGTTCCATATTTTACATCTTTAGAAGAGTCATTGCTCATCTCCCTCTTTAGAATTTTACTCCTAAGGGAACAGGATTGATTTTTTTTTTTTCTGTTTTATTCATAGACATATCCCTGGTAGTTCTGAACAGCAGGCTGTTTTCTCCCCTAGGGGCTATCTGGCAATATCTGGGGACATTTTTGGTGGTCACAGCTGTGTGTGTGTGTGTGAGTGTGTGTGTGTGTTTGGGTGTGCACGCTACTGATGTATAGTATGGTAGAGACCAGAGAGACATTGCTGAACATCCTCCAACGCACGGGACAGCCTTCCCACCAGCAAATCCAACAATAAGCCAGCCCCAAATGCAAATGGCACCACAGTTGTAGCCCTGTGCCTTAGATCAGTAGTTGGCACACACATAGTAGGTGCTCTTGTTATGAATAAATGCTTGCTACAAAAGAGCAAAACGATGCTGTCATCATTGTCATGTTTTATTATTTAAAAACAAGTATGATCAAGGGTAAGCCTTGAGAACGGTTGTCTTGGGTGCTTACGGCGGTAAGTCCTGCTGGTGGCCTGTCACGTCTCCCTCCAGACCAGGGTCTGCCTGCTGCAGCACCCAGATGGGGATGCACACTGCTCACTGTCAGACTGTCACGAGCCAGGACCAGTCCCTGCTGTCAGCTGCCCGAGGCCCAGTGGTGCGAGCTCGCCCCTCCCACAATGAACCTGACCCCCCACCCCTGGCACCCAACACTTGTCCTCTTATAGAAACACTGCCTGGAGCTGCCAGCTGGGCAGGGAAGCACTACCGCAATCCACTCAGGGTGACCCCCGCCACCAGCAGCCTCCCTCGAGCTTCAACCCAGGAGCTCCTGTTTTGCTTCTTTCCAGAAAGAGGCAATAAGAGGGACTGAGGATGTAGGGCATTCGGGAGACTCGAGCGCAGCAACCTCCCCGAGGCCAGCGCATCCCAGGCGGGGGACACTTCCTCATCCCGCTGACCTAACAAATTGCCATGGACAATTTTAAGCAGACAGTGTGACAGCCCCGGCTCCAACTGTAAAGAACGCCTCCGTATAGAACCCATCAAAGCTGCCTTGCTGCTGCGTGCCGAGGGGGACGGGAGGGAGAGGAAGGCTGTCTTTGCTGCAGGAGCCCTGCTCGCCGCCCAGCACTGTCAAACACATGCTTCCAACGATTCCCGCTGGGTTCCTCACTTCCCCGCCCGCTGTCAGCCCCTGCCTCGCCTTCCCCGGTCTCCCCCTCCTCCCGGGACTCCTTGGACTTAGCAGCTGTGCCTTTCTCTGCAGAATGCTGAGGCTGGCCAAGTCTCTCTTCTCCCTGCAGCTTTTTCTTTTTCTCCCCCCAACTTTCTCTTTGCTGTCTTCTGTTCTTCTGTCTTCTCGTTTTCCTCTGGAAGGTCCTGAAACCGGCTGAACTACGTTTAGTGTCTGAGCTACGTGGGTACAAGGGAGTACAACCCCCTTCACATATAGCAAAGGACCGAGCGTCTCATGATGGAATATTAGGCCCAGACACCAGGTTTGGGGAGAAGGGGTGATACTTTGTGGGCCAGGGTTTTCCTGGGGCTCCTAAAATCACATGCATGGGGCCCTAATTCTACCAGAGAGTAAAAGTGGCCCCAGACCCAGTGTGGGATGACAGATTACTAGCGGGCTGAGCGATCTCGTGAAAATGCGCCTGGGGACGGAAGTGCCAGCTCCCCCTAGAGGAGGGGCATGGAAGAGACTGGCTTACAGCTCTTTCATTGTCACTCTGAGAACCTGAGCTCAGTCTGTGACCTACTCTGCTATAACACACACGCCACATCACCTGGGTTTGAGAATGCCTGAGGCCTCCTTGCGGCACGGTCCACCTCCCCAAGCTCAGTGTCCAGGAGTCAGGCTGAGGGCTGGAAAGCAGGGGCCCAGCAAGCAGCGCAGGACCCTCCCAGGGAGCCGGACAGTCATCTGTGACCTTTGTTCTCACAGCACCCCACTGGCTGGCTTTACGGTGAGGATACTAAGCTACAAGCGGTTCTGTGGCTTGGCCTGGGTTCCACAGCGACTTGGTGATCTAGCAGGGGGATCATCACTGACCACCCCAAATTGCCCAGCCCCAGGTCAAAAAGCTCTGACTCACTTTCAGGGGCTCAGGGGTGTGGTCCACCGAGACGCTGGGGGCCTCACATTGCCAGCAGCCACACCCATGGCAGGGCCACTTCCCTGCCTTGTCACAGGAGACATGTGTAGACACGGTAGCCCTCAGTACACACAGCCGCCCCACTGCTCCGTTTCCTCCCTCAGAGTGAGAGGGAGGTGGGAGTTGAGGGGTGCTCACCAAGCACACATGCAGATCTCTCCATTTTTAGGCACCTTCAGGTCCCTCAGCTACTCCCAGGCACCACATCAGCAGAGAAGTGAGACACGGCTAGGGCTTCTCAGGCAGGCAGGGGAGTAGCAGGAGGAGCGAACCTGTCACCAAGATGCCCCTGGTCCTGAGATGCCCTGAGACCAGGACATCAGCTGCAGGCCAGGGACCCCTACGCTAACCAGGGTAGCAGGTTGTTCATTCATCAAGGGTTGTAGCAAGGGGAGCAGACTGGGGGGCTGAGAGGGAGCCCCATCTTGGGTTCCCTGGTGACCTGGATCCTGCTCTCCCAGACACCAATAATCCGGGGCAAAGTGGGGGAATCTGTTTGCTTCTCTGAACAAGAGCCTCCTCATCCATCCAAGGGGCGGTGGATGTGCCTGGCAGGGTCAAGGGGAGCGTGTGGCTCTGTCCAGCAGTCTGAAGAGAAGCCTTTTGCTCCTCAGCCAGGTACCCTGGAATTAGCTTTCCAATCCCCTTTCCGGGTCTGGGAGGGGGGGTACTTCTGATTTCACTTTAAAATTTTTAATAAGCTGCATCTTCATCAGTTGCCAAATTAGGAAGAGGGCAAAGAGGGCACGTAATTAAACGAGGAGCTTTGGGGTGGCTGTGGAAATGTTTTGGGGTGCCTTCCTGTAGCCTCTATCTGCTGTCCCGTCTCCACAGCGCCCACTCCCCGAGGTCCCATCCCTGCTTGGGGGCACCGGGCTGTGACACTTTCTCCTATCAGCTCGCCCTGGGCATCCTTACGGTCCCCGAAGCCAGGTCAGAGGAGTCCCTAGCAAGTAGACATCCCTGGGCAGACAGACCGGGGACTTACACGTGGGTGCAACCCCCTGGGGAAGTGGGGCCACCCCGCGGGTTGCAATAAGCCCAGAGCTTGCAGGGCAAAGACGGATACCCCAGCTCAACAGGTGCTGGGCTTTCCCTTCTTGCATTTCCCATGTCATTGGCGCCAACCCCACTCGAGTGTGTGGTGGGAGTCTGGAGTGGGCAAATTGCCCAAGAACGTCTGCAAAGAGGGGGCGCCATCGCTCCCTCCAGCACGTTCTGTCTCTCTCACACACAGAGACACAGACACACAAACACACACACACACGCACACCCTGCCCCTTCTAGGACGCACGCACGCGCCCCTGTCCCTAGCAGTGACCCAGGCCCCGCGAGAGATCGTCCTCTCCCCGGCCCCAGGGGAGCGGCCAGCCGGTCTCCCGGGTCTTACGGGCTCTTACCTCCCGGGAGCGGCCGCGCCCCGGACCTGGGGTCGTGGGTCCCTCGCCGGCGGGGCGCGAGGTGCCGCGCAGGAGGCCGGTGCCCGCCTCGTCCGATCGCCCGCGATGCTTGGCGCGGGTGACCGTGGCCGCCGCCGCTGCTCGAGCTGGGGACCCGCGGAGAGCGGGGCGGGGCGGGGCCGAGGCGGGGCCGAGGCGGGGCTTCCCGGATCCAGCGCCGCCAGCTGCAGGCGGCATTGGGACCCCGGGGCCGCTGCCTTCCCCCGGAGATGAGCCAGGCTGGGGGTGCGGTGGGGGAGCGCCCCTGCAGGGGTGCAGGTGGAGAAGTGGGGGCTGGCTGTGGGAGAGGGAGGCTTTCGAGGCCGCCTGCCTTTTGGCTGAGGACTTCCCTGAGTCAGACTTCCCCTTCCAAAGCCAGCTGCTTCTGCTGCTACTGTGCTGTTTTTTTAATGAAGATGATAAGATGACGGCAGGGTAACAGCATACTCAGCTAGCATTTACTGAGCACTTACTTTGTGCTTGGAACTGGCCAAAGGGCTCTGCGTGTTGCAGGTCACTGAACTCTCACAACAACCCGCTTCACAGAGTAGAAAACCGAGGCCCGGAGACAGGAAATGTCATGCCCGAGGACAAACACCCGGAAAAAGCAGAGCTGGGATTGCAGCTCAGGTCTGGCTAGCTCTGGGCTCTGAGCTCTGAAACCCCAGGATGACTTTTTTCCCTTGGGGCATTAAGCAAACTGTTTGTCCATATAAACTATAAAATGCAAATATATATGGCACCTAACATTGTCAGATTTCTTCTTCCTGCAGTTTTTCTGCTTCCCTTGTTCTCTGGGCCCAGAATGTGCCAGTAAAATATTTGTCGGTCAATGGCTAACATGAAAGCGGCAGCTGGAGGGGAGGGCGCTGTCCAGCTGTTAGACTTCAAGGATCCTCTCGGCTGCCTTTCCTTTCCAGCTCTGCTCATTCCTCTGCAGTGCAGCTTCAACCATGCCTTTGCTTCCCACGTCTGTGTAGCTTGTGCTCAGATAGGGCGGCCTGCAGGGGTGAGCCTCCAGCGGGGAAGCTTGGCCAGCCTGGAGCTTTCCCTGGGAGATCTGTGTTGTGGTTTGGGGGATACCTCATGGGGAACAGTATAACATAGGACACACGGTTTATAAGGTTGTTTATAATAGTCACCCAAAGAGTCATATACACAGAGTGCAGGAAATCTCTCCACACACTAAAGACCAAAGAATCTTGACCAGCTGAGGGCCTGGATCCCACGATAATGTCCTGCATGAGTCCAGCTGAAGACCTAAAGCTCCTCACAGTGCCTCCTGTGAGTCCAGTTGGAGGTCCAGAGCCCATAACAATGTCTCATGCAGGCCTGTTTCATGGATCTGCGCTGGGAAGGCCCAAAGATTAGTGGTGGAAGCTAGAAAGTCTGTCCAGCGGAATGAAGGATACGTGCCAGCACGCTGAGGGATCTACACTGGAGCCAGGAAGCGACGCTCAAAATAAGAACCAGAGCTCCCCTGAAAAGTACCACAGCCATCCTTAGCAACAGTAAGGTCCCGAGCTCCTGCGATGATTAGAACAGCTGAGTTCCCATCAGGAAAGCCAACGTGACAAGCTTCTCCAGGAGACCGAGCAGTGCACCATCTTCCCCTCCAGAGCCAGGAAGCGATGCTCAGAGCGAGGACCAGAGCTCCCCCAAAGTGAACCGAAGCTGTTCTCTGAGATAACAAGGTCTGAAGCTCCTTGGAAGATGAGAACAGCTGAGTTTATCAGGAAAACCAGCACGACAAGCTCCTCCAAGAAAACCAACAGCTCCTTATAGCTTCTCTCCATTTCCAACAGGATCCCAATGGCTTCTACCAGCTCCCATCAGCCTAACTTCTTCTCCAGTTCTCCCTCTTATACTGCTGGCAACAATCCTCAGGTGGGCTTCCCACACCTAGCACCAGGCTTACTCAGTTCAGCTGGGGGTTATAAGCTGACCACCAGTTGTCAATCCACCACAATCTGCAAAGTTCCTACAGGCCATGACAGGGCCAAAGATCTGTGGCATATGTAAAGGTTTGGGGGTAAAAGTAGGTTACCAAATAATGAACATCAGTAGTGAACATAGTTGTCATGAACTGTGTGGCAGCAGCTGTCTTACTAAAGTCTCTTGACCTGGGTGTCTCTGAGATGACATTGCCACATGTGAGTGGGGCCCCGCATACGGCTGGGATGGTGGAAGGTTTTTGGAAAGGATATTTCTGGTTTCCATGCACAGCATTTTGAACCTAGAAAATTCCTGTCTCTCTTTCCCTGCCTGCACCAGGGGTGCTGCTCTCCATCCCCCACTCCCTGATGGAGAGAGGCTTCACCCCCTGCCAGGGGCCCACGTCTCTCAGCTGGCCCCAGTGCTCACAGATCTCAAACCCTCAACCCCCAACACTGCCAGACTCTTCTCAATGTGCAAATTCCATCTCTCTTGCCCTCTTCTCTATTTGGAAAACTCTTGTGCATCCTTCAACATCTTAATTTGCTCCCTCTGACCCAGGAATTAATTTCATCTTCTTCTTCTGGGCCCAGGAGCATTTGGTCCTGCTGTCATTAGTATAGCACTGATGAGCATACCATCCAAGTCCTCGACTGTGCTATGAGCTTTTAAAGGCAGAAGGCCTGACACATAGTAGGTGCACAGTTGGTGTTTGCCAAATGAATGACTATGAGTTGGATAAATTTCCCCAAGACTAAAGCTGTCATGAAGAAAGCCATTAAACGTAACTACAGGAGGAGCTGGACCAATGATAGGAAAGATGAAAGTAGGTACAGCCGCCAGGAGACACGCCATGCTCAAGGTGTGCAATTAATATTCCCAGCCAGGGCCAGAGAGGCTGGCCTGGGACCCGTGTCCTTCAGGGTCACCACCCCTGGCAGCAGCCATGTCCTCAGGCAGCTGATCCTGTGTGAGGAGGGGCGAGGTGATGAGATTGCTGGGGTGGGGATAGGGAAGAGGGGCTGGGGAAGGGTGTCTCCTACCAAGAGCTGATTGATGATGCTGAATGCCCACTTACCTGCTCCCCAGACCCTGTTCTGAATGCCCATGTAAAGTCTAGATCTATGGCCTCCCTGCCTGTCTTTGGAAGATACATTTTAAAAGGGAAATGAGTCCCAGTGGGGCTCACAGACTTCTCTCTAGCCTGGCCAAGTTGGGGAGGCTTCAAGGCAAGGGTGGCTGAGAGAAAAGGGATGTGGGTTACATCGAATGGCTCTGTCCCCATCCATCTGTGTGACCTGAGAGAGGTTACTTAGCCTCTCTGAGCTTTAGTTTGCTCTGCTGTTACCAGGGTTGGCTTCATGAGTGTATGACTTGGACACCTGCAGAACCTCCAAGGAAGGTTCTGTGCTTGGTTTCATGTTCTTTTGCCATTTTGAAATTCTCAATCATTTTTGATCAGGGGCTGCATTTTAATTTCGGCACCAGACCCCATACACACAGCCGCTGCTGGTGTCAACCCCGACCTCACTGGGTTACTGTGATACTTCAGTGCAATTGTTTGTGCAAAGACAAGTCATGGTAGGTTCTTAACAGAAGTTACTTGTCTTGCCTGGATCTGGTTGTGGAGCATGAGTAGAAGTTTGCCAGGGGGGTGGAAGGCTGGAAGGGGGCTGCACTGAGCTATACCCCACGGCCTTTTGTGTTTTGAGACAGGGTTTGCTAATTTTCCTGAGATGGGCTCAAATATGCAATCCTCCTGCCTCTGCCTCCCAGAGTGCTGGGATTACAGGTATATGCCACCACCATGCCTTGCTCTTTCTGGCTCTTTGAAGAGGTTTGGACCTCAGACTCTGAGCCCTGGAAGCAGGGAGCCAGGGGGGCAGGTGGGTGGGCGTGCAGCACCAACATCCGGCCCACATTTCAGCAGCAGCCGGGCCTGTGGCAGGTAACAGGCTGCGGTGGCAGAGGCGTGGGCGGGAGCCCCGCTTGGAGGCTGCCAACACCCGGCCTTGGAAATATTCACTGTAGACATAATGGGAAAGTGCTGTAGGTGTAAAAGCCAGCAGCTGTGCTTGGGGACTTGGGGACTCCAGGCCTGATGAATAATGGAGCAGCCCTTCCTCTCTGGGCCTCTTTTTCTATCCTGTCAATAATTCATGCGCTCTCCGTTGGCCGAGGACACACAAAGCCCCCACTTCCTCTGCTTCCCTGCACTAGATACTCTGCACTTTTCCCAGATGCTCCCACTTTCCCGCACTCCTGGAACACTCTGACGTGCTCATCTGGACACATAAAGCCCCCACTTCCTCTGAATCCAGGGTCAGTCTCGGCAAATTAGATGGCTTCCTGCAGTAGGTTTTAATTAGAAACACGCACACGCACATCTGGCTTTGTAGACTGCGCCCTGTGCACACATCAAGGGAAACGCCCGGCTGTGTTCAGGAGGAGGAAAGGTGTCCCAGCCAGGCAGCCAGCCCGCCCCCTCCAGTAGAGCTGGGGACATGCGTCACCTCCAGGTGGGAGTTTGCCAGCCGTGGCTCCCTGCCTTTGGGATTGTGGAGTCAGGAGACAAGACGTCTTCTGTCCCTCTGATTCCTATGAGATGACGAGGGAGGAGTGGCACTTCCTTGCTCACCTCTGATGGACATGTGTCATGAGCAAGAAAGAGAGAGAGTGCTGTTGGAGGCCACGGTAACCCCCGGGTCTGCTCGTCACCACCACACAGCGTTGTCTGACCAGATGCGGCTCTCCCGCTGCCCTCTCCTGCACTTCCGGAACACTCCGACGTGTTCATCTAGATGCAGAGGGGCTACAGTCTCAGTGCGCAAGGGGATGGGAGGGAGGTGCACCCTCGGGTCTCAGGGGTTGTCGTGACTGCTGTGGGGTGCTCGGTACTGGACAGGTGATCTGCGCAGCATTGGGGTGGGAGGGAATCAGGGCTTCTCCGGAGATCCAGGTCGAGTCCGAAGTGGGCATGACCTGAGGGCATTCAGATGTGTGTGTGTGTGTGTGTGTGTGTGTGTGTGTGTGTGTGTGTGTCTTGGGAGCTCGAGGGAGAGAGAAGTGAGGGACAGGGAAGAAGGCCCAGGGAATATGGCAGAAGGAGGGCACATGAAACCGGGCCAGGCCAGAACAGGAGGAGCTGAATCCCCGTAGAGTGCCCCTGGTGGAGAGCCGATTAGCAGTAACGCTATCAGTGCCCACCACGGTTAATACACACGCTCAGTGCTTCCGTGTGTTAATGTGTTGGCTTCTCACGACAGGCCAGTAGGCTAACACATGACTAACCCTATTTGCCGATGGGGAAAGGGAGAGTTAAAGAGGTAATTTGCCCAGGAAATGAGCAGATTACAGTGCTCAAAGGAGAAGGGTTGGTTCGGGTCCCATCTGCCTGGGCATTGCCTGTGCTGAGAGGAGAAACAGCAGCCCAAATCTTCAGGGCAGCGGGTCACTGGGCACAGCAGCCGGGGTCCCTGGGGGAGCCAGGGGGTGTCAAGATCCACATGGCCAAGAACCTGGGCAAGTGGGGAGGCTGGTAAGGGGGTGGTGGGCCAGGGGGTTCAAGGAATATTGGGCTGCAAGAAGCAAGAGACCGAGTCTCCGTTCTTCCTCAACACAGAGGCTGGGCCAGCACTTAATACTTCCTGCCGCTGGAGCCCCGGATGCTGGGGCTCTGCTCAACTTCCGGGTGGAACAGCTCGCTCCCCTGTCGTCCATGCCCAGCGGCTCAGGACTCCAAGCTTCCGTTTTCCTCCTGGGCTTGACTTTTCCAGGCAGGACAGTGGGGAGCTGCCTAGGGACACTGCCTGTACCCCATCCCGGCTCAGTCCTTCCTTTGTCACTTCTCTCCGTTCGCCCCTCGCCACGACACTTCCTCCCTTCCCCAGCCCACCAGGTCCCTGGTCAAAGTCCCAGATGCTGTGGGTGAAGAGCCGATTTCTGCTCTCCATGGAATATACTTGTTCTTCTCCACACAGCCGAGTGTGGAACCGGGCAGCGTCCGCACAGCCGCCCATGTCCCTCCTGGGCGACTGAGCAGTGACTCGTTTCCCCAAGGGCCATTCTCCACGCTGCCCTTTCTGCTCCCCTGAGACAAGCTGCTCGGCCTCTGCTCCCTTGCTTCGTCCCTTTGGGAACTAGATCATTGCTTCTAAAACAGTTCCCAGGCCAAGGGTGGCCCTCTGCAAAATGAAGACACTGCTCCACTTTGACTGCTCAGAATGGACAGGAAGCGACATTGAATAAAAACTCTGGGTGGAGCAGAGTACATCAGAGGCAGGCAGAAAAGAATCCCCGGCAGTGGAGGTCTAAAGGTGACCCGGGGAGACCGCGCCCAAATAGGTCAGCATCTGGACAGCTCCCAGCAGGGCCTACGCGCCAGCGCCAGGTGGTTTGGGGAAGATCTTTGCAAACAAAGCATGCTAACGGCCGCACAAGCACCAGGCGTTTCCTGTCTCCACTGAACAGCTCTGATGACTGGTGCCGTTGGGTCTCAAGCAGGCAGCGATGTCATCTGATGAGACAGTCTACACCAGCATCATCATGGATTCACACGTACCAACCATAGGGGGTTAAATAGGGCTGGTGACATGTGCCCCACAACTTCCCGAGGCTTATCACCTGAGAATAGTGACCGTGGTGGCCATAAGGTCAGCAAGCTTGTCATTGGCTCCATGGTCCCAGGTAGGGCCAAGTAGCCGGCCACCTCCCCCAGGGCAAAAACCACACAGGGTGGACCTCAGCAGCATGGTGGGGCCAGGGAAGACTTCCAAAACAAGGGAGAGCTGGGCAGCAGGGTGAGGATGGGAATGGGAGCAAAGAGAAAAGTCAAGAAATGAAAAATTTTCATGTATTTAGAACAAAGAAAGCAGGACCAGACTCACGCCACCTCCCCAGTTCCCTGGCTCCCAGGATGACAGAAAATAGCATTATAAATAGCCATTTCTTCGCTTTGAAGCTAATGCAAAAAGCTTTGCCTGAAAGATGGTTTGAGAGGCAGGCAGCCTGTGGGAAGAAAGCTGTGTGTGCCACGGAGGAGCCAGGAGGGGCGGGGGCCAAATGTGCCCCCTCCGCCATGATCATTTCTTCCAGCCCTCGATCTGCTTGAAAGACCCACCAGCTACCACTGCAGGCTCAGTCAAACTCCCATCCATGCCTTTAAATAAAGGACTCAAGCAGGTGGATTTTAGTACCCCTGGGGGCCTTGAACCTCCCACCAGGATACCAAAGGCCATTTGTGTAGCCCTTTTTATCCGGCTCTTTACGCTTAGCGTGTTTCTGAGGCGCCTCCATACAGTAGCATGCATTGCTACTTCATTCCCTTCTATGGCTGTGATGGTCTGCTGTATGTAAATATCACAGTTTATATATTCATCCATTGCTGGGGATTTTTATCGTCCCACCTTTTGGCTGTTGGGGCTAGTGCTGCTATGAACGTGGGTATGCAAGTATCTATTTGGACACCTGTCTTTGATTCTGCTGGGCATGTATCTTGAAGTGCAATTGCTAGATCATCCCATGATTGTATGTTCAGCCTTTAGAGGAACTGATAGACTGTTCCCCGTAGCAACAGCACCATTTTCCAGTCCCACCGGCCATGGATGAAGGTTCCAATTTCTCCACATCCCCACCCACCCTTGTTATCTCCCTTTCCTTGCCATCTCAGCGGGTGTGGAGTGCAGACCCTACTGGTCAGATGCAGGGAGTGCAGTAGATGTAGATGACAAGAATGGGGTGAAGAGGGGCAGAGCTGGTCTCTGAAGTCCCAGTAATGTGGCTTTGCCACCAGCTCCAGTTGTGCTTTC
The DNA here is from genome assembly GCF_000276665.1 of Chinchilla lanigera. NCBI lineage: Eukaryota > Metazoa > Chordata > Mammalia > Rodentia > Chinchillidae > Chinchilla > Chinchilla lanigera. The sequence continues at coordinate 6,102,770 of NW_004955478.1, read as the reverse complement.
TGAGCAAGCGAAGGTCCGCAGGATTCCACTGAGCTTGGTTCTAGGAGGCAGGGCTCCCTCTGGGCCTAGCAAATAGGTCTCCCAGAAAACGAGCCTGCCTTGATTTCGCTAAGAGCCTGTAGCTTCTGGGGACCTTGATTATGAAGGACGCCCCTCACTCATTACTTGCAAGATCGCAAATTCTACTCCTGCACGGGGATAGGGGAGAGCGCCATTCTCGCCATCACTGCCATCTACTGGCCAGTGCCTAAAATTGCCTGGCAGAGTTTCTATCTCTTGCTGAGAGTTTAGCGCAGGCTCTGCTCCTCACCCTGTGTAAGAGGATGGGAATCAGAGGTGGCCTGAGGTCAAAGGAAAGGCTGCTCGCAGCTGTGGGTGACTGACTCAGGAGCTCCTTAAGCGTGGCCCCTGCTCATCTGTAACTCAATCAAGGCCCAGCAGTTTGGGAAATCACTCAGCCTAAGAGCACATGCTTTGGAGCAGAATGAGTCATCTCAGATGAAATCTCGTTTGTGTCACTGGCCCAGTGACTTTGATAAATTACTTGATCCTTTTATTTTGGGTTCGTCATATGACAATGGAATTGTGCTCATCCTATTTGCTTTGAAGGAATCTGGTGAGAATAGAGAAGATAATATTTTCAAGGTGTGTAGCGCAGGGTCTGGCGAAAGTAGCCAGGGAAGACTGTTATTACTTAAGTTTTAATGCGTGTTCAATTATAAATCCCTGTGGAGAAGGGGTGTGTTCGCAGCTCACTCATAGTCACCTACTGAGTGACAGGCACTTTTCCGAGAGCAAGTGCTGGCAGCATGAATGCAGGGGAGAGGAGGGAATGAATGCTAGAACACATGGTACTGAGAGATCTGGATGCACCAGGACCTCAACGTGGCCCCCAGGAAGGTGACTGATGGGAGGCAGGTGCTACCTTTCCCAAGGGGACGGTCAGGGATGCCAGCTGTGCTTCTCCTGGTTGGGGGGACTTCTGTGAATCTATGGACATCACCAGCGCCAGCCACTTATGGCCATAGTTGGGAAGGTCCCGGTTAGGTTAGGACCACATGGGATCTTTCCAAAACCTCACCGGAAGTGGCCTCACCAGGGAGCTAAGCCATTCTTCTACAGATAGATCAGGACAAGCTGAGAAGAGCTAACTCCCCTCCATAGTCACATGGGGCCTCCTGACTTCCCCGTGGGAAAGAGGCAGCCGCCCCCGTTCTCTGGAGGGCAGGACAAACGCTAGTGCCTCAGTTTTATGGCACAACAGAATGACTGACACTTTCTTGAGGGGTGAGGGCTGCCCCATGCCTTGTGAGATACTAGCAACATCTTTGGTCTCTACCGACTAGATACCAGGAGCACACTCTCCCCAGGTGTGAAAACCACAACATTTGCAGTTGTCACCAAATGCTCCTTTTGGGTAAAATCAGTCCTGGTTAAAAATCACTGGACTAAATGTTAACTGAGACTTTTTATGCACAGACATCTACTGGCTTCAAAGTAGGAGGGAGCAAGACGTGACCCTAATTAAGTGAGAATAGCCCCCTTGGCTCTGAATTCTGAGGGCTTTCTCCATGAGTGAAATAGACTATTTTTTTCTTTACAGAAAAAAACCACAAAAAACAAAATTCCAAAGCAATATGATAGGGGAGTAACAATGATTAATACATTGCATATTGTTATCTTTAAATTAGTTATTCAGAGTACAAGATATTAGCATTTGACTGTTCAAACAATATTAGACAAAACTTTCCTTTCAATTAACTAAGAGAAATTAGTAGTGTAATTGTCTTATCATATATATATGTACATACATATTTTTTCCTTTTTCCTTTTTCTTTCTTCTTTTCTCCATTCCCAAAACCAGTTTCTCTTTCCTTTTGAAGTTTCTTCCCATTTTACAATATCTATTGTACATTTTGGATCTTATTTACTCTTTCAGCTTCTCGCACTAGAGAGACAATACGATGTTTACACATTTGCATCTGGTTTATTTCATTTATCAATGTGGGTTCAAGTGGCATCCGTGTACCAGTAAAAGTCTCCAGTTCATCTTTCTTTATGGCTGAGTAGTACTCCATTAAATAAAAAGACCACATCTTTTTTTATCCATTCCTCAGTCGATAGGCATTTGGGTTGTTTCCAAGATCTAGCTATGACAAACTGTACTGCTATAAACGTGGGTGCACATATCACATTTTAAAAATGGTTACATAAGAGCAAAGCATCTCAGCCCTAAATGCCTGAATTTTCTTCCTCAGACAGCGTGGTCTGTGGTCACATGAAGACTGGATTTTTGCTCCTCTTACCACGGCTTGGACCCAGTCCTTGTGAAATAGCTTGGTCACTAGTGTGCTAAAGGTGCGGTCATCTTCCACTAGGATATAGCGGCCATCCCCAGAGGCTTCTGGTCTCCAAAATGGCCTCTGAGGGTGCACAGGAGGACCCTGGTTTATCCTGCAGCGTGGGAGGCAGGTTGGTGAATATTTATTGCTCAGATGAGCAAAATAAAGATCAGTGGGGTTCAGTGCTCTCACATCTTGTGTGAGCTTAAGACTGACTTGGGGTTCACTCCATTAGGATCCTAGGATAGGGTAGCCAGATGCAGTACTCCCCACTGTTGGAGCAACTCATTCCTGGCCAGGCACTGCACCTCAGATTGGCTCTCTGGAGCCAAAGAGGCCACTTTCCTGGACAGACCCGGATGTTCTCCCATGCAGACTCTAGGTCCTGCCTGTCACAGCACAGGTGCCTGAAACAACAATGGAAAGGAAGGTGTATATATTCCCTCCTCCTTTAGGGGTCTTCTATGGGTGCCACTTTGCTCCTGCCCTGTCCTGTGACTCACCCTCTTCTCCCTGAGAGGAGTAAACCCCATTAGCTGTGCAGATGAGCTTAATTCACAAGTGTCCCTGGGCCTGCAGTTCTTCCTGGGAATGATGGGGGTGGGATGACTAATCAGGGACTCTCCATGGGTGTGATTATGCTCCCTGGAGGACATTGGGCAATTCTGGACACATTTTAAGGAGGTACTGTCACTGACCTCGAGTGGGTAGAGATCAGGGATATTGTTAAAACATGATGCAGCACACAGAATCATCCTCACAAAGAGTAAAGCAGTCCAAAATGCCAACAGTGCCAAGGCTGGTAGACCCTGAAATAGATACAACATCCAAGTCGCACGCTTAGAGTAGGGGAGGAGCGGCTCACAAAAGGTGAGGTGAGCTGGGGGTGGGACACATTGCTGGATGACCTCACAGGTGCTTTGGCTGGCTCTGGTTGAATAAACAGCTCTCTCTCACTTTTCACACGTGTCCTGGTTTGGACAATTAGTCATAGAGGCAACCTATAGTTAAGCACAAACCATAGCTCTTCCCTAGGGCAGTGAGATTTCATGGATGCCCTAGGGGAACAAAAGCGCTGGACAAGATGACAGCCTTCTGAGCCTTTCTAAATCACCGTGAAGCCTGCAGATGGGATGTCAGGTGCCTGGGGATGGGGACAGGAACCTTCCCAGACATGGAAATCACATGACCCACCTGACTCTCAAAAAAAAAAAACCCCAAAACAAAGCAAAAGAATGATTACAGTGCATTTCTCAGCCTAATAAAATTTCCTGGCATCTCTTCTCTGGCCTTTAATCTCTTCTCCATAAGTTAGTTTATTGGTTTTTGTTCTGTTTTGTTTTGCTATAAATTGTTCTCTCTGGAGCCACTGGTTTCTGGGACGTGGTCCCTGGAGAAATTGCTAGATGCTCTCTCATCTTTGGAGTCAACCTGCTCCTACCTGGACCTGCCTGCAGCCCAGGCCATTCCTGCAGGCCTTTTGGAGGCCATGGACTGGGTCACAGGAGTCCTCACTGTGTCTCATTGCAGGCTTCTGCCTATGCCAGCCAGGAAAATAAAATTCCCATGATTGGCTTATATATCAAAGAGCATCCATCACTCTAGGGCCCTGGAGGGTCCAGGGGACACCTGGTGACCCCAAATCACCTTGAGGTAGGGTTCTACGAGCAAAGAATGGCGGTATGGTCAACAGGTAGCCACAGACATTTGTGCTGTTTCCAACCAAGTGGGCAGCAGGTGGGCCACATAAAACATGCCAACCCAGCCCTTCACAGAGGGGCCTCACTTTGCTCCCCTTTCTGACGACAGGGTGGGCTGAAGTGGCCTTGTTTTGTGTCAAACACCTACTCCCCTCAGCCACAGATGAGTGGGTCAGCAGTGGGAGGGACCCGAGCTAGACAGGCAATCTACAGGCCTTCTGGTGCACAGCGCCCTGGGCGCAAAAGAGCACCAGGCCAACAGCCTCCCTCTTTCAGGGACAGTACGGTGGGAGACCTGCTAGTCGATTGGTGCAGGAACTAAAGGATGACCAGAAGCTAAGGAGGGCCCAAAGAAGGTGGAGTGCATTGAAAGTTTGAGAAAACAGGTAAGCTGAAAGGAAGAAGAAACATACATAGCACGTTATGAACAGTGTGCTTCCCTTTACATAATACTCTTTAAAAGTTTTTTTTTAGTTTATTAGTGCGTGTGTGTGCTACATAACGTTTACACTCCTCAGGTGAAACTGATGCAGCCACGTACCACTGTCTCAATTCCTTTATTCTTCTCCTCTCCCTCCCCTCCTTCCTCCTCCATCATGTTCTGGAAATGACAAAGTTATGGTGGTGCAGAACAGATCAGGGGTTGCCAGGGACTGTGCTGGGGGCATGGAAAGACTAGCAGGCCAGGACAGGTCAGTCACTTTCTGCAGAGAGCAGCTCCGCACCCTGATCATGGCGGTGCTTCCGTCCATCTGCCCATAGGATAGAATCTCACGGTCATAGACACACAGAGTGAGTGTATGTAAAAACGGTGAGATTCAAATAAGGCTTGTAGCTTGCTTCATAGCCTTGTTCTGTGTCAGTGTCCTGGATCTGCTGATATGCTGTGGTTATGTAAGACGTTACGTTAGGGAAAGGTGGGTGAAGAGTATATGGGAATAGGCTGTACTGTATCTTTTGCAAATTCTTTTCAGTCTCAAATTATTTCAAAACAAAAGGTTTTAAAAACAGAGAGACAGAGAGAGACAGAGAGACAGAGAGAGAGGGAGGGAAGCTGAGAAGCTTAAATGAGTGACTGTAAAAATCTATCTCTCAATATCACCACGGTCCAGAGATACCCAGAGCCAAGCCTGCTGTACCCATCTGTGGGTATTGGCATACAAAGAGCCCGAGCAGAGCAAACTCCTACTACCCGCATGTGTACCTTTTAGCTCATTTCCTTAAGAAATAAAACCCCCCAAAGCAGAACTGCTGAGTGTAAGCACATTTTTTTAAGACTCTTGTTACACAGTGCCAGACGGCCCTCCAAAATTATTGCACCAATTTATATTCTCGCCCACAGGGTCTGGGAGAGCCGGCTTCCCTACCTCTTGCCAAAACTGGGCTTTAATTTTTAAAGAACGTTTACCTTTTTTGCCAAGTTGACAGATAAAACACGGTATCCCGTTGCGCTTTTTCCTCCAGGGATTCTAAATTCCGTTCTTACAGGGAGGTGACCATCCCTGGCTGCTTCCTTGCTGCCGGATTGAACTTCCCCTTCGGTCACCTTCGTGTGTTTGCCTTTCAGTATTATGCCCTGAGGCTGATGCCAGTCATTAGATGGCCTTTGGGAACTTGCTGCTGCCTCGATTGTTTGAAACACCTCGTAATGTAGTTGCAGATGTCGTTTCTTATATTGCCAGTATCTCTCTCATGTAATAAAATCATACCCAAGAAATTTCCTTTGGAGTCAAGTGCCAGGAAGGGGTTTCCTTCCCAGAGGAACACACAGCATCCTTGTTTCCAGGGATGAGAACCATGGAGCTGATCACTGTGTGCTAGGAATACAAAGCCAAGCTTGAGGATCATTGACAGCAATTTTATTGATTCTTCTGGAAAAGGCATGGTTTTTGTCTATTTTGTTATTTGTTTGAAGGGTTTTGTCTGCAAGTCATTTCAAACCCTATGGAAAGGGTGGAAGGCAGCGATGCTCTGGACTATGAGTTCTGGTGGCCACTGCATCCCTAACACATTCTCTAGTTCAGTCCAGGTTTATAATACAGTGCTCATATAAATGTTTGTTGAATGAATGCATGAATGAATGAAGGTACTTGACTACAAACGGAAACATGAGTCACTAGTTGATCTACCGGCAAGAGAATTCACCGTGGAAAAAAAGGTTTAAGAGGTAAAACAGGAAACAAATACCAACAATCTCCAAACATCTCAGTTGTCTTTCCGGGAATCCACTTGAGGTAACAAAGCTAAATATGTTCAAAATTTTAGAACTAAAAGTGACACTCATTGAATTGTTCAAAGTAATTAAAAAATTGGAAGCCCCCAAACATTTAGCAATAGGAGAATTAGTAAGAAAGTATTTTCATTCTGAATAATAGTATCCATTTAAAATATTCCATAGAAAAAGTTGTTAAAGGTTTGAAGAAAAATTTTTGCAGTATTCTGTTTACATGAAGTTATGTATCCATACTCACAAAGCAGGATGCAGAATTAGATACTCATTATGTTCTCCACAATGTAAGATAATATGTGCAAAAGGAAGAAAATACACTGAAATGTTTCAGAGGTTGTCTCTGTGTTGTGTCATGCTCTGTGCCGTGTGAATTTTATTATTCTGTCCTAGCTTTTCTCTTATTTCCCAAGTGTACATATTATAATAATAGGGACGTTTTCATTTAAAGTAGAAAAGAGAAAGATACAAATCAATGGTCGGGCTCACTGAAATGCGTTTGGGAACAGGAATATCATCAGAGATCCTGAGTCAGTCCACGCCATTAAGCTAATACCAAATTCCTGCTCCATGGAAACAGTGAAGTAACAAATATTTGCTGTTTTAAATTGCTGAGCGTTAGAATAATTTGTTATACGGCTACAGGCAACTATTACACATGGTAACTGTTGACCGTGTGTGCGTGCGTATGAACTTTGAAATGGCTCACTGGTTAAAGGGTACAGTCCATGGCCTCCTTTATTCCTGGCATCATTTTAATAGTATACATCAACAGCTCTATAAAGGCTCCCAGCCACTGAACCAGAATCTAACTTTTTGGAATTTGTCCCAAGGAAATGGAAACTTCCTACTAGAACGCAACTCTCAAGAACAGGGATTTTTCTAGGTTTGGTATTGCTGCACCTCCAACTGTATGGTACCCAGCAGGAGCTCAGTGAATATTTTTTGAAGAATAAACACATGAATGAAATAATGGATCTAGTGTGTGAAGCTGTAAAGAAAAGTATATTCATCACAATGTCATTTATGATAGCTAAAATAGCAAAAGCTACTTACATGTTAGGACATGAAGACCAAAAATGAAAGGTTGGGAGGAATGATATTGCATATGTCCCTAATAGAGTTTTACGCAGACCTTACACACAATTATGCAGGTTGATCTATATTTTGTAGGGAATCTTTCTTAGTTGGTGCCCACTGATGACGCTGGATCAACCAGCACGCTTCCTTCCCCTTTTCCTGAACACTGAATAATTCCCGTGACATGTAGCATGCTTTATTTCCTTCAAATTCTCACTTTCTCAAATTCCCATTCAATTTTGCTCCCACTGGTCATCTATCCCCCACACTTTTGAAGCTTGTTACACAAATGCTTTTCACTTTCAACAGGGTTACACCCCAATAAACTTGTCCAAATGGAAACTATTGTAAAGTGGAAATGCATTCAATCAACCTGCCCCACTGGCCACCCTGGTTTAGTAAGGGGACCCACTGTCGATGATCCGGGGTTGATCTCAGGCTGACTGGAAACTGCAGCTCACTGCTGCTGTCTGGCATCAGGAGAGGGTACTTGTATTGCATATCTATCCTCAGCCCAGGAGAGATCTACATTGGAAGTACGGGTTCCACTGAATGGGTGTCACCTTCATGCCTTCATAAAGTTGGGACCATCTGTACTTGCCTTGTAGTTAAATAATTTAAGCAGATCTTACATAAACTGATGGAACAAAAGTGCAAATAACAGCTGTTTCAATGAACACAGCACAGAATGTTTAAGAACGAGAATAAAGACGAATTAAAAAAAAATACCCATAGAGACACTGTGAGCTAAGCAACTGTAAAGAACTAGGAAACACTGTAAATATCTAGAAGGACTTTACAT
>NW_004955478.1:6051611-6094483 GCF_000276665.1 Chinchilla lanigera | reverse complement strand
GCAGTTCAGGCTGGCCTTGAACTCACTTTGTAGCCCAGGCTGGCCTCAAACTCAAAGTGATCCTCCTGCCTCAGCCTCCCGAGTGCCACCCCACCCAGCCTCCTTGTGGGAGGTTGTGCATTTATAGGCCTTTAAAATGTTTAGTGTACATGTGTGTCAGTATCTGTGACCTCTGCCTTAGACGATCAGCTTTCAGTTCTCGTGGAGTCTAATAAGAGGGCTTCGTCACGCAGTCACCAAAAGATCATTAAATAAGACAGATGATTAGGAAGTGAGCAAGTTATCAAGTTAGATTAAGCAGGACAGTAACTATAATAGGGGTGGTGGGGTCCTCTTTTCCTTATTTGTACTGATTGCAAGAATCACGCGTTAGTGCAAATTTTCTAAAATAGCACAAGCCTTCTTGTGGCATACAGACTTTGCTTGCTGGGCTGACACTGTCAGAAACGGCACGTATTTCATTCTGCAAGCTGTCCACCCGCAGACAATGCTCGCCTTGGACTGCTTCGGATCCCAGGGCTGCCCCGAGGTGGAGGCTGAGCCCAGCGTGGACAAGCCATTCCTGAAGCTGGCTCCCCTCCCTCCTCCAGGGCTCTCTCCCGAGAGCCAGCCAGGCACGGGCAGCTGCAAGATACCTGCTGGCTTCTGAGAACTGCTATTTTTTCTCTCGCCTCCCACACCTAGTGAAAAAAATTGGGAGGTGGGTGAAAGTGGAGAGAAGTTTCTGGAAGCAGTTTCAGAGGGCATTTATTTGTAGGCGTCGTGTCAGCCAAGAGAAGGAAACGTCCTCCTTGGTAAGAGCAGGGGCTTTGCAGGAAGCTGTGAAGGGCCAGGAAGCTCCGGCAGGCGCTGCTCCTGCATTCCCTGGGCCTCTGCCGTGTCCTTGATCCCCCAAGCAGGCCTAGGTCACAAACATCGAAGAGCCCTGGTGCCCAGCCTCGTGTGCTGCTTAGGAGTTGTGTATCCAGAAGCTGATTAATTACACTGGGCCTCTGCCTCCCTCTCTGTGAGATGCGAACCTCTGTCCCATGGCAGTGCCCCGAGAGTCAGATAAGATGACTGTGTGCAGATGATGCGGTAGGTGTTGGGTGAAGCTCAGCCTTCCCTTTCTTGCCCTTTTGCAGGTTGCTGCTTGTATGTGACCCATCTTCTCTCTCCTCCATCCAGACCGCAGCCTCCCTGCCTCCCCTCCCCACAAGCACCAGGCCTGCTGGCTCACGTCTCTGCTCTTATGCTCAGCTGGCTTTGTCTGGTGTTGGCTTACCTGGGTATTGCTCTTGTACCTGTCTGTGTCTCCCTTTCCTCTTCTATAGAATGAACACTAGATAGGTTCTTCTGGGGGTGGTGGTTGCTATGGGCTTTCAATCAATGCATATAAAGTAGCTGAAGAGCGTCGGGAACTGCAGTAATCAGTGTGTGTGCATATATCCACGCACTTGTATTTGTACACCTGCCTTCTGCTTTTGCTTTTGGCCATTTTAACCTGTGCCTGTTGAGTCCTTGAGCCTACACTGAGTCTTCTTAGTTCTATGGATATGAAACATTCTCCTCTCATGCCTAGCATAGGCTGCTGGCAATGTATTTATTGATTTAGCTTTAAAGAAAATAAGAATCTCAGGGAGGTATCCAGTTCTGCTTTCTTAGAGTCAAAGCCCTTCTCACACACGCCCTGGGGGCCATGCCCTGCTCCCTGCCGTGCACACTCTTAAGAGGGGACAGAGTGTGAAAACAGACTCTCCTTGCCTATGTGCGTTACCATTTTAGCTGAACCATAATTTCAACTGCAGAGCACACAACAGGCAGAGAACACGCTCAGGGTGTTAAACCACCACTCAAGTGTACCTGTAGGCAACCGTTGCCTCTACATTCTGGGCTGAAGGACAGAGTTTTGAGAATGAAGGTTTCTTCCGCATCATTTTTTGAGAAGTATCTGCCTTCTCTCCTTGCGAGCACCTCCAGGGCAAGGACCATGGCTTAGTTATGGTTTCCGCAACGCCTTGTTAGGCTCACAGTGGTCTTTGGACCTACTCATTCACTCACTCATTCGACATTCTTTTGAGTCCATGCTGTGTGCAAGCACTGCTCTTGTTGCTGGGATCCAGCAGCAAGCAGGACAGGAATGCTGGCTTCTCCGTAGAGCTTGTGTCCTGGGGCAGTGGGCATGCGTATACACTGGGCAGGTCAGCGTGTCTGAGCTCCCCCTCTAAACTGCTGACCAGCGTGCTAAGAACTGGGGCTGGGGAGGCCGGCAGGCAATGGGAAAGTTCCTGATGGAAATCACAAGAGGACAGGGACCTGCTCAAACAAGGTCCTGCCGGCTGCGGTGTAGGGAAGGCTCCAAGAGAGCAAGGTGGCCTTGGGGATCCCAGGAAGGAGACCAGGACAGATGGGGTAAAGTGTAAGGACTTGGAGTATGTTTCAGAAAGGGGTTTTCAGTGGTGCACCCCTGGCATTCTGGGCAGGAAATGTCTTCTTGTGGGGGCTGCTCTGTGTAATATAGGCCGTTTCGCAGTACCCCTGGCCCCTGCGCACTTGATGTCAGGACAGTACCCCTGTCAAGCCATGTCAAGCAGAAACCTCTCCAGTCCCTGCCAAGCACCCTCTGAGGGTGTACAGTGGCTCCCAATCAAGCACCTAGTCTTAGGACATGACGGTACCTGCTGCTGGGCCGGGTGTTAGTGGGCAGGGTCGCATGGAAGCAGGAACCACGACTGGACAGGACTCGTTTTTGATCTTGGGTGGCACGTGACCCCCTTGAAAGGACAGTGTGCACCACCTTGTGTGCAGGTTGTCCCCTTGGTCTCTGCGGAGCTCGGTGGACCGGTCATGTCTCATCTTGCCTGTGCCTCTAAGGCCACCCCAGGGTACAGTTTGGTGGGCCAACTCAGCCCCCAGCCACTGGCTGCTTCTGAGGATGCTTTGTGCAGAATGAGTCTCTGTTCTCATCTTTGTTTCCGTAAAAACAAAATACAACAGCACACTGGTGGAAGCTGGGGTGTGTGCAAAAGCCACTATAAGCCACCCTCCTGCTGTCACGAGTTACCACAAACTGAATGTGCATTGCACATGTAAAACCAACCAGCCCAGGGTGAAGCTCAAGGCCAGCTCAGGAGTCAGAGATGGTACTGCTTGGAGGACCCTGCCAGGGGCTCTGCTTTTCCTCAAAAAACCCTGTCCCTGGCACTTACATTGGCAGCTGAAAGACTCTGGATCCCAGAAGTGTAACTGCAGCACCCTAGGGACGGAGATTAATCTAGTGGATGCTAATCCTTGCATATCGACTCGGTGGGCTGGGAGAGGGGCTTCCAGGGATGGGATCACAGCTCAGACAAAGCCTGGGCGCAGCAGGAGTGGAGGCTAGGAGCGAGGAGGGAGTGGGCAGTAGGGGGACAAAGTGACAGGAGGGCATCTCCCAAAGAGGACGTAAGGAAATACAGACTTAGCTAAAGTTGATCCTTCGTTTTTAGAAATTGTGTTATTTTTAAAATTACTTTGGGGGCCAATCCCTCACTGGTGTCAAGTTTTAAAGCACTAGGCATCTTTGAGTATTCCATATTTGAAAAATTCCCCATTTTAACCCATCAATTAATATGGGATGAGGGTTTCTGATGCTAAAAGTGGAGACAGCCCAGACGCTAAATCTATGGTGAGGTCAGCAGGATATGGGAGACATATCTGTTTCTGGAGAAAAAAGTCCTGAGATTCGGGCTGAATTCCTTCTGGAATCCTCCATCCCTGTGCAAAGGGACTGACCATCCTTGGATAACGCCCTCATCAGTCGCTGTGTTGCCTGTAGTTTGGGGCACAAGAATGCAGGCTCCACGTAGGCAGCGGTCAAACTAGTTTCCCTCTTTACCTTGTCCCCAGGGCCTGGCCTGACTCCTGACGCCAGCAGACGCTTGATGAACAAATGAATGAAGGGCCTGCGACTACTTTATCCCAGTCAGCATTTGGTCTTTGATTAAAAGCAGGCAGTGTTTAGGGACCGTGAATGGACAGCCACGCCCGAAATGAGTGAAAAGACGGATGCGCTCTGCAGAATGTGCACAGAGGTGAACGCTGTTAGATTAACACTTGATGAAAAATAATTGCAGCGCTGCGAAGGAATGCAAATCAGACCGAGCGCGCTAAGGAATGATCATTATCTTTATTCATACACACTTGCTTCCAAACTACAATGAATGTACCTAACAAAGCAAATCATGCAAACAAAGATTAGAGGTTATACGAATCGAGGAAAGCAATGCAGTAATTTACACATCCTTCGCATCTGTTATAGAACCAAATGGTAACTGACAGTTGAATCACCTGTGTGTTCTGTCCTTAGGTCCGTATACAGGAGGAAAAACCATAATGTCTGCTTTTTTCACCATACAAATTTGGGGTCTTAATTGATGTTCTTCAATCAATGCTTTAAACATGGTGTGGCTTTCAAAAAACAAAAACAAAATACATGTAGGAAAACCAATTTCAAATGTTCCTGATCATCTACAAAAGATATTCTGAAAGACTGTAATAGCAAGGATAAGACGTCAATTTTTAGGAAATTGTTAGACTCAAAATAGGAATCGCGTTCATGTGTAATTTTGGATAGTTCACTGATCCCTCTCAGAAAAGAATGACATTCTTCCAGAAAGAATATCAACAGGAATCTTCAAACAACCACAGGAAGAGATACTCCTAAAGTTAGGCAGAGGAGACAAAGACATAGTTTTATCAGAAAATGCAGTCATCTTTGTGTTACATTAGAAAAAAAAAAAGGTTCTTATAAAGTGAACTGGATTTCTATTTTCTGAAAGGTAGGATTCTGTCTACCCACATATGCAATAGCTACGAAACAGAAGCTAGTAGGCACGTTTTCTGCTGCTTCTTATTTCTTGGGATACTGAAATAGTTCTGAATTGCCTAGCAGGCAACATCCTTACAGAGCATCTCTGAATTTTCACCAAATGTGAGAGATTGGGGGATGGGCAGGGAATCCTCTCACCAAAAGGTGGTCGCAGAGCCTCACAGAGCAAGACCCCAGGAGTGCTGCTCTAGGGCTGCCTCTGGAAGGGGGACAACACAGCCATCTTTCCGACAGTTTGAAAATGTCTAAACCTCAGGCAATTATCCCCAGTGTCTATTAAAAACAGAGTGTCAACCCGCCAAGTGCCACGTGAGCTTGCACTGGTTCTCACGCGGACACGGGCCTCCACCGGCTGGGTAACTCCTACAGTGGGAATGCAGGTCAGGGAGGTTCTAGCCGACCCAGGTTGAGTCTTCCTTCAGGCTCCGTGTGATCGGAATTTTACGAAGTTGTCAAAGCTTCATTTTAAAAACTCATTTTAAAAGAATTATTAAAGTTCTCTATAAAAAGTACAAATAGCCCTAGTATGTTGTTCTATTGGAATTAACAAATTAATCTCTTCCTTTAGGATAAAAAAACGTCTTTGGGACGTATGGACTTTATTGTTGGGTCACTGTAAGGCCGGTTGAATCGCCTGTGTGTTCTGTCCTTAGGTCCATATACAGGAGGAAAAACCATAATGTCTGCTTTTTTCTGTGACGTACATGGTTGTGAGCTGACAGCTGATCACACAGATGAGGCACACAGGGATCAGTCACACACACGCTGAGCCCACCCGGAGTCCCGACATTACAGAATTAGTGGTTGGCATCATTTCTGGATGTCCGCTTAATCCATGTACAGCGCAGGTAACCTTTTCTAATTTCCTGGAGTTTTCTAACAGCAGAAAGACGTAGCATTACCTAGATTTGCTGCAATGGCTCAAATGGAGTATGATAGGAATGTTGACAGACTAGTATATTTCATAAACCTTAGCCCAAGCAGCTCAAGGAAAATGAGTTACAAATACTTCCCACCGCTCCTGGTCAAGTTAACGTGTACCTACTAATAACCAGCGAGCCCTTCTCCTCCCTTATCACTGTCATGCCTGTCCCTGTCCCTGTCCTGGTCCTCACCCCCTGGGGCCCCTGGCTCAGCACCCATGTGGTGTGTGCTCAGTGGGGGGCCAGGCACTCCTGCCCTGGCGGGCCTAGAAAGAAACAAGAAATGGTGTGATGTATACACACAAGAAATTGAGACTTCATGAGACCGGAGTGAGAAATGACTGTCAGATGGTGTCACTTCTGGAGGCTTTTAAAAACCTAACACTCGCACTCTCCCTCCTCTTCAGTATGGACAAAACAAATTCCAGCAGAAAAGCCTCCTACTTCCGCTAAGTGGAGGCAGGTGGGAAGTGCAGGGTTAGCTGTTTTTGCGACTTCTCCGTCCATCCTTGGCAGCCATGACGCTCGGCAGGAAGTCACAGAGGGAAGGGTGGCAGGGGTGGGCTCCCAGGCCCGCCAGGGGGTCTGGCTCTGCCCAAAGAACCGGGAGCCGTTTCACGGCGGGGCGCAGCTTCTCCCAGCTGGTGAGGATGTCAGTGGCACGGAGGGGGAGCGTTTCCTAAGGAGGAACAGACCGTGTCCCCGGCAAAAACCACAGTCTTGAAGACCAGCTGCGACACTGCCTGGACCAGTGTCCCGGATGCGACGCCATGGAGATGCTGCACGAGGCCCGCCGGCACAGGGTCTCTCTGGACGCACTCACACCCTACCCTTCTCTGTGTCCTGGCCAGTTTAGCCCTAAACCACTCTCCCTTCTCTCCGATGTCAATGGGCAGCTTTCTTGGGATCAGCACCCTCCTTCCAGCAAGTCCCTGAACTGTGTGCTAAGGATGTAAGTCACAGAAGTGATCAGCAATCCTTGGCAGGGTCACATTAATCTGGGTCTAGGATAATCTTACAACCAACCAACTCAGGACAAGCTTCCAGAGAGCTCTCTATACCCCGTCCCCCCAATGTTCTACCCCAACTCCCAATAAAAAGCCTAATGTATCCTCTGAGAAAAGGCAGACAGCAGTTCTGCCACTCAAGAGGCCACAGGGATAAAAGAGGAGATGTGGTGAGGAGCAATCCCTTCGTTCTCGGGTTTCTCATCCACCTCTGAATGACTTCCTGCCTGGAGGCGGGGCTCTTATTATCCCGAGGGCTGTACCTGACAGCGCACTCCGGCTCCTTCCATTCAAATCCAGCAACGGGGGACTGGACGCAATGCCAAAGCAGAGCTGCCAGCTCACGGGCATGCAGCCACAGAAGTTCTGCTGCTAAGCAGCAGCCACCTTTCAAGGGAAAATAATGCAGCACAATTTGAATGGCCTTCAGGGGTCAAAGCCTGCGGGGTCCTGCCGAGACTCAGATGTGCTAATTCTCGTCGCTAGAGCCCGGCAATGTGTGCAGCGATCAGAGTCCCAAAGTGCCTGACCCTTCCGAGAGTCCCCGGGGACTGGACCCTTCAAGCTACGCCCCAGTGCCTCCAACAGAGTCACCCAAGTACACACAACCGTTCCCTGCTGTTCCATTTCATTCAAGGCCTGTGAAATAGGAAAATGGTATTGAATGTTATCAGCCATTTCTGCGGATCACAGTTGCTAATGGTTATCCACATGAGTTAGTCTTTCAGCAATAACTGTCTTGGGCTGAACACATTTTTAAAGCATTAGCCTTTCTCTAAATTTCATACTCAGTGTATAAAGCAGGCTATACAACGGAACCATCCTCAGGTCCTTATGTTTACCATTAATCCCCCAGTCCCAGCCCAGCTGGTTCTCCAGTCTGTTTTCCCTTAGGCAGAGCGCTGGCCCCGTGCTCAGGGTCCTTTCTTTGAAAACGGTGTCGCACATTCTCTAAGAACACAAGACAGCTGAGCGGTGGGATGTATTTCCCAGAGGAGCAGCAGTGATTTTAAGCTGTGCTTCGGCTGTCTGAGGGGAAGCTCAAGCCTCCCGCTTGCTTAGAAGCAGGCAGCTTGGCACACTGGACAAATGGTCCATGACACGCGTTCCTCTTGGGCTTTCTTCAACATCTTGGGGCTTGGCTGGGATCGGTCTTGTTGCTGCTCCACCTGGGGTGAAGGACTGGCCCTTCTGTCTTCTGGGCTCTTTCTATAATCAAATTCTTTTTCCACCGGATGAGGTGGAGTGTCCTGGCGAGGACACGCCCTTAGAATGTAAGCTGACCAGCAGGACTTCAGGGACCAATGTGCAAGGATCCCTTTTGAGTTTCAAAGTCTGGAGTCCATAAAACATGGCCAAAGAAACTGCTCTTTTGTGGTCTGGCCCATTTCCTACCCCGCCTCTCTCTCCAATCAGGGATTTTCAGCACAACCGAGGCCTCTTACGTCACCCATAGTAAGCGCATTCTGTGAACTGCACACAAATATCCAGATAGTCACAATGAGGAGAGCTTAACTGGGTGATGCTATGGGAGGAAAGAGAGCAGCCTTCTGCAAGGGCCAACAGTTCCTTTCGTTCTCACTTGTCTTCTGTGCAGCAGGAAACTGGCTCTTCTCAGGGCAATGCAAGATGTCTCACTAGACACACGCCCCTCGGAGGATGGCAAAGACCAACTCGAGCAACAGCTAGAACGACACGTGCAGCCCCTGAGAACCGCAGGGACTGACACAGGGTTTGTTTCACAAAGTCTGCATCTGCTGGAACACTGGTGAGGCCTTCTGGGGAAGCAATCACGCTACATCCTTCCAGGGGGCTCCAGTCCACATGGCAAGAAGGAAGTTCCTTCTGCGCTGCCTTCTGGTCTCCAGCAATCACAGGTTAAAAGGGAGGACAAAACACACAGACACAGATAGACACACACACACGCGCGCACACACACACGCACACCCCTCGCCCAGGTGCTGTGACAACGCCACATGTACACAAACATACCGGGCAAACTGGATTCAAACACTTCCCACTGTCCCCAAAGGAAGACGGACCCAAACAAAAGAGGACATTAAAAAACTAAGAGTCTCATCTCAAAAATAGTCCCCACAAACACCACTTCGGTTTGCAGGTAGAATCAAATATATATATGTATATACATACATATATATACACACATATATAGTAAGAGCCTAATTAAACATGTAAAATAGCCATTCATTTTTGAAATTAGATCTACATTACAAAATTAATATATCTGATACGGGGCCAGTGTGCAGGGGGAGAAGGGTAAAAGAAAGCACAGCAGCAAAGAATTAAACTAAAACCTAATCATAAAAGCAGGTAAGAAACATAAACCTTCACAAATATAGCACGATCGTATCTTATAAAATTATTATAATACTCTCTTTAAACTTGATGCGGTTATATTAATAATATAGATTTACTTGTTATTAAGGTCTATGATAAACATGCAAAATCCATTGCATGATGCATTTGCAAAACACAGTAAAATCCCTCTAGCAAGAAAACATCTTTCAGCTCATAAGCATCCAAGTGTCCTGTCCTACGGCGCCAGGTGTGTCGCTCAACACAACCGGAAATGGGAACCCAAACTGTATTATCTGTCACCCCTAAGCGGATGTCAAGGGCTAAGGAAGGGAGGAAATAAATCAATAGGTCCTGATGCTAGTCAACACGTTAAGTTACTGTACAGCGTACTTTCATAAACAACACCACAGCCTATTAAATAAATAAGTAAAAAAAAAAGGGTATGAGGTGTACACTTCAGCTTCTTAGGAAGGGTAACAAGGTACCAAAATATTCATGTGTGTGAGGGGGCGTTGGCTAACACTCGAGTAGTGGCACGGTTACTGATGGCACCCTGGACCGAAGAAAAATCTCCCAGAGATTAAAATGGACACACATACACACTGGTTTATCCTTGATCTGAAAAGATTTCACGTGCTCGTTTAGCAAAACCCTTGGATGATTTGGCCTCTTAAAAAGAATGCAAGTTTCAAGATAGTTATCAACCGGTAGGGCAACGGATGAGAGGTTTACCCAACTCTCATTTGAAGATTTCTTTCTTCCTTTTCTTTCTTTCTTCCTTTCTTCCTTCCTTTTCTTTCTTCCTTTCTTCATTCCTTCTTTCACGGCTGGACTACACTTGAGTTATACGCTTTGGGAACAGTGATTAGGTTCATCCGGGCCTTTCAGATTCTAGGGTCTTTCTCCACTGAGGCAGAGAACAGAAGCGGCAGGTATCTTGAAGCCTCTCCCATCCCCAGCCCGCTGTGCTCACTCCCTGGGCTCCTTGTTCTTTCACTCCAAAGACATCTTGGGTGGAGATGATCCCAGTCCACCGAGCTGGAACAGTTTCACTTTAACATCTCTGCTTACGTGAGCTTGGTGAAAATCCACAGATGGAGAATATGTCAAATCGTACCAAAAAGGGGCAAGAGTCTGTTTGCTTTCTAGGAAGTATTAACCTACAGCCAGGTGTGACTTCTACATAATTAAACTGGACACTGTACATTATGTCATCTTCCACTAGGACAATGTTCTTGGTTATAAGAGAGAGACCCTGAAAAGTCGATCACATATGAACTAATGACCCTACAAATTGCAAGCCTCCCTGTGGAACAAGACACAGGCCATGGCCTTCAAATTTTAGGATTAAGGATAATTTCCCACTGCTGGGGGCGGGGGTTAGGGGATAGGGAAGCATTTGCTTTCATTGCTGAGTTTCATACTGCACTCTGCAGGATCGGGTGCACAAACTGCGGATTGACATAGGAGAACCCTTCAAAATCAGACTGGTCTATATTAGCGATGACCAGCTGATCTGGCGGTGTTAAGACAGGTTGCCCTCGTGTGAAGAACTTGTCAAAGTTTTCGGCTCCTTTGCCACACTGTGGAGAGAAGAAGAAGAACGTTCAGTACATATTATAAAACAGGGACAGGCTCTCTGACGGCTTTCTGTGGGGAGGGGTGTGGCCTGGGGAAATTGGGGCTGGTTAGCCAGGAAGATCTTGGAGGGCTTGCAGGCCTATTGGAATCAGAAGCCAGGCACAGCAAACAAGAGTTACTTGATTGTAAATCTTTGCATACACCCAGAATGAAAACCGTGGTAGAAATGTCCTGTAGGCAGGAAGGTAGCAACAAGGAGACAGCCTTTCTTATTTCACTTCCAGGTCACCAAGCAAGCCGAGCTATGAGCATGAAAGCAGTACACACTGAGCCATCAGTCATGGCACCATGTGGAAAAGGCCAGGATGTTGGCTGGGACTGCAGGCAGCTACTCCTAAACTGAGCGGGTGAGGATACTGCTCCGTACCTGGTCCTTTGCGAAAATATCTGTTATAAAGCAAAAGCTGCTTGTCTCTGCCTCCCAACTGGGATATTCTAGAAACTCCAGACCCTAAACTAATCTTAGCCAGTAGGGGAGAGGTGTGGTGGCAAGGGTGGGAGATGTGCTCCTGGGTCCAGCGGGAATTCTCCTAGAGCTGGTCAGCTGGCAGACAGGGCAGTGTGGCCCTCATCTGCGGTGTGTTCTCAGGCAGAAAGAGATTTGCACAGGAGCTCTGAGGAGCTTGCAGAGGCGGAGCACAGCCTGCTGTCTGTCTTGAATATTATGCTCCTCTAGAATCCACCAGCATCCTGTGCAAATCAGGGCTGGAAGTCAATCTGCCCTTTGATGGTCTCTGAGAAACACGCACACAGCTGCGTAAGGTGCACTGCTGGGCAGTCTGACCCCGTCTGAGGGAAGGGGGTGTCCTCCTCCCTTTCCCAGCTACCCAGAAGCACTGCAGCCCATCAAAGTCTCAGGATCCCAGGGTGATTCTGAAAGAAGAGCTGGGCACTTTACTGATGTTACTAATGATGATGTTTCAACATGTTGCAAATCACTGCCCTTTTACCTACTGGTGGTTCTATAAGGGGAATGTGGGTTAATTCTGAGCAAACATCAATTTGAACTCAATCAGGCATTCTTGTATCTTTTGTAGAGGGTAGCGCTAGGTAGAACATGAAGTGGGGTCAACCTGACTTACTCATCTGTAAAATGGGGAGAACGGTACCTCCCTCTGTGAGCTGGTACAAGGGTTAAATGTGCAGTTTCACGTAGAACCTGGCATGTGCCAGAGTACAATATATATTGCTATTTTTTTATAAGGCAAGTTTAGTTTCATGGGCTGCACCTTCTCACTACCTCTTTCATTTTCTTTCTTTTTTTCCTTGAGCTCAGTATGTAGCTCCAGGCTGGCCTTGAACTCATGGTGATCCTCCTGCCACAGCCTCCCGAGTGCTGGGATTACAGGCATGCACCATCACGTCTGGCTTACCTCCTTTATTTTCTAAGGTTCTCTAGTTTCATTACAGCTTTCCCATCCTTGGCAAAATAAAAAACTTGCTCCTACGCACCTACTGAAGTACAGTCTTCATAAATAACGGCTTCTTTTACTGGGGTCATTTTTATGTTCACAAGCAACCATCCACCCCAAACCCAGGGCGACTTTGTGCCACAGTGACCGGGGCCTGTGCGGGGTGTGGGCAGTGGGCAGAGTTACATGTGCTGAAGGTGTCTGAGGGCTCGGGTCAACCTTCAGAGGCCACGTGGACTATGCCACCTGCTCATCACAGTCCTGCCTCCCACACGTGGGGCAGCTTCACTCTGCATTCCCGTGGGGCTTTTTCGTGGAAGAGCACCAAGCCCTTCAAAGCAAAGATCAGCAGGAGCAGAGTCTGCAGCTGCCCTCATCCTACATGCATATCCCACTCAGAACCACTCTTCAGGAAGTACGTAAGGGTACTCTCCCCGCACCCCCAGCCCCCGTCCCGGGAATTAATCCGGAGTCCACACTCGATTCACTCGTTAGACAAACGAGGAACAGAAACTAGCTTCCACTGGGGCACCGCGTGCAGAGACTGTGCTGATGATGGGAACAGCTAAAGAAAGAGCTCTTCTTTAGAAACAGCAGTGCTTCTCAACCAGGGAAGACTCCCCGCGAAGGGACTCATTTTTGATTGTCATGCCTTGGGAAGGGGTGCCACTGTCCCCCATAGACAGAGACCAGGACGCTGATAAAAACCCTGCAGCGCACAGGACAGATGCTTCCCAGCAAAGATTTGTTCGCTCCAAATGGCAACAGTGCTGCCGTACAGAAACCTGGGACATGTTTATGAGGATTTGTCCTGGGAGGCTGCAAGGTCCCAAGGTCAGAATGAGGGCAAATGGAGGAGGCCAACAAGGAAATTGTGCAGGGACAGCTGTGCGTGAGAACAGAGAACGCAGAAGCTGCAGAAGCCCAAGGCAAAAGCAGCGTAAGCGAGTTACGGCCTCGGGGGAGTTGGCGCTGAGGAAAATACCCTTCAGGAAACTGGTGAATCAATACCCTCTCCTGGATGAATTCAAGTGAATCTATACTGGCGCTTTCAGAGGCCGCGAGTGCGCTTGCGTGCTAGGACACCGTTTGTGCTTTTCTTGATCCTCACTAACCGTGCAAAGGTGAACAAGAAGGCATTTCTGGGAAAAAGCAATAAAAGAATGTGAATCCCTAAGAGGGAAGACAAGGCGAGCCACGGTAAGGGGCTCTCTGGGCCGCGGCTGGGTATGTCTGTCTCGCCTTGGATTTACTGATTTGTTCTGTGAGGTACTGCACAGGTCTGACCCTTTCCTTTGAGCACCGTCTTTATGGTACTGTGCTCACAAACCACCTTCCAATGGGGAGTTTCTAAAAGCCATGGGCTTACTGCCAAAGAACAATAAAGAGCAAACTAGAGGAGAGTTCTAAAAGCCTAAGAAGGATACCATACAGGCACGAACTTCGCAAAGGATGGGGATATACGCCTGAGGATATCGAATTCCACAGTTTGTGTCCCAAGAAGGGTTATTCCAGGGCTCCCATGGCTTGTGAAATCAACGGCTGTAGGGAGAGAAGCAAAATCCCTCTGCGGCTAAAGTCTTGTGCCATGGCTATGCCGAGGGCTGCAGAGCTGAGGGGACATCATGGGCCCAGATCAGTGTCATCCCTGCTCTGTGATGGGCTGAGCAGCAACGCAGCCGTTGCTCTCAAAACTGCTCTCCACTGGAAACAGCTTCCTTTTCGTTGTCACTGCAGATCTCTCTGGAATTTTCCCCAACAGAGAGAGAGAGAGAGAGAGAGAGAGAGAGAGAGAGAGAGAGAAAGAGAAAGAGAGAGAAAAGAGAGGAGGGAGTGGAGAAAGAGGTGAGAAAGGAGAGAGAGGAAGGAGGAAAGGATGGAGAGAGGAAGAGAGGGAGGGAGAGAGAGATCACATTTTAGCAAATGAAAGTTTTCTTAAACTGGTTCACTTAGGTGAAGAGACCAGGAACAAGCACAGGGCCAAGGCAAAGAGTAAAAACTGAACCACTCAAATTCAGACACGTCAGTGGGGGGACACACAGGGCCCATGAGTGTGTCTCAGCAAGTGATAAGGAAGAAAGCCCTGACACAGCTGAAGGCTGGGTCTGAAGAATGGACTGAGATCCCACACTCAGACCGGCACCTTACTTTGAGGGAGATTACACCAGAAGGAGATCTCGTTCCCCCTACAAAGAGACTGGGAGAAATAGTACTTTTACCCTGTGTTTAGTGCTGTGAAAAATACTGCTTATTTTACTGATGTAGAGAATCTTTCAGCAATTTGAAGATGAACCCTCCACACTTCTAAGCAAAATTAGGCCCAGGAAGAGACAACCCCCTTTGAACTACTTGTTTTTCAAGAGGTTATGCAGAAAATTGCCTCAGACCAGCACTCCTTTGAAAGGATCATGGAAATCAGGGGTCTCTGGATCCTTGGGAAAAGACAAACAGCAGATCTAACGGTTACTGCATTCCCGATGCTTCTGTATACCACCTATGATCCAACCCTACTCCTCACAATCAGCTTAGTGGGTCTCAGGTGCCATCTTGGAGCTGGGTAGAGAATAAAAAGAGACAAAGATGAAAGGGTGAAGGCAACACCTGGTGGCTCTGTCAATGAGCACCTTTTGACTGAGCGATAAACGAAGCCAGCCTGGCTGCAGACGTCTTTCTGACACACCTCAGGTACAAAGCAGGAAGGTTACTACCACGGGCATTTGAAGGGAAGCCTGCGTGGCGGTCTGTGACTCTGTGGCAGTTTGGTTGTCCACAGCCTCCAAGCTCTAGGCCACCTGACACACAAAGTATCTAAGGCAACCTGGGAGCAAAGCCCTTGGGCTAGGTGTGCCTGGTCTTCACCTCCAAAGGCTACCCACACCTTTCACCACCTGAGGCTTTTGCCAGTGAGGTGTAGAGTGCTGCATAACTGGCAGGGACAGGAATGGAAGGGAAGGGGGGAGCAGGAGACAGCCCAGCTCTGACTGGGCCCGAGGAGGTTCTCTGGTACCCCTGAGACTGGCAGCACCTTGTGATCACTGGGCAGGGTTGACACCCACTGAAAGCAGGTGGCATAGAAGAGCAAAGCACCAGACAAGATCAAGGGGCCCAGGGCACAGCTATGAGAAACTCACTGCATCTCTGCAAAGATGGCGGCAATCCACCTTTCAAAACTGTTGTGAGGACGGGGGAACGAATGTGTGAGAGGCCTTTCTCAATGACGAGGCTGATGAAGACATCAGGTACAACACAGGCAGCTGTGTGCAAAAGCTGTGTGCTCAGTATTGGAGGGATGAACCCTATTAATAATCTACTTCCTCTGTCTGGACTGAGGAATTAACTCTTTGGTCATTCTGACATTCCTTAGCCATTTGGCCAATTCATCAAGTAATAAAACGAACCCAGGAGAAATCAGGCATGCTTGTATTTTTTTTTTTTTTTTTTTGGTTTTTCTCCGGTACCGGGAACCGAACTCATGACCTTGCGCTTGCCAGGCAGGCGCTTTGCCGCTGAGCTAAATCCCCAGCCCCAGGCATGCTTGTAAAGATGCTGGAAAGTGTGCAACTTTGTGAGCTTTAGGGGGAAGCTGGGATCGCAGCGCTCCCCATCCACACCCTCTGTGGCAAGCAGCCCCCTTTCAACCCCTTGCGTCCTGTGAGGGTACAGGGAGAGACTGAGCTCTGCGCTTCCTGGCTGTGATCCGCCCCTGTAGTAGCCCTGCTGGGAACCACCAATGCACATGGCCTCAATCCTGCCCCTTAACTTGGGGTTTCCATCGAGCAGAATAAAACCCTACAGGCGTGGGAGCGTGACTACTTCAAACATGTGGCTGTCAGAAAGCAAAACCAAACAAAACTCAGAAGAGTGGGCAGAGTGTAGAACAAATAAAGCACAAACGTGCCATCAAACTACAGGAAAGAAAACACAGCAAGGTGGGAATGTCTGCTGCAGTTCTAGAGGCAGCACAGTGTGCCTGCTCTCGGGGAGCCCTCAGACATGTTTCAAGCCCCAGGACTGAGGGGGCTGGAGTACTGTGCTACCCAATGGGGCACACTAATTAGAACATCCCCACCGTCTCGGTACAGATTATACACTATATTCACAGAATTAACCAGCAGGAGAAGCGAGTGGGTGTGTTCTGCCTCAGACTCCTGGGAGGTGAGGTCCACACTGTGAACCCCCCAGTGAGGGGTTCTGGCCACGGCTCTGCCCTTTCCACGAAGATCAGCATGCTCGGGGAGGGTCTCCGTGCATGGCCAGTGCAAGCAGGAGCACACAGTTAGAGGTTAAGGTGAGGTTAGTTCGCTCATGTAGTCACTCAGGTTTTGGAAATGTGCTCACCGAAGGCCTGGATGCCCACTGAAGCCAGTGCATTTTGGTACAGAAAGTCTGGAGAATAAGAATGGACAGAGGAGAGGATTTGGAGAACAGTCAGTTCCTGACCTTGGAACTCCAGAACCGAGAATGGCCATGTTAAGAATGCCATGAACCCACTTGAGCTGACATGGTCAAACCTCTGGAGTACACATAGCATCACGTGAAGGATGCAGGATACAAACCATGGTCCAGCCTCACTTACGTATGTGTTCACACATGCATCAAACTTTCTAGAGGTTATAGGAAAGATCATGGGTAGTGGGATCAGTAACTGGGGAGGGAGAAATAGCTGTGCTTTATATCCTTTTCTACTGTTTAACTGTTTATTTCACCACAGAGAGATAGTGTTGAATAATAATAACTGTTCTAAAGGGATTGGGACCTTGCCCACTTTCTACCAGCATCCCCCTAGAGATGGGCTGTGGTTTCCTAGACAAAATTAAACCGTACTCGCTTCACCTCTTGCCTTAGAGCATTATCTCAGAAGGGCCAAGTGCTATTCACAGAGGTGGGTTTTATTTATGGATGACACAGGCTATAAGCCCCATTTCATGAGTGCATTCTTGTAGGTACACAAGCCACGCACGAACCAGGGCAAAGGTTCTGACTTAGCACGGGCTCTTTCCTACAGATTAAAAGTGGGCATTTTGTTTGGTCTTTCTTTATATTAATGGTCAGCTTCATAGGACTTAAGGCCGCTTTTCCAAGAATGGTGTAATGTCTGTCACAGGCAGGGATGGTCACTTCAGACAAGGGGAACTTGTCAGTCATTGCAAACAGCCTGAGTCCGACAGGGTTATAATTATGTCCACCCTCACCACTGCAGCTCCAAGGTTTGCAAGACGGCTACTTATTACAATTGATTATTATTTTAAATGTCTCAGTTCTTCCATGCACAAAAGTATTTGGGAAAATAATTAGCCAAGAATAGGAGAAACTGCTTGCTGCTAATTAACCAAGTAAAATACGTTACCTTGGATTGGTTTAAAGGCTAAAAACAAACCTACATATATCATGATGTGATTTCTTCTAGTCTCCAAAGACTGCCTGGCATTTTTATGTTGTCAGCAAGGTTCCCAAGTCTTGAAAATCTCAGTTTTAATTAGCATCACCATTACTGGCTCACTGGAAAGACCAAGAGAGTGAATCTGCCTGTCACTCAGGAGAACTACTTAATGCACCCACAGTACTGTATCCGTTAGACAGTCACCGCAGGGCCCTCCTCTTCTACCTGCATAGCTGCTGCTCTGTACAAACGCCTCTGCAGAGTGACTGCTCGAAGAACACTGTGTGTGAGTTGTCCTCATGTCTAGAAAATACACATGGAATTATTTAGGCGTCAAGAGGCATAACACCTGCAACTTATTCTCAAATGGTTCAGAAAAGTGTGCGCGCGTGTGTGTGTGTGTGGACACACAGGCTCAGACAGAGAATGGATAAAGAATGAAATACAGCAAACACGGTGAAATGTTGACATTCAGGGAATCTGGGCAAAGGGAATGCAGAAATTCTTTGTACTATTTTTTTCCCAGTTCTCTGGCAAGCCTGAAACTAGATATCTCAAAATATGTTTTAAAATATTAAAAAGGACCACTGTACCAACTCTGATAACGACATCATCGTCAGACTCTAACCAGGCTAATGACACTGTGAAACACAGACCATGTGGCGGCCGGGGACGACTGCTGCCTGCTCCTCCTCACCACAGCGGCGCCCACACTTGCTCCCAGTATTTATTCTCCTTGGCTCCGGCTGCAAGGATGAGTTACTTCTCCGTGCTAACTTTATAAATGAATTCCCCTCTCTCTCAGGTAATTGTGAAAGTACAGGGACTGTGTCTAGCTTGCCTATGAGCTTGTTATTCTGCTCCTCAGTGCCAACACGTAGAATTTTTAAAAGGCAAATCATCTAACTTTGTATTTGCCGTATTTATATAAGCTGCTGCTCCTCATGGGGAGGGTAAAGGGAACTGTGGGGCTTTGCTTGGTCATTTTATTCACATGAGTAATGCATCAGGGCAAAGCCCTGCAAGGGTCCAAGAGACACTGATCAGAACCGTGGAGCTTTCTCACTTTCCAGGCGAAGCAGAAGGGGCCGTCCTCCTGCCCTTGGCCGTCTGTCTCCTCCTGCAGCTGCAGTCACGTGGACACGTCCCTTCTCCCTTGGAAGCTGAAGACGAGCCTTTTCAGAAGTATTATATTTTAAAAACTTACAGTGCCTTCTTACAGGGAATCTTCTGCACGTCAGGGGGCCGCTTGCCGCGGTTCAGGTTTGTTGCTGGGAAAGTCCAGCAAGTCCGAGCTGATACTACTCATCAGCGCAGAGCCCTTTAGGTCGTGTTTCTTTGAGGTCCCCGAGCCGTGCTTGGACTGTGTTTCTTTCACAAAGGGGAGGAGAGAGTCGTGTGGCTGCTCAGCCTCCAGGACAGCTCAGCACAGCTGTCTGCTTTTGTCTTTGCTCTGGTACAAAATAAACTGGTCTATGAAAGGCTCTCCCCTGTCAACTTATCGTCTCATCTCCTAGAAAATCGTCTATCTTCACAGCGGTGCATGGTGGCCTTTTGGGGGACAGACACGGCTCTGTCCAGGACTGGCCTCTTCCACTGTTGGCCACTGCAAGGCAAGTTCTCATCTGGTGAGACTACGGCCCCGCACACCTGAGGCCTACCACTCTCTGTGTTCTCCTTTCTGTGTCTCCTTACACAGCATCCTAGCCATGGCTGTGCTGCAGATCCTGACCTTAATGTCCCCAGGAGATGGAAAGTCCCACGTAGGATGTCCTGGTGGATCACAGCAGGGTGAGGATCTTATATTCTGTGTGGCACTTTGGTCTAAGATCAATATCACTCTGACAATTGGGAAGATGATTAAAAAAGATCTCACACTAGGAACCCTGGGTCTTCTGGATAAACCTACAGCTGTCCGGAGGTATACTATCTCTAGCTTCCTTAGGAAGTCAGTGATTCTGGAATAATCTATCACTGGAGGTTCAAAAAACAAAAATAAAACAAAGATGATAGGTTCCCAACTCTACAAGCACAAATTTGGTATCCAAAAGTGCTTGGCAAATAACTTGAAGGCCTAAAGCTGGTATTTTACAATAAAGGCTTAATGCCGTGGGACCCAGGAGCATATGAGGACAGCTAACCACCCGTAATCCTGTAAATCCCAGGGAAATTGATTTCACCAGTGCTTGCTAGACACCCAGCAGACACCCTCTGCCAAGACAGACAAGCCTCGTCATCCAGGGCTCTGAAAGCTGCTGAGATAGGTCTGGAGCTGGGCTGAGCCGGGTTGAGCCGGGAAGTCAGGGGCTATGGCCACCGTGCTGCCTGTGTGCTTTCCAGCAGCACGTGAGGCTTGTGTTGCTGCATCCCTCTTTGAAATACCAGAACCACCTGTCAGTAAGGCTCAGTTCTGCATTTTATCCGCAAGCCCTTTGGCTTTTCAACCAGTGCTGGGTCAGTGAGCCACGCTTCAGGTAAACCACGTCCTGGAATAACGTTTCCCTGTGGTCAGTTCTGCCTGCTGCCTGGGTTCACCACAGCATCTCTGCAGCTCTGCCAAGGGTCACTTTCCTTTGTCCTAAATGTCCTCTTCGATCGCCCGAACTGTTCTTGCCATGGCTCCAGCATGGTGCCCTTTCATGAAATGGCCCTTCCCTGGGACTAGAGCCGAACTCTGCCGCCGAGCACAGAGCACGGAGGAAGCACAGGCAATGTGAGCTCTGAGGTGGTTCTCTGCGGCCCGTGCAGGGGCCAGAACCTCCCCACTATCTCTCCGCCCGACTCTCTTCTGCCGTGCTTCTAACCTCCTTTGCCATGTGTCTGCCCCGCTGCCCCGTGTTCTTCCTGGTTCCTTCCTCCTCTGTGCACTGGGTCTCAGGTAGGAGGAGCTCGCTGTACCCGGATGAGTTGCTCCCTCCCTCTGGCCGGAGCTCTCCCACTCTAGGGAGCTCTGTCTTCAATTTCTGCTTCCGTTTGTGTTTGGGCGAAGTCTTGATATGTAGCTTTAGCTTCTCAGTGCTGGGGGCTACAGGTAGGTGCCACCTCGCTGGGTGAGGTAGGAAGAGGGTATTGTTTCTTTACAGCCACAGGTAATTTGCTGTTCTTTTTTTTTTATTTTAACCAGCACTCAGTTTAAAACAAAACCAAAACCAAGAAAACAAACAAAGAAATAGCACTCCAGGAAATAAGACAGTAAACACTGCTCATACCTCAGTTGTCTGCAATGGGAGTCACTTTGCCTCTGGTGAGTTCCATGGTCCACAGGCAACAGCTCCTGTTTTTGGCTGCCTGAGCTAAGTCACCTTTGGTTTTTCCTATGTATGAGTTTGGGGCCAAGTATCCATCCATGAGAAGAGGGAAACTGCAAAAAATCAGTTTCTTCTGCAGTCACGGTGAGAAGAAATAGAAAAAAAAAGTGTGTTTTATGGCCAGCTTTGCTGTACCTCAGTTCTTTCTGGAAAGTGATAGACAAGTGATTGTGTTTTGCTCAACCCTTAAAGCAGGGCTGGTGTGTGTGTCTATGTTCCTGCAGCAAGCTGCAAGCTGTGTTTAGGGTGCTATCGCCTACCTTCCGCATTTAATTCAAGAAGACAAACAAGTCCAGACGGCAGAGGGGAAGAAAGAAAACCCTTGCAGGAGTTTTCTGTTGAGGTCATCCGCAGCACCGTTTCTCTCTCTCCCCTACGCAAACCTCCCAACTAGTTTTTGTGCCCTGAAGAAGGTCCCCTGAGAATGCCCAAGGTCCAAGGAGGCTAAAGACAAGGCAGGGGTGGCAGATACGTAAGGGCCTACTTGAAATGATGATTCAGGAGGAAGTCAACTGACCTGATTAATTTTAGTTTGTTTTCAGCCTGTGCGAAAAATGTCTCAGGAAAATAAAGTCAAGTGGGCTCACCACCAGCAGTTTTATTCTCGGACTTGAGGACACATAGGCACTTTTGATGAGGAAGCTGCTGCTCTGAGAACAAGGCTGTGTGTTACCCAGGCAGTAACTCCACCACCGCAGGGGTGTCCTTGACCTGCTTATGACAGGGGGTATCCGCCAGGGACAGAGTGGGGCAGGGCCAGCAGGGCGGACACTCTGACACTGACCATGGGGAGAAGCAGCTCTCCTTGCCGTCCTGAGAGGAAGGCAGCAGCCCAGTGCTAGCCAAGACAGGCAGGCTAAAAGGTGTGAATCCCGCGGCCCTTAGAAACAAAGCACAGGGACACACAGACGCCCTGGGCACTGCGAAGGGGCGGGAGGGATGCTGAGGAGGTCGGCATCCTGAAGACACTCAGCTCACCTCAACACGTACAACGTTAAGGGAGGCGCACACCGGCTGCCGCCAACTATCAGAACCAGCTGCGGGGCTGTCACTGAGGTAGTGACGGTGCTGTGGGGAAGGACACAGGCTCTGTCCTGGCTCCACAGCCTCACAGCTGTGTGTCCTCCCGTAAGTCACTCAGCCTCTCTGTCCCTCAGTTCTCTCAACTGCCACCTGGGGACAATCATATCCCTCTCACAGGAGATTCAGTGAGTTTACACGTGTACCGCACCAAGAACAGGGCCTGGCAGGTAGCATTTATGACATAAACAGAAGAAGTGGGAATCATACAGAAGAATCTGAATGCAACTGGCAATGAGGAGACGGGCAGTTGCCATGTGCTCCTTGTCGTGGACACGGTAGCCGCGTGGGAGCCATGCCCGGGTCCTGCCTGTGATGTAGTAAAGATGCATGTGTGTTTCAGGGCCCCATCAGGGCGAGGGAGATGCGGGAAAGTCAGAGACAGGTGTGAGGCCCGAGTCCTGCTGAGGACCTAGGCAGAGCCAGGAATATGGCCGGGCGGGGGTGGGTGTCGCGTGTCTGGTCCCCGGTGCTGTCCCGCCCGGGCTCTTTAATGCTCTGAGGCTCTGCAGCTGCCCTGTTTAGGGTGAGGACTACAAGGCTCCCCATCTTCTGTCCTTGTTCTCAAAGCCAACAGGCGTCCTAGCTGCTTAGGCTCCAGGACTGGGGACCAGTCTGGAACGTGGCCGTTTTCCTCAGCCCGCTGAAGCCAGGGGTGACTGGCTCCCTTTCTCCAGCAGGAAGGCTGGGTAGGGCAGCCCCAGAACTCGGGAAGCCCAGAACGCAGGCTGCTGCCCTGGACTCACCACTTTGGGCTTGAACGGCGGTTGGATCTCCCTGTTCTCCAGCTTCTCCCAGTCGATCCTCCGGAAGAAGGCGTGCTCCCTCACGTCTCTCTCTCCCTCGGGCCCGCAGCCCAACCGCTTGGCTGGGTGTTTGGTCATCAGCTGGAGAAAGAGGAGGAAGAGGGCAGGTTGGACAACAGGAGATTCCCAGAGACAGCGCCTTCCCTTGGCCTGGCTCTGCCTCCAGCCCTTGCGGGGCAGGTGCCTGGGCAGGGTCAGGAAACTTACCAAGAAACTCCCAAACCCGACACGCCAAGGGGGACTTTTTCACAGGGGCTGCTATGATAAGGACAATGGGAAGCACTCTGAACCCTTGCCCAGATGGAATAAGAAGAATTTGGACATTATATGTTTTGGACCTGCTTTTTCTACATATGGACCTGGTAAAAAGTATTGCAATCACTAAAAATGGTACGTTCTGAATGTATATGGGAGACCAGCGTCATGCTAGACAATGTAACCAACTTACTGTCTTGACCAAATGTTATCAACCAACACCTCCTGGATTAGAAAAGCCCATGCTGCAACAAGGGAGACGGCCCATTCATTATAACATGCTACACAGGATGGCGAGGCAGATGCTGGTGTGAGCTCTTCAAAGGCAGCATCCAGTTCCCCTTGGCCTTTGAAAGACATGGTGAGTGCTTTGCAAACAACTGAACTAACGAGAAAATGTTAAAAAGCGTGTTGTGTTCCAGGTCACTAAGTGTGAAAAGGATTTTGTGATCTAAAACTTCCCATTAAACACTGGCCAAGTCTCCACCAGCAATTCTATTCCTAAGCATTTCCTTGAAAGAAATGTGTTCATATGTTCACCAAAATACAGGACCCAGAAAGTTCTCAAGAGTTCTATTTGTAGCAGCCTCAAGCCAAAGTGGAAACGCCCCCAGGGTCGGCCCGGGATGGAATGGGCAGATAAACCACAGCATGTTCACACAGTGAGCGCTACACGGCAACCACACCACACACAGCCGCATGGGCACATCTACAATGGCTGTGCTCAGTGAAAGAAGCCCGGCCCAGGAGTGTGACACAGACAAGACCCCATCTGTGTGAGGTCAAAACGGCAAGGCTGGTCTTTGTAGTCAGAAGTGGGAATCCTGACTACTTTGGGGATGGATGGGAATGGACAGGGCTCCTAGGGTCCTACCTCCTGACCCTTGTGTATTTACCAGGGCACGTTCATTTTGTGAAAATTCTCTCCTTTGCACACTGGTGGCCCGTGCCGTTTCTGTAGGTACAGCATCTCACAAACAGAGAGACTAACAAAGGCTAAGTGCGGCAAAAGGTGAGAGTTGCCCCTTGCCAAGGGCCTCTGATCACTTCTGGTGAGCCCACTACCATTCTGTGAAACGGACTGGAAATAGCTGGGCAGGACGATGAGGGGCTGGGCAGGCGGCCCAGGAAATACTGGTGTTTGAGTCCACTCCTGGCCTTCATGTCAGGAATGGCCTGCGTGTCACCAAGCTCTAGCTCTCTGAGGCCGAAGGGCAATGGCGTACGTCTGTGGCATTTCTAGTCTCTCTCGGAAATGTGGCAAAGGTGTTGTCCCTCTCAGGCCTCGAAAACAGAAGGGTTCCCAGGTGACTCACTCCTTTGCAGATGGAAACGGCCTCCTTGGACAAGGATTTGGGGTAGGAAACGTTGTGCTCCATGATAGACTGAAACAGCTCATCTTCATCTTCACCGTCAAACGGAGGCTGGTCCAGCAAAGAAAAGGATGGGAAAAGTTTAGAAGTGGTTCATTAACCCAGTGGCCGAAGTTCCGATTCAGCACGGAGAGACGGACCTGGTTTCCCAGCACAGCACAGGCAGCAGCGTCAGCTCGGTTAACTTGGGGTTTAATTTGATTATCTTTAATTAGGCTGGTGGTTGTGTGTTTTTCATGTTTAACTCTGTCCCTTTAATTATCTTGCCCTAAGCCACCCCAAACAATCTTTAGAGAAAATGTGTTTGAGTGATGTTTTTAATGATTTACAAATACATTATAATTAATCCATTAATCTTATAATCATGTGCTAAAAATCTAATTATGATGAAGTCAGGTTACAGATGGCTTTGTGTTCAGAAGGCTGGGGGTGGGCAGAGAATACTTAATGCCTTTACTTGGTTTTTTGTTTTTTTTTGTTTTTTTGTTTTTCTCCGGTACCGGGAACCGAACTCACGACCTTGCGCTTGCCAGGCAGGGGCTTTTGCCGCTGAGCTAAATCCCCAGCCCCTTAATGCCTTTACTTGGGATGAAGAGAACTTCAGAACACAGGCGGAGGATGACCTTGGGCCCAGGAACCCACACTGTGACTACTGACCCAACAGAGAGCTGGTCCGAGGGGCACCAGGTGCCTGAGCGTCAGCAGTGATGGAAACTGAGTTTCTCTGGACACGTCCTTTGACTTTCCTACCGGGTTAACAGCCCTACGCTGAGGGCGGCATAGGACCATCACAGGACATCAGGGGTTGGAGGTCAGACGGATCCGGACCAGAATTCTGGTCTTTTCTTCCTAGCTGGATGTCCACTGGCAAGGGCCTTACCTCCTTAATACACCCCTTTCTACAAATTTTTTAGTGATTCTACAGCACCTGCTACTGTCTATTGCAGCTGCTGCGAGCTGAAGGGCCTGGTGGTTCTAAGGAGGCAGGGGAGCCTCTGGGGAAGGGCTTGAGACCCCCAGCAGCCAAGCCTGAGCCCAGGAAGCCCTGTAAACCTTTTCTCCAGCATGTCTTTCATCCCAGGGCACTATCCGATGACCTGTCTTGTGGAAGGGATGCACACAGGACAAAGGGGATGATGGGAAACTCCTTAGTGCCCCCTTCGGCATAGCTAATCTTCAGCTTAGGATAAAGAAGGCATATCCCCTGTATAGAGTATCCCCTGAATAGAGTGAGACCAGCAGCTGGGCGAGGGGTTAGTGAATGGGAGTCCCAGGCCCAGAGAAAAGACCTGTAAAGACCCCTCCCTGCCCTGGTGGAAGCACGCAGGTAGGTGAGGCGAGCTAAAATTAGCCGGCCTGTCAGTCAGAGTCAGGTGGTGCAGCCTGCCGCAGTGTACTGCCATGGTGCACTGCCACTGGGGTCTATAAGCCGGGTCAGCTAGGGGTGGTGCTGGTGGCAGAGGGCCCCCTGTGTCGGCAGCAGGATGTGCCACCTCTGCCTGCAGAGGGCTAAGCAGGGCAGGCTAGAAGCGGGCAGGGATGTACCTGGCCGAGAGCTGCTGAGGCACCAATCCTCCTGCCCCTTCCACCATGACTTCTCAGCCTGATCCTGCTCCAGGCTTCCTCTCAATACCCCTCATCCACCCCCACACGACATCGCCTCTTCCCCGACAAAGGATCCAGAAGCGTGGCTGGGTTTTGCTTGAGGAGATTTTCAAAACCAAAATGAACATGGCCTGGGCTCTGCCCTGGGCTGGGAGCTGCACGCTCTGGGAGCACCAAGCACTCCCAGGGTGCATGGAGCCCTCAGAGCATGAACAGTATCCCTGAGGAGAGAGGCACAGCCTCTGTTTCCCCGTTGTCACTCCACACCTCACAATATGGCTCCTAGGACTGCCGGTAAGGATCAGCTATATAGTTTGCAGGTCTTGGGGTCTTTATTCACAATATGAAGAACTTCAAGATGGTGGTGACACAGCATTAAACCAATCCTACAGCTCCTCTGAGCTTGGCCGGGTAGGGGCCGCGAGCCCAGGAAGCTGGTGAACATGGTATACTTTGTTGAGTGGTGACATCCTTTGGAGACGCACAAGTACTAGTGGCAGGAGTGAGTCTCAGACAGTTCCAGTCAAGGTCCTAAGAGCAACTGCCCCTGAAGATGCTCAGGGGACCCGCCCACAGCAGGCCTCCCCATCTGAAGGCGATCAGGTCAAGGACCCTCACCTTTCCTCCCCTCATAGTAACAGGACCGGGAACTGCGGGGGAACAGCCATGGCCCTTCACACACGCTTGATTGTCTCGTGGCGCAAATCTGGCATTGCCGGGGAGCGGTCCCCTCAGGCTCTGATTTCTAAAGTAGAAACTGCTGTGTGAGGGGTTACATTTTTTGTCCACTGTGGGGCAAAAGTAGACCTTTACCGTCAAGTCTGCTCTGGCCTCCCTGAGGGCAGGACACCTGAATTCTGACACTCCCCACAGAGCATTCATTAGAACATCTGTACTGCAGCACACTCCTAGGTCCAGTCTGCACCACACGCCCTGCTTTGGAGATGTGCATTAATGTTTACACCTGAGATGCCTTGCAAGTCCTGCAGTAAAGAAACCTATTTAGTTTGGTGTGAATTCTTAGTCTGGCTTTGGGAGATCCTGAGAGGCTGCGTAGGCTGGTTTGTTGCAGCAAAATGCTTTCCAAATGATAACAAAAGCCACGAGACTAAACAGCCTTGGGACAACAGAACTTCAAGATTCACCCTGGGATCCACCCCCGGTGTGACCTCAGGATTAGGGTTTGTCCTGTCCTCACATCCCAGGGAGGGGACAAGCCTCTCCCCTCTTGTATTTTAGCTGCTCTGACTCCTTGCTGGGAGTGAGGGAGGGGAAAGCCGGTGATAAGGACCATAGTGACAGTGACCTCAGGCCCTTCCCACACATCAGGCAGTGGGGAGCGCTTTGTAGGTGCCTTGCACAGATCCCACAGGCAGGAAGCCCTCCGAGGCTCTGCTTGGTGCCTTGGCCAGGCTGCGGAAAAGCCAAGATTCTAACCCAGGCGTGACCTCGGGGCCTGGGCTCTGGACAATTGCAAGCACTTCCCCTGCTGGGCAGGGCAGGGTGACCGTGGGGCTCAGTGGAGGGGCTCAGTGGCAGCTCTGGCACTCACAGGGGATGCTGCTGACGCTGGCGGGCGGCAGTGGGGGGGGGGAGTTGTCTTGGTGAACTTTAAAAGGGCGAACTCGTGCCCTGCACAACATCAGTGGTAGGTTCTGCAAATAAAAAGGGGCAGCCTAGGGGGCCAGGATACCCCAAGTCACTGTATGGAGAGTGTCTGGGCTCTAATGGGTGGATGGGACTGGTCAGCTTCCCTCACAGCTGCAGGTCAGATGCTTCTGGAACCACCTCCCTGGCTGAAGAGGACGACCGGAGAAAGCAGATAGGGCTGTACTTCAGCACAAGGCTCAGGAGGTCGGCTCCTCGTCCAGGTCTAGAATGTCCTCAGATCAAATGCACACTTTTTCCTACTTTGTTTCCTCGGTTGCAAAGATCTCATTTTTCATTGTAATAAAATGTGCATAACATATAATTTACCACCTTGGTTAGTGGGGAAGTTCTGTGGTGAATACGTGCCCAGCATGCACAAGGTCCTGGGTTGACTCTCCAGGACCCCCCACTCCCGGTCATAATCTTACCCACTTTTAAGTGCACGGCCCCAGGCATTCTGTGCTTTCATGCTGTTACGCAACCATCACTACCCTCCATTTCCAGGCTGCTCCACCTTTCCACCTGGAACTGCACCCATTAAACCCAGCCTGCCCATTCTCCCCTCCTCCCAGCCCCTGGCCACCATCTTTCTGTTTTGTGTCTCTGACTTTGAGTACTCGTGAGCACAGTACCTCATGTAAGTGGGATCACAAAATGTGTGTCTTTTTTGTGACTGGCTTGTTTCACGATACAGACTGTTTGCATCTTAACTGTACCTTCAGGTAGCAGTGAGGATATGCTGGGTCCTGCTATGCCAACAAACAGTTTAGAAAATCTCCAAAGCACACTTCCTTTCTTTCTTATGCTACACGTCTGCTGGGGTCTTCAGAGGGCTCTGTTCATTGTAGCCACTAATGGTGGGCCCCACGCTGATGGTGCGGGCGCCATCTTGGTCTACTGTGGCAGAGGGAGGAACAGACTTTGGGGTCTTCCACCGGCACTACTGACCATAACATTCAGAAAAGCTCCCCTCAGTCCGCTTTTAAATTGACATTATGTAATATCAGGGGAGGGGAAGTCCACGAAATCAGCATCCACATGCTTTTCATTTAAGCACAAAAATTATTCTCATCTTAAACTGGATGCATAGACTTTAAGTTATTTTTACAATATGCGTAGTTTGGAGACCTTTATTTCTCACTGTTGCAAACTCATTTTCTCTGTAGCCACCAGTGCTTCCATTCAGAGCTGAATGCCACAGAAGTGATACATCATCACGGGCTGATTCATTTGTCCCTGGGCACCTGTACAATTGCATTCAGCACTGTACTCTAATAACTAATGCCACTCTAAATATCTCTGTGCGTATCATTTTTTCTCTCTGAATTACTTCCTAAGAATAATGTCCCAGGTGTGGGATTATGTACCAAAGGAAGAGAACATGTTTATGCTCTTGTTAAATCTCTCCAGGTCACCCTGGGAGCGCTCTCACAGGTAATTACTCATGCTCTGGCCTTGGTGTTGAAAGCAGGTCAATGGTGACAAGTTATAATTATGTTCATTTTCCTTGCCTGTCATGACAGCTAGTTTGGGGACACGGAGGGGTAACACGTTGCTTAGGTACTTAGTACATGGCCATTTTAGATTGCTTCTCTCCGCACTTCCCATTTCCAAAGTTATTTTCTCATTTCTACAAGGCTGACTCAGTGGGCCAAGCTGAGCTAGCTATTAAGAAGTCTTGGTTGGGTGGAAAATTTTTGTCAGTGGGCTGTATGTTTCACTCCACCTCGGCACTATGTCATCTGCGAGTCTGAAACAGGCCATGGAGGGGTGATGGCTCACAGTGTACAAAATGATTCCTAAATCACTTCTTAATCAGTGATACTTGGCCCCTGCCATATTTATTTGCAAATCCTTGAGGCCCTGGGATCGGGGCTGGGAGAGGACCCCATGCACCATTCCGGCTGAAGTTCCAATTACGGAGATAAAGTGCCAATTACTGATTCATCAGGAATGAAGACAAAGCGTAAATAACCCTGGTAGAAAAGGACATAAAGAGGAGAGGGCCAGTCCCTTCTGATGAATGCCGTGAACACTTCGAGCAGCAGTATGCTCATTAGTGGGCTGGGTAAGGACTATTTATGCCCCAAAAGCAATCATATTTGTCAAGCGATCCAGGAACTGAATTAAGACACGGGCTGTTTATGCTTAACTGCCCCCTTGGCTGCTGACAATAAATAATGCAAGAGGGCATTAAGAAGAAGAAAATGGCATTAATAGAAGAAAATGCCGATAAACTATTCCTTTTCTCCACATCTTCAGCCTTCTGTGTTAAGGATGACAAATTTAGACCCCGATCCCACCAGCAACGTCATCATTAATCTTGCTTTTCAATAACAGCATCTATTCCTTTTGCTGGGTCTCTGCAGTTCCTGCAGCTTTGAGGGTCCCCGAGTAATAGCTGTAAAATCTTCATCATCCTTTCTGGGCTGAGACTCAAGGAGAATTTCATTTAAATTTGCATTGAGGAGGGAGAGCAAAAGACGAAGAAGGGGCTTTGAATGTGCCAACTTGGCGGGGTGTGAAGTGGGGACTGAGGAGGGACAGAGGATACTGTCTGCGCTCTCCGCAGGACCGCCATGCGGGCATGCCACCATTTTCAAGGGGGCTTATGAAGATTTCAAGGGATGCACACAGGGCGGCCCCACTGGCTCTGAGAAGCAGGGCAGGAAGGCTCGGTACTGTGCCAGAACGTCTGTGGGGCTGCTGGTGTGGGGAGCAGGGTCCCGGCGCTCTGCCGGGGCCACAGTGCACAGGAGGCCCCAGGCAGGCAGGACTTCAAAATGTACTTAGGGGACCTCCCTTCCAGATTAGGGTGTGGCCTGGGCCTTTTCCTGGGGAATGCAGCCCCAGGAAGAAATGATGCAGAGAATTTTTTTTTCTGGTACCAGGAATCAAACTCATGACCTTGCACTTGCCAGGCAGGCGCTATGCCACTGAGCTAAATCCCCAGCCCGAAAGGATGCAGAGAAAGGAGAGGAAGCCAGGCCTGGGGAGCGGGGAGGAGCTTTTCCAGACTGTGTTCTGAAACTCTAGTCTCCTGCTGGCCAGTAAAGAGGCAGCTCATGTCACCTGCTGTAAGCGTACTCATCAGCAGAGACTGCTTTTCTGGCCAAATGATTTCACGGGTCAGCTTCTGCAAGTCATGAAAGCAGAGTCTGTGTCCTGGGCTCAGGAGGTGAGCAGTCCAGGGGGATCAAGGAGGGGAACTTAGCTCCCTGCACTTTTAACCACGGCATAGCACCCAGGGGACGGGGGATCCAGAGTCAAAGTTTAGTATCAAAGTTTTACAGAGGGAATGTTAACTTCAGGTGTAGAAACTTGCATCTCCCCCACT
Source organism: Chinchilla lanigera (assembly GCF_000276665.1). Classification (NCBI taxonomy): domain Eukaryota; kingdom Metazoa; phylum Chordata; class Mammalia; order Rodentia; family Chinchillidae; genus Chinchilla; species Chinchilla lanigera. Next base: position 6,063,538 of record NW_004955478.1, on the reverse strand, counting down.
GTGGGTTCACGGAGAGCAGCTTGTGTGTAATCCTTTTTGTCTGTGCGCACTGAGGTATCTGACATAAGCAGAATGCTTTGAAAAAACCTAAACAAATAAACAAATCTTTGCATGTCAATCAAGTCTGAACATCCCTGAAAAGCTTTGTTTCCTTGTAAATAAGGAGGGGAAGAGGGGCTGAAGAGGCGGGAGGGGAATGGAGGAGAAAGGTAATAGGAAACAGAGAGAGAGATCTTTTATACATGGGAAGGGGACCCAGAGATGGAGAAGGGGAAGTAAAAAGTATTAGGATGCGTATGGTCCTCTCCCCACGATACTGAAGCTCCCCACAGCGAATGTCATCATTATGTACAGTGAACAAGCACCAATAAAAATTGTTAAAATCAAAAATCACTGAAAAATAATGACTAAATGTAGGCTAGTACCTTAATCTTTCAGTATCTAAAATAATAGTTTTGCATTTAAGAGATAGGAAACGTAATGACAGGGCTACAGGAGGGGTTATCAGTGACTTCCCATCCGAGAATGGAAGCCAGTGGCCCTGCCATGCCTTGGGCCTCACACACCCCAAAGGTTTATGACCATCAGACTCAACCTCCCCCTCTGGAGAGTTCACCCTGCCGGAGGCTTGCTGGCCATCGGAGTTCACATTTCACTCCCCCAACACAGCGCCTTTTTTTGCCTTGTTATCTTTTCCTGAGCTTATCACTAATGGACCACACTTCTAACAGTTCTACTGTGGCTTCCCTTCTGTGAGCTGCGAGCCCACCGCGCACATACAAGAAGCATTTCATGAATAAGACTGCATTGAGGGATGCAGCAGGTGAGAAACAGTAACTTTTGCCTTCTAGAAACAAAACAAGGATGTTTTTCTTGCCTTCCTTCCTTCCTTCCCTCCCTCTTTCCTTCCTTCCTTTCTTTCTTGCTATTCTAGGGATGGAACCCAGGGCTTAGGCTTTCCATCGACCTACACCCTCAGTGTTCTCTCCTTTTTTTGGTGCTGGGGGTCAAATCCAGGGCCTCACACACACTAAGCAGATGCTCCCCTACTGAGCTCCACCCCTGCCAGCGCACCGTGGGGGAGCTCTGCTCCTTAACATCATTGTTTCTGTCCACCCTCTCTTACTAAGGCTCTCGCCTATGGAGGTCGATTCTTTAGTACTAGTACTTGAATTCCGGGAATTACCAAAAGCCATCCACAATGATCATTTTTATGTACAAAGAGAGCTGTCCCATGACACAGATATTAAAGCCATTATATGAGAAAGTATCACCTTAGGCAGTAATGCACTTGGTTTGCTGATAAGAAAATTAACTGGAGGTTTAGCCATGCTGGACTTTGTTGAAAATTACAGTGAATTATCAAGCATGAGACAGGAGGGGATAGGGAGGAACTATTAAAATGCTTCCTTAGTAATATCACCTTGGTAGACACGGGCAGCACCAGGGCAATCTTTGCAGACAAACCTGCTGGGAACCATAGCCCAAGCCCAGTTTTGTGATACTGAATACTCACTGAGGCTATTACCATCACCAGCATGCGGGGGCCTTTGAGTACACCGTGAAGCTACACTGTCCACACTCCAGGCTACGACTTTCCATTTGGAACTGTTATGACCTGAAGATAATTTCCCTGCATGTGTACTGGATATAGCCCATTCTCAAAGGGGAATGTCTTCCTCTTTTCCCTCGGGTCGGGGAAGTCAGACCAACTTTAGGCAATGACACTGGTAGCTCCCGTTATCCCTGCCCCACAGAACTGATGCAGTCACGTGGTAGAGCAACATACAAACATGAAAATGCAGTGAGACATTACCTGTCCAGCTAGCATTTCATACAACAGGACGCCATAGGCCCACCAGTCCACAGACTTTCCATACGGCTGGTAAGCAATGATCTGTATGAAAAACAAACACATTGGTTATACTTAATGGTGAAGCAAATGGCCCTTGTAAGAACAGGTAAGTTGAGCAGGTAGAGATGTGAATACTCAGTTTATGCAAATGTGGTGGTGAAAAAATCTGTCTCTGATTTCCACACTGAGCGAAGACGGCCTTTCAAGCTGACAAACAGAGCTGTTGCCCAAATCCTGCTTCTAGACTCTTCTCCTACACAGAGACTCCATGGCACCGTCTGAAGGGAGATTTAATTATCTTCTTTGTTGAAAAATACTTGGACACTGAGGGACAAAAAAACTAGAGGTCATTCAGAGGTAGGGTCTGGTAATAACGTGATCAAGCTATGTGACCGAGGGCTGCTGAGAATAATAAAGATGATGCTGTAGAAGAATATGAAGAGAAAGACAAAAACAAAGAACAAGAGGCAGAGGGGAAGAGGAGAGGACAAAGAGAAAGAAAAGGATGAACGACTAAAGGATAAATTCTATTTTGTTCGTTGCATATGGAGGTACAACCATGTACATCTGGTCTGTAAAATGACTCACGTTTTAAAATATTTTGAAAGAGGCATAAAGTGCAATACTTGGACCTTGTTTGATTCAAACCAACAAACATTCTTGAGGCAACTGGGACAAGCTAAGACGAGCGTACGTAAGTGTACATATTAGCTGATCTATTAAGGAACTTGTTAATTTTGTTTAGGTGGCATGACAGGACGGTGACTAGTTAAAGTGCCCTTTTTCAGTGAGATGTGAGTGTATTTATGGGAGAAATGCATGAGAGATGGTGTACTTTTGGGTGGAATGGCACGCTATCTTCCATTTTTGAAATCCACTTCAGTAGAAGAGGTGTGTTGTGTGGGAAAGAGGGGATGTTATGAGATGGCAAAATGCAGACAGCTGCTGAAGCTGGGGGACGGGTCCCTGGAGAGCTCATCCTCCGTTTCCTGTACCTCTGTGGCTCTCAGAATCAGCAGAACCACTCTCCAACTACCCTTGTGGAAGAGAGCAATACGGATTTGAATTTCAAAGTGTGGCATTGCTTATTAAAACTCCATCTTTGTACCTCCCAGGCAGGCTGTGTATCTAATGCGCACAACCCAGACCCAAGGATCAGCCCTGGAATTTGAGGTGACGCCATACTAACAGGACTCAGCATATGCTGCCTTTTAATATGACACTTTGACTTTGAAATGTTCTATTGTTTAATGGCCCAGAACGCCTAATTAAATGTTCTGAGAGAGAAGAAAATTTTCTGCATACCCGCCCACCCCCATTTCTTTAACGTATTACGAATATTCTCCCATCTAGAACGGGAAATACGAGCCCCTATCGTTTTCCTATGTGTTAGTACCACAAGGAGGTACATGGTTGGATTTGGCAGCTTTGTAGCTCATTTCCTTAACAGGGAAACAGCAACTCCAGGAAACTCCAGGGGCTCCTTAACTTCCTTTGCGACATTTGTTCTTTTCTGGAAACTTAGAAAATAAATGCACACACAACCCACCAAAATTAGTCTTCAATCTGTCACTTGGGGATGATGCATATCATTCTAGTTTCCAGACAAGAAATTATTGAATCAAAAGAGTTACATATCTTTACAACCTTTGGTTCAATGGCAGACTCCCCTCCCAAGGTGAAGCTGGATTTATTTCCCTACTTGATGTCAGTTTTGTACGCTTCAACACTGGGTAAAAATTTTTAAAAAATATCTTATTAGTTATTTTAAATTCCATAAGCTACTTAGCCTCATTCAAGAGAATTTAGAAGGGAGAGGGGAGCTAAACAAAAAACAAAGTAAATCTTATAGTCTTACCACTTAGAAATACTAACGTTGGCATATAAAAGCTCTGTATCTTTTGTCTAAGTGTAGCATGTGTGCATATATATTTTTAAAAACTCATATTATTCTAACCTACTAGTCTATGGTCAGTTTATTTAATAATAGTTCCTGAGGATGCCTACAAAACCTTTGACTTATTTCCAGAGGATACATTCCTATAAGTAGAATTGTTGGGTCAAAATAATTGTTTTTGACTCAAAAGTAAAACTTCTGGAATGTTCTGTCAGAGTACTCAAGATAGGGGTGCTCCCACCAGCACCAAGGGTGTCAATCTGCCCTCACGAACACAGGGTGTTACCACGGGTCCCAAACGTGCCATCTTTATGACTACAAGTGGGATTTCGATGATCTTTTTTCTTCATTTGCCTTTTGTTCACATTTTCACATGGGAATTAGCTACCTGTGTTTCCTTTTAGTAATCTGTCTATGTACGTTGCCCAATTTTCTATCATAATCAATTGGTTCATCTTTGCTTCCTTTCAGAGATGTTGTGAAGTGCTAGGGATACAACACAAAGACAAACAAGGCCTCCACCCTCACCATGATTATGTGGATACTTGCTTTTTCTTTAAACAGGTTAATGAGAGTTCTTTATATCTTAAGGATAGTAGACCTCTGTTGTAAATTTTATGTAGTTTTCCCAATTCACCATTTACTTGTGTTTTGTTTATAGTATTTTTTAATGTTCAAAAATAAAAATTTCTTAATAGAAAAAACTAACAAATGCTGAAATTCCTTTCCTCAATGGTAAAAACACTAGTATAATTTCTTCTAATTCTTTTTATAGGTTTACTTTTTCTGTTTAGCACTTTAACTGGTTTATTTTGGAGTACGACATGATTAAAATTTCTCCCTGAATTCTAACTTTTTATCCTAGCATAATTAAATCAATTATTCATCTCTTCTTAAATTGTTTGAAAAATTACTTCCATCCCAAACTATACAATCTGCTCAGGCTCTCTTTCCCAGGTGATACTCCCACGGGCTACCTTGCCATACCAAGGAAGATCCTCCCTGAGTCCACACATGAAGCTGCTGCCGGCTTCACGTGCCCATAGGATTTTGTCTGTACCTTTAGAGTACTTCCCAGAACTGTAATAAGTACGTAGCTGTCAGTATAAAGTCGCTTTCTGTGTGGGGTGACATGTCCCAAGAACAAGGTGCAGTGCATGAAAAGAAAAACAAGACAGACAAAGTTATGGGATTAGGGGGCTATAGCATCTAGGACTGAAACCTCGATTACAATTTTCTCTAGCCTTTTATTGGGATTCTCACAAGAAGCAGGAACAGGGGAAATGGGAGGAATCATTAACAGGATTAGCAAGGGCAATACAGCTTAATTATCACAGGAACTGAACTTTGACTTCGCCAGCCATCATGTCATCATTCCTTTGGGCATATCTCAGCAAAGCATCTAGTGCTGTCCCAGTGGCTTTCCACGGGGTCTAACGTCCTGCTTTCATTTTCTTTACGCTAATGCTTTTGCTAGATGTCCTCCAAAATCAAACAGTCATATGGCTTGGTCAGGCTCTAAGTCCCACATAGGTAATACACTGAAAGGTGAACTATAGAATGTCCCTTTCCACATTTGGCTCCTTGTTGAAAGACTCTACTCTGGTATGTGACAATTATGATCCATGTTCCTCCTCGTAGTCCCAGCATCTAGCAAGTGCTGAGCATAAACATGGTTCCAGATAATGTCACAGTATTTACCAGATACCACATATCACAGCAGGGCTTGACTGACATTGTCTCCTGTATATTTTTGCAATAATCCTTGGAGCAGATACTCTATTTTATGAATGAAAAAACGGAAGCAAGACAGACTAAGGAAGCTGTTCCAGGTATGTGTGGTCAGTATGCGGCAGAACAAGAGTTTGCACTGCAGGCCTCCTGTTCTGGAATCTGCTCCTTACAGCTGTTCAAGAGTTCAGCAGGAACTGCCAGCACCCTGGCTAGAACATGTTCCAATGGACGGCAGCCGAGGGCCCACTCACTCTCCTTGCCAAGGACAGTGGCGAGCCTGTGTCTTCTTCACCCAAGTCTTTGCTAGAGTTAGAAACAGTTAAACACCACTTCTGATTTAATCAGAAGGAAGGTACTAATTTGAGGACACCATCACGTCTTTGTATAAAACAGGTGGATAGCCAGGAGGCCTGGCTGAGCTAGGCTGCCACCAACTGCAGTCACTGGGAAATTTGGTTTCTGTTTTGTTTTGTTTTGTTTTTTTCACAGAACAGAAAATAAAGCATGACAATACCACATAAACACAGAATGACTAAATAAGTTCCCAATTGCTTAGATAAAAATTCCAGAAAACTTAGCATCAGCATAAGGTTTTAAGTGGAGGGCTTTCCTACTCTACCATTCTGTTTATAAACATGATGTCATATTGTTGTATGGGAGACACTGACAGACCATAGGTTTTAAAAACTATTTGTTTCATGAATAATGAATAAAGAAATAACTGGATGAGTGAATGAATTGACAAATGAACTTACATATACTTGGATCTGTTTCTTATCTTTCCATCTATTTCTGCAAGAGAATTCCTAGTTCCTTCATCTAAATGGCAGAGGCTATGCCCACCGGAAACATTAAGTCTGAGTGGAAATCTAAACTTCTCTCAAGAAGGGAGGCATTCCACTCATGGGAAACCCTGCTCATGCAGAAAGACTAGGGCAGTGATGGCGAACCTTTTAGAGCTTTCAGTGACACAAATGGCCTGCTGTGGCATGCATGCCATAGGTTCGCCATCACTGGACTAGAGCAATAATTAAAAGTGATTGTACATAGATTATTTTCTTGGAGATTTTAAGGAGCTATGCGCACATAAAAAGCTACTACATAGTTTTGGACAAATGGTAAGTCTTCTCCCTTAATCTTAGTGGGAAATCTGTAATTAATCAAACTTGAAAATATTTTTAAAAGACTTGAATAAATGTATTAACGAGCTCAAATTTCTTCTTTAAAATATCAAGGACCCAATGTCTTGGTTTAGGGCTGATTTCTAGAACAGTATTCTAAGAGCGTGTGACAGGTTTCCATAAACACACTTCTTGTCTCACACGTTGTGCCCATCAATACAGCCTTTACAGAGCTGCTTCCAACTTATAGAATCAAAGACACACTTGTGATGCCCGGCAGGAAACGTGGCCTTCCTCAAGCAAGCATCTGAAGAGGAGAAAAAGCTATGTAACAGGCTATATTGTCCTCAGCTTTTCTACGAACCCCTGATATGACCAACAGGAATTCTCTTTTGCAGAATAAAGGTTCACTTGATGAGCAGCTACTATGTGTGAGATGCTCTACACACACCTCGTGTCATCTGATCAGGCAGAAATTATTATTTCTGTTCAACAGAAGAGAAAACTGGAGTTCACGCAGTTAAGGGACTTGTGTAAAGCCAATCAATGAACAAGTTGTGAATATTGGCTTCTTTTTTTCCCATTACTGGGGATTGAATACAGGGCCTTCATGCTGAGCTACATCCTGAGATCTTATTTATTTTTTAAAATTTGAGACAGGGTCTAAGTTGTGGAGTTGACCGGCTGGGCTTGAATTTGCAATCTTCCTGGTTCAGCTCTCTGAGTGCCGAAGTTACAGGTGTGCACCATTCACCTGGCTGGCATATTTGTTTGAAAGGTATGATTTTATGGCTTTCAAATACATTCATATTTTGGGATCCAAATATATTCATGTTTGGGATTAATATAATCAAATGGGCTTGGAGATTAGTATACAGAGATTTGCGATCATTTCAGTTGCTGTAAGCAACTGTATTTCCACAGCAGCAGAATAAGCTTTGTCTTTATCACCATATGAAGGCAGCCCCTGCAGTCTGCGTTGCTTTGTGTTCCAGGGAGTTTGTTCTGAACACAGGCACAGCCTGGAGCACCTGCCTCCCATCAAGCAGAGGATCAGTGGGAGGTGAGCAAGGAGGTTACACCTTACTTCCCATTGTAGATTCTGCAAATATTTCAGCAGCCTTCCAACAGTACTGCTCTGCTTGGGCAGTGGAATATCATGTCTGCGTTTGGAAAACTGTCCCTGTTTCCGGCCAGAATGAGTTACAAATCCTAAAAGCCACGGCCACCTGAATTCTGCAACTTGACTCTGATTTGCACTTAATTTTCTATTTCTACGTCATGAAAATCCTCTGACACCTGCTGATGTTACCCTCTTCTTTCTCCAAGATGTACGAAAGCAGAATGCCGGTGCCAGCGCCTTTTCTTCTCTAGGGACTCCGTTTGTCAGCCCCATCAGGCTTGTCTACTCAGCCAATGGGCTGAGGTTACAGTTACCCTGAACACTGCAGTGTTTTCAACTAAAATAACAGGACAGCGTTTAGGATTTAGCGCGAGCATTTCTCCGCAGAGAAGTTCATAATGTGTCACCTTTGGCTTTCACAGCAGATGAAACAGGAGGTTCCAAAGACCTGAGTTACAGGGTATAGGGCGCAAAGTTGCCAATGCAAGCTCCTTTTACAGTAGATACATCTTTCCTTCAGTGAGCTGGTCAGTCTATTACGAATAAATGTATTTAATAACCAAACCCCCGTGCAAAAGGAAGCTGTGTTAGAGAAGCTACATGTTCAGACATAATGTGATTTAGGGTGTTGGTCATACTGTCCCTTCTGAGGTGGCCAGAGTCACACTGTCCAGTACACTAATCATTAGCCACATGAGATTGGGCATTTGAAATCTGGCTATTTCCAACTGAGATGTGCCTTAGGCATAAAATTAAAATGAGAAGATTTTGAAGACTTTGTATAAAAATGCAAAATAGGTCATTGATAGTTTTTTATCTGGGATATATTGGATTAAATAAAAATTTAATAAAAAATTTCATGTTTCTTCTTCAATTTTTTAAGAACATGGCTGTTAAAGGCAGATTTGGCTTGCATTTTATTTTCACTGGGCAGTGCTGGTCCAGCTCCTCTGAGTTCTCCAACTCCCAGGACCCACTCTCGTTTGCTCGTTGTCAGCGGCCTGAGGGGCCAGTTTTGGGTTGAGACTAGGGTCAGACGGCACAGAACAGATGATGAGACTCTCTTGGGGATGTCCCCAACAGGGACAGGCACAGGTGTCCCTGGCACTTGTGGGCCAGTGGGGCTTGCAGCCAAGCCTGGAACACATGATACCCTAAAGGCCCAGGCAAGGGGCTGCCATGGCAATTTGGCTTCCTCCAACAGGGTAACTCACAAAAGGAGACGCAGACTTGGCAGGAAGGGCTGCAGCTGGCCGATTTCCCCGCAGCACATGGGAGGCTGAACTTTGGCTTCAAAGACAGACCCCCAATGGGCCACTGTCATTCAGTTTTACCGCCATGTGTCATTATGATCATTATTATTACATTTATATGAGCCAATTGCTGGGGGGGATGTCAGGATGTTACAAATGGCTGCCTGTCCTGTAAAAATGAGACATGAATGAGCTCTCTTCCAGGCTAGGCGTAGGGCCAGGGCATGAAAGGGACCAGGAGGCAGCTCCTCATCTCTCACTAGGCCACAGGTCCACGGCCACCAGAAGCCTATAACGCTTAGGGCCACTCTGCCTTTTACCTTCCGGCAGGGATATACACTCAAAGGCTTCCCAGAGAGGACGAGACTTCAGATATCTTCCGATTCTGACAGCCCAGGCCTGAGAGAATTTGGAGATCGCACTGGAGGGCGTTAGATGGTACTGGTAACGATAACAGTGTCTGTGAGAATACCACCATCCGAGGCACCCACAAATCCATATACCCCTTTCCAACCCATTTCAAAGAGGAGGAAATGAAGCAGAAGGAGGTGAAGCAGCTTGCTGAAGATTGCACAGATTGAAAGTGGCAAGGCTGGATTTGAACCCTGGTTGTCCAGACAGCTTTGGTGCTCATACTTCTGACCATTTTTCAATATTGAAGGTCTTGACTCCGTGTGGGGCCCTGGACAGCCGTAGTGGGAGCTGGCCCAGGGAAGGTGACTCTTGCTGAAAAGGGCTTCACACGCTTACTAGGACCAAAGCAGCCAGCGTGCCTGTCTCAGGTGGAACTCCGACTCTGAAGGCTTTGTCTTTAAATTCCCCATGAGACCATACACGTGGAGGAGAGTGGCCCTCTCGGTCCTTTCTATATAGTACCTGAACTAGACTCTACTCTTCATTACTTACTATCCCTCCGGGCCAACCCTTCACTGAACTGACCACAAAAGGCACCTTCTAAGCCACCATCACACAATAACGGCCTTGACGCCTGAAACATTTTCAGGTCCTTTCATCCTCAGGGACACGAAGAGTGTTCCCTCTTCTTTTCAAAAATAAAACCATTTTATTTTGATGGAAAGACTATGGCTGCTTTGAAAAACATCATAAATTCCTAACAGAACACAGCACACGGGAGTATCCTTATGCACACAGTTAAACACACTGTGTGACGTATGCAAAGAGTAGCACTTGGACAGAAAAAAGCTGGGGCGAGCGTTTTATGGATGCTCTACTTGGACAGCTGGGACTCGGAGCTCAGTAACTTTTCCTCCACTGGCTCCTCTGAGGGCCACAACGGCAGGGCCACGCAGCACCTGGGGCCGTTGCCATATTAGAGGGCTGCTTAGCCACCCACTCAACACAAACTCCAGCCCTGCCCTGCAGCGCTGGGTCACCTGCCTCTGCATCTATGGCCAGGAACTCACCTGGCACAGGGCAGACGCTCCATAAGGCTGTGCTGCAGGAAGACATGCACGAGCCACGCACCTGCAGCCCACAAATGCCACCTGCTTCTTAGGTGCACAATCACAAGGGCTGAGGGCTATTGGCTGGCTAAGGCTGGAGCGGGCCTCAAGATCATTTAGGAAAGTCTCTGCAGGGTTCAGAAGAGGAACCAAGGCTCTGAGTGGCAAAATGGCTTGCTTGAGTTTACCAGGCTGATCAGCGTCAAGGTCAGAGAGAGACAGGCCTCAGGTTTCCTGACTGTCCCTTTCTGTAGCATCAGGCCTGAGATCAGGGTGTGTCAAACAGGGGGTGCCACAGTGGGTAAGGTGAGGCACACCCGACTCTCACCCGAGATGCATCTCAACCAAATCCCACTTGGATGGCATATCCGTGCCCAGAACACCAAAGGGAAGCACGCTGTGGCAAGAGGGTCCAGCCAAGAACCCAGCCACAGGAGACCAACTCTGCCACTCGGAAGCTTTGTGACCTTGGGCAAGTTGCTTAGTGTCTCTGAGCTTTCATTTCCTTAGCTGCAATACTACAATTCTAGTAGCCACCTGGAAACTGTGTGGTGGGGGATTAAATAGCATCGCGCATGTTAAAGTGCACTTACTGCAGGTAAGCGGGAAATATGTAACTCATGTAAGTCTGGTCAAATGTCAGAAGCAAGAACCAGCCCCAACAGGGCAGGTGGGTGAAGGTTATTCAAGGCAATAAACTAAACCTGGCCCTCGGGAAGGAGGAGACATTCTGGCATGAGGGGTAATACAACAAATATATATTAAACACTCTGAGTGATGGTTGGCACCTGGAAATACTTCATCGGCACTAACCCTTCCATTTATCCTTTATGCCAGTATTAGCCTACTATGTGCTAGACATGGCTCTAAGCAGGGGAGCAGAGGTGATAAAATACATAAAAACAGGGGCTGGGCATTTAGCTCAGAGGCACAGCACCTGCCCAGCAAGCGCGAGGTCGTGAGTTCGATTCCCGGTACCGGAAAAAAACCAAAATATGTAAAAACAAAAACCTCCTTCATGCAACTAATTTCTGTTAAATCAGCAGAATTTCAGGCTTCTTTCTTCTGGCCTTAGAATCTCCCCACTTCCTTCTTTTTTTAGCTCCCACAGTTTCCACCTGTTTGTTTCTCTGCACCAGGCACTCTGCTAGACTTTGGGGATTATGAACGTACCTGGGGTGGGGCACTAAGTGGATAAATACATGAAAATGTAACATCTAGAATTCAGGATATTAGTACATCACATGAGAAATATCCGCAGTATTTGAAATCTTTGGGGAAAAGCATGGGTAATGAATATTGTCAAAAACAAACAAAACCAACCAAACCAAACAAAATCCCAACAGAAAACAAACCTTGTGAAGTACTGAGTTCAAAACCACGTATTTTCTATTTAGGCAAACAGTGTGAGTCTATGTAGGGTCAGAGAGAATAGAAAATGATTTACCTAATGGTAATAGCTGAACTTTTTTTTTTTTTTT
>NW_004955478.1:5862142-6051461 GCF_000276665.1 Chinchilla lanigera | reverse complement strand
GGCCTATCTAATGGTAATAAATAAAATGCTTTAAGAAGTATTCATAGGAGCCACCCTGCTTTTCGCCCCTCCCTCTGTACCTTAAGAATGGAGAGCACCTCGCACAACCCAAGACTTCTCAAATGGTACAAGGAAGTATCTGGAATTAACACTGGCTTCAGCTAGCAATGGTTTTAATACACTGCTGGGCTTGATTTGTTAATATTCTGTTGAAGGTTTTTACTTCTATGCTCATGAGAGATACTGGTTATTTTCTTTTCTTGGAATGTCTTTGTCTGGTTTTGCTATTACAGTAATGCTGGCTTTGTAGGGTAAGTTAGGAAGTATCTCATCTCTTTGATCTTTTAACAGAGACTGGGCTGGTATAATTTCTTCCTTATCAGTCTTGTTGGATTCACCAAGTGAATCCATCTGGGCCTGGTGCTTTTTGTCTTAGAAAGTTATTACTGATTAAACTTTTAGAATAGATACAGGTCATTCTAGATGGTCTGTTTCTTCTTGTGTGAATTCTGATGGAGTGTGTCTTTTGAGAATTGTTCCATCTCACCTAGTTATCAAATTCTTGGGCACAGAGTGTTCACAGCATTTATTCGTTATCCTTTTGACATCTGTGGGATCCTCTCTTACACTTCTGATATTAGCAATTTATGTCCTCTCTTTTTTCTTATATAGATTGTCAAGAGGCTTATCAATTTTATTGATCTTTACAAAACACTGGCTTTAGGATTTGTTGATTTTCTCTGTGCTTTTCTTTTCTTTTCTTCTGCTTACTTTAGATTTAACCAGCTCATCTTTTTGTAGTTTCCTAAAGTGAAAGCTTAGGTGATTGATTTTTAGATCTTTTTCTCTAATATATGCATTATAAATTTATATGGTGTCAGTTCATAGGAATTTCCTTTGCTGCACTTTGCAACGTGCAAATAAGTTGCACTTTTAATTTCATTTACTTTAAATGATTCTAAAATTTCTCTTGAGATGTTTTCTTTGACTCATATTATTGAGCAGTGTGCTGTTTTATCTCTAAGTCCTTAGGGATTGTCCAGCAATCTTTCTGTTGCTGATTTTTAGTTTAATTCTTCTGTGGTCTGAAACTAGAAAGTATATGATTTCTCTTCTTTTAAGTTTGTTAAAGTGTGTTTTATGGCCCAGAATGTGGTTTATCTTGGCAAATGTTCTACATGAGCTTGCGAAGAATATGTATGTTGTTTGGGATGAAGCAGACCGTGGATGTCTGTTATATCCAGTTGATGTAATGTTGAGTTCAACTATGTCCATACTGGCTTTCTGCTGGATGTGATAAATGGATGTTGAAATCTCAAATTATAATAGAGGGCTAGTGAAGCTGCCAGCTGTAATAGTGGATTCATCTCTTTCTTCTTGCAGTTTTAGCCTATGCATTTGATACTCTGTTGTTAGGTGCACACATGCTAAGTATTGTTATATCTTCTTAGAGAACTGATCACTTTACCATTACATAGTGCCCAATAATTTTTTCTTGTTCTGAAGTCTGTTTTTTCTGACATTAATACAGCTATTCCTGGTTTCTTCTGATTAGTGCAATATCCCAGCTGCATCCACTGCCCACTACAAACGGCCATCTATTGAGCTTTCCTTCTATTGGAGAGGTGACGTCAGCAGGGTGGTATTCATAGCAAAGAGGGCTCTTGGGAAGCTGCCCACAGAGGGTTTGGAAGGGGACTCATGGGTTGCAAGCACTAGCTCACGGTGTAGAAGGGGTGTGATACGGACTGCGGGTGGGCATGTCCCTTTGGCCTGCAGACCCCAATACCATGAGGAGAGCCACGGCTGAGAAAGGCCCTGCAGACAGCAGTGCAGGTGGGGCCCGGCAAACTCCAGCCTGCAGGCTAAATCTAGCCTGCCTCCTGTGTCTGTGTAGCCTGCCAGCGAAGCCTGGGTTTACACTGCTAGATGTAAAATGAATAAATTAAAAAGACTACATTATTAGCCTTTTGAAAAGCACAGTTGCTCAATTTTGCCTCTTGGCAACATCTAAAATTTAGATTTAGGAAAAGTTTACAATATTTTCTATTTAGCCCTTAACAGAGAGTTTGCTGACATCTGCTCTAAAACGCAGAGCAGCGGCCCTCTTACCTGGGTCCTCACTGCCTTTGACTTGCAGAGTGTGACAGATGTGAAACAGTTAAGTTCTAGGCGTAGCCTGGGGGAGCCCTGTGATTTCTAGTTCTGCCCTCTTAGCAGCCCACTCAGAGGGCCGGGGATGTAGCTCAGTGGCACAAGCACCTGCTTGGCAAGTGCAAGGTCCTGAGTTCGATTCTTGGTACCAAAAAAAAAAAAAGAAAGAAAAAAAGCAGCCTGCTCAGAGTTCGTACTCACACCCCTTCCAACCTGCAGGCTGGTTAACTATACGTCAGCCACCTTGTTAAGCAGCTCAGGACAAACCAAGTGATGAGTGACTGCGTGAAGAGAGACCATGAGAGGACAACCCGTGGGTCTTGGCCAACAGCTGAGAGCCAGAGGACATCTTGGATCCTCCAGCACTAGCAGAGCCTTGTAGCCGCCAGCCCACGGTGCAAGGAGCTATGCCTGCCACGGCCTGATGCAGACTCACAGCGTTACCACAGCTCTCGGATGCTTATGCTGCCCAAGCCAGTTGAAACAACTGTCAAATAATGGAGAGTTAGAGCAGTCCCAGTGAAGCGGGCCAAGCTCATCAGGAGCAAAACTCAACCCTACAGGGTAGACTTTGCGGAAGACAACATGAATTTCTCCATTGGACATAAATCCTCCAAGATCTGAAGGGAGCAGAGCTGCAGTGAGACTTCATTACACAGTCATGGGGAGAAAGCCTGAAGACAAGCAGGAGGTCAGGAGGTCTTCCCTCCAGGGGGGACATGCAGATGGTACAGAGCAGAAGTGGAGTAGCCTGGAATCAAACGTATTGTCATTGGCCCTCCGGCCTCGCTCCAAGGGGTTCTCAAACTCAGTTCCCGCAGCCTGTCTCTGGTTTCTGCTCTGGGGAGGACCGGAGCAAGGGCCAAGCAGGCAGGACCCACGGCCTGGTGCCCAGGTGCAGGACTCCCCTTGAACCTCCCCGCCGAACCCCTGTTCACTGTGCATCGGGACAGAACACATATTTGTGCAGTAACGGAATGAACTTGGCATTAGGAACACATTTGGCAACTGTAAGAGCTTTGTTAACTGGAATGCAAGATTTTCCAGAGCCAGGAGGTGTCACAGTCGAGTGGGGCTTTATAGGTGTGTTTCGTAACAGAGCAGTAAGCCCCGTACTGAGGGTGGCAGCCTGCTGCCCCTGGTGTTAGGGGAACCCACCAGCACTTTGAGCCTGGCAGACCAAGGTCCCTGCCCTGCTACTTGCTATCTGTGAGCCTTGGGCAGGTTACTCTCCTCTCCAACCCTCCCTCCCTTGTGCATAAAACAGGGATAGTACAAGTCACCTTGGAGGACTATTATACAAATTACATGAGATAACCAATTCCGGTGCATGGTACACAGGAGGAAATGAATGTATGTTAGCACTTGTCTATGATATCACCTTCTTCCCGTTGTGCTCAGGCATCTTCGCAAAAAAGGGGTGAAATAAAGCTCAGAGATTCCTAGCCCATTTTTACAGGATTAAAAAAAAACAATCCTAAGTGAAGGATTCAGGCCACAGAACACTGGGAGAAAACACTCACTAGAGCACTGCTGAGGCTGTGAAGACAGCAGCAGCCCGTGAGAGCGGCGCTTTGGCGCGGTGAGGGTTCTCTTGCCAGCAACAGAGCTGGAAGCGGCGGTCCCTCCCTCCAGGGCCACAGTCACTGTGGGGAGAAGATGCCCAGCCCAGGGTTCAAAGCCCAGGCGTGCCCTGAACTGAGGCCGGGGGGAAACGAACAAGTGGTTTTGCACCTAAGTTTCATCATTTCAAAACAGAAATGGCTCAGGGATTAAACAAGATGAAGTGAACGAGTGACTTCGCCTGGTCTCAGGTGTAGCAGGACTCAGTAACGACAGTGAACCCAACAGGACCCGGTCCTTTCTGGAGGGACAGGGAGCAGAGGGCGGAGCGGGAGAAGGGGAGAATGGTGATACAGAAGGTGCCGAGGGCGGCCGAGGACAGCTGGCTCTGAGGCCAGGGGGAATTGTGAGGCAGTTAGAGAGCTGCAGGCAGATGATAAAATGTATGAGATCACATAACCTACATAATTCCTACAAAAGATCAGAGGAGAATGACAGAGGAGAAGACCCCCAAAGGAAAGCACGGCTTTGGCTCTTTAAATACTTCTCTGAAGAAAAGCGGAGGCCTCCTTTTCTTTTGCAGCGATGGAGTCACTGAAGCGTGACCCTGCAGAGCGTGAAGCGGCCGTGACAGAAGGGAGGCTGCGCTGGGTTTATTATTGTCTTTCTTTAATCAAGTGCTTTTCTCTGCTCTGGCCGGTGCCGCCGTTCATGGCCTGTCGTCTGCGGGCTGATAGCGCTGCTGCCTTGCCAGTGCAGATGGACTTTTCTCCCTCATCTCCCACCCCTCTGAGCTGGGCAAGTGCTAATTTACTGCCTGAGTGCCTGGCTGTATGTTCGGCTGCAGCTATTTTCTTATCGATCTTTTAGATCCTCTTTTACTGTCTAGCCCTCTGCTGGGTCCTCTCTCCCCGGGCCATGGGAAATGTCTGGGATGTCAACTGTTGGGGCAGTGCGGGCTGTCCTGGGGGCTTGGGCTGATGTCCTACCAACCTTAGATGCTCAGGTCCCAGAGCCCACGGGCCCTCTTGGGTAATAACGGGAGGCGTGATGTCCCTACGTACTACGTCCTGTGCCATTGGGCCCACACTGCAACAGCTTGGGGATCATGTTCCAGGATGCTGGCTGGGGAGTTCCCAACTCTGTCAGTCTAGAGCCTTCACCTCCATCCCACAGTCACGCGGCAGCTGGGAAGGTGGAGCGCACACGCATTCATCCTAAGCACAGGCTGCGCTCCAGACCCTGGGATCAGGCCACAGCAGGAAACAAAACAACAGTCAATGAACAACAACAGAAACAAGCAACAGGACGACAAAAATTCTGCCCTTGTGGAGCTTTAGAGGACGGACAAATAATAAACCCAGGAGACATCCTTGTTCAGCAGTGAGGGATGGCTGCCGGGGACCGAAGTGGGGACGGGTCAGGAGTGCTGGGTGGGGCTGGGGGGGTGCAGGTTTCCATGAAGGCGTGGAGGTGTTGGGGGGCTCCCTGAGGTGGGCAGCGAAGGCTTGCTGGAGGTAAAGGAGGGAGCCACATAGGCGCCCGGGTCAGGACTGCCTGGGTAGAGGGGGGCGGGAATCCTGGAGGGTCAGGGGCCAAGTCTGGCACAGGCGAGGGGTGGGAGGAAGCCAGTGGGGCCGGTCTAGAGATCCAAGGAAGCGTAGGGGGAGAGGAGGCCAGGGAGGGAAGGCCCGAGTGGCTTAGCGCATTTCCAGATGCTGTAACACAATACCCGAGTCTGGGCGCTATGTAAAGAGATTTATGTGGCTCTCACTTTTGGAGGTTCAAGAGCAAGGCGCCAGTGTTTACTCAGCTCCGATGAGGCCTCCTTGGCTGTCACCTGGCAGATATGGCGTCGTGGCAGGGGTGCGGGCGAGGGAGGGGTCACGGGGTGAGACAGGAAGCTGGAGAGGAGGGAGGAGACAGGAGCGCTCTCTTCTAACAACTCACTCCCTTGGAACCAACCAGAGTCCTGCAGAACTGCTGATCCCTACCGAGGGCTGCAGCCTCAATGACCTTGCAACCCTGCACTAAGCTCCCCTTCTTAAAGGTCCCACCCACTCCCAATACCACAGTACTGAAGACCAAGCTTCTAATACATGAGCCCTTAAAGGACAAGCCGCATCTAAACTGTAATAGGGCTGGGTGCAGAGGCACATGCTTATAATCCCAGCACTCAGGAAGCTGAGGCAGGAGGACTGCCAAGAGTTTGAGGCCAGCTTAGGCTACATAGAGAGTTCAAGGCCAGCCTGGACTACACAGCAAGATCTCATCTCAAAAAAAGAAAAACAAAAAGCCAGGTGTGATGGCTTGGGCCTGTAATCCCAGCACTCGGGAAGCTGAGGCAGGAGGACTGCTATGGGTTTGAGGCCAGCCTGGGCTACAAAGTGAGTTCAAGGCTAGCCTGAACTGCATAGTGAAACCCCGTCTCAAAAAGCCAAAAAAAAAAAAAAAAGAAAATGAAGAATTCACCAACAGACCTGAACTATAAGAAATATTAAAGAAAGTACCTCAGGAAGAAGAAAATACAGTTGAGGCTAGGAATTTGACACTAGCCTAAGCAACAGAGTGACACCCTGTCTCAAAAAAAAAAAAAAAAAAAAAGGAAGAAAAAGAAAAGAAGAAACAAAACAAAATGAAACAAGCCAAAACAAATTTAAAAAACTGTAACAGGAAGTCAGCTTCTCTAGCTGGCTGGAGTGCAGCTTTCCTACCACCCAGGGTCTCAGCAGCCCTGTGCCTCTTTTATGCCCTGAGGGAGGGTCTCCCCACGCCTGTTCCCTCCTGGGACATGGTTTCTCATGTGCGTATTCTTTCTGGCCTCTCTCTCATTCTCTCCTCTCTCTGGGCTTTTTCCCTTCGGTCAGGGAACATGTTCAAGTTTCTGCAGCTGAAATGCTGCTTTCTTCCACTTGCCCTTCCTGGGAGTGACCGTCTCCTTCCTCTCCTTCCACTGCCCAGAGATCCCCCCGACAGCTGATGTCCACTCTCAACTCTATGCCGTCACTGCCACCGGCACAGCTGTCTCAAGGCGTCTCTGGCTGTCCCACCCCTCGACCTCCAAGGTCACCGCCACCTGTGAGTTCACGAGCCCTCGTCTACAGAGTCCAAGACTGCAGATCCCTGTTCATCCTCTATCTTTCTGCACATCCCTCGCTCTTTTTCCTCCCACCCCTAACATGTAGCTCTCCCACAAAAGGGACCCTGACCCCTCTGGATAAGAGGTCACAGTGAAAGTCCACTGGCTGAATCTCACGTAAAAATTTCTTTTCCTGTGTATTAGTGCCACTAATGACGACTGGGTGAGTGTTACATAAAAATGCATCTCTCCAGTGGCTGTCACAGGGATCACTGAAATGTGACTCCCATAGGACTGAAATGCAGAAGCTGCCCTCTGGGAACTGGTCTCCTGATTACTGGGTCTGCAATCCCCAAACCTCACAGGACCTTGGCCACCTGCTCCCAGGCAGCAGGCTTCGAGAGGTGGACAACGGTGCCGGAAAGTTTCTCCCCGTGTTGGAGGTGTCACATGTTATTGCCGAGAGGAATACTGTTTCACTCATTTCCTGAAATCCAGGTTCTCCCAAGCTATGATCATCCATGCTAACTTCCCAAGGCCCCCCAGCAGGTCTCCTCTGGGCTCTCCTTCCAGGCCACGCACCCTCAAGTGTGGCTCTTGCTGGGCAATCAATAAATGTGCTGGGTAGGGCATAAGGGTTGCTGGCTTGCCCGTGGATTCTCAGGGACTTGTCCAGTACTAACAGTGGGAGCACTGTTCTATGTGCTGGCTGTGTCTCTGATCACAATGAGTCCATCTTCTCCTAAAATGCCAAAGAAAAGATGGCCGACAGCCGAGTTGGCTTGCAACCGCCTTTTCTCCCAGAACTGCAGACAAAGCAGTTTGTAAGAACAGTGTATGGGCCCTGGGGTGAGAACATCTCGGCTCCAAACCCCTTTGTGTCTGCTGCCAGCTGTGTGATCCTGGGTGAGTCCCAGAGCCTCTGCTCACGTGCACAGTGTGGCAAGATTTGCTTAGAGGGGACAGCCAACACACCACGGGGACAAGGGTCCTCTGCATGTTTCTAGCATCGCACTGCCACAGCAAGGCTGTGAGGGTGATCCTGCACGGCACGCTTTTAAGAAGCTTTGCTCCCCTGCAGCAAGGGGTGTCCAGAGGGACCCCAGCCCAAAGTAGTACTTTCCTCACTGCTTCTCCTTCCTCCGGGAAGGGGAAGGCAACGCTAACACTTGGAGTCTGACTCTTGCCTGCAGTGGTGTTTGACCGCGCGAGCACACACCAGAAATAGCGAACCTGCAGAGGGAGATTAGCGCCACGTGCAGCTCTGCTCAGCCTTCTCGAGGGCTCTCACCGACCCCAGGAATTCTTCCTGTGTCAAAGCAAAGACGACCCTTCCTGTCCACCTTGGGAATCGCCCTGCTTAGTGCCCCTTTCATGGGCATTCGTCTCAATGCTCCCGTCCCATTTTTGAGTGACATTTGCCGTCTCGGTCGGTCTTCCCTGGTGAGGGAGATGCTACAGTATTAATTGATTTCAAGGGTTTTGACCAAATAGTCATAAATATTTAAAGCTTCACTCTGCCTATTAGGCAAAATGCCATTTAAGATAATTATTTTGCCTCTGCCTGACAGGAAGATTTACATAGAAGATAGAATTATTTTAACCTTTGAGAAAAATCAGAAACCTTGAACCTCTCTGGTTTTTCCCAAGACTACAAGTATTTCAGGGCCCCAAATATCCAATTCCTATATGCTGTAAGGGAAAAAAAGGTTAGGAGACGTGTAACATCCTGAAAGTCTTATTGGCCCATTTCCCCTGGCAGCTCGTCAGCTGGATGCGGAACAAGGCCCGTGGGTCCTGCCCATCTGCAGGAGCGTCTGTCCCCTCTTCCGAACTGTGACTCCTTGAGAAGAGAGCCTGTCTGAGGTGCTTGTGCAGCCCTGGAGTCACCACGCTGGCACAAGGAACACCCAGAATGCTCTCTGCTTCTCAGCTGCTCAGGTTGCGAGCAGTTTCCTGCAGCGAGTGGTGCAAAGGTGTTGGAGACCACTACAAAGTGGCTCCAAGCAGGATTTAATATTAACCAGTTGGCTTTCCGTGTTTACTTATGAGTTGTCTGAAGCTTAGGCACCTTGTCTGGGGATGGGCAGTGGACTCATAGTAAATGAACCTCTATGAGTCACTGGTCACTGCTGAGGCCTGTACTGGCCTGTGAAGCTGTGACACCTCAAAAGACAAGATAAGACCACAGCTGGGGACATCCGGCTTCAACCCCAGTTAACTTAAAGGAGACTGCACCTGCGGACTCCACACTCCTACGATAAATGGCAACCTAAAGATAAGGTAGTTCTCCTGAGTGACATAATTTACAACTTGGGAAAATTCTCCCAAGGTCCTGCTCAGATTCCCATGTTTTCTAGACTATACTGCTCCTTTGTTTGTAAACCAAATAAATAGGGGCTGCCCAGAGAAGTTTTTATCTTAACCCAGAGAATCTCGAATTCAGTAAGAGAGTTAGACCCTCCTGGAGCCCTACAATCATTTCAATTATCTCATTTTGTTTAAGCCTTCACCGTCCACTTGTTTGGGAGATTGTGGGCCTGATTAGCCCGTAATAACTAAGGTTACTAACCTGATACAAAGGTCTGGAGATGGCCTGAGCTTGGGGTTGAAGCCAAATTATGGCATTTCTTAGTGCTGTGGCCTTAGGTACATTTCTTTCTGCCTCACTCACCTCATCTGAAACAAGGACCTGAGGATGCCTCGCTTGTGGGGTTTGGTATGACAACCAAGGTAAAGTACACATGGTGTTTGGCCCATGGCGGACACTGAATAAATGGTGGTCACTTCCTTTTCCTTGCTCTTACAGAGAAGAAACAAATGAAGGCTTCAGAAATGAGGGGGTTGGGTCAAGTGGAATTTCTGGTTTTAGCTTTTCAAGGACTCTCCACACTGATTTCCACAGCAGGTGTACTAGTTTACATTGCCACCATCAGTGTAGAACGGTTCCCTTTTCTCTGCATCCTCCCCAGGATTTGTTATTATTTGATTCTTTGATGATGGCCGTTCTTTGTGGGGCAAGAGGATATCTCTGTTGTGTTATTTTGCGTTTCTTTCAAGGCCAGTGATATTGAGGGTTTCTTCATGTATTTATTGGCCATTTGTACCTCTTCTTCTGTGAAGTATCTATTTACTTCACTTCCCCTTTTGTTGACTGGGTCTTTCATTTTGGAGGGCCTAGGTATTTTTCCGAGAGAGTTATAGACATCATGTTACAGTGATACATGCATACCCCTGTTTAGAGCAACACAATTCAGAACAGAGAAACCCTGAAAGCAGCCTATATGCCCATCAGCAGATGAATGGATCAAGAAAATGTAGTATTTACACACAGTGGAGGACGACTCTGCAATAAAGAAGGATAAACTTGAGCCATTTATAGGAAAATGAATGAACCTTGAGACCACAATGTTAAGTGAAATAAATCAGACACACGAGCTTAACTTTCAATAAATAATGAATCAACAGCAAAATAAAAGACAGTAAGAAGGAGATACCTCTTTCTCAAATGAGAAGAGGATTAAGAGATGGAGGATAGGAGGGAGGGGATGAAAAAAGGAATTAAGATGTGTTAGCTACGTGTACCAACTCCATACAAGAAGAGCAAGCATTATGTACTGCAAACGCACACTGATAAAAATAATTAAAAAGAGAAATGAGGGGGTTCAGAGAAGGAACACGCTATTCCCCGTATACAAAGAGGCCCAAAGTTACCAGGCTAAGAGTCTGTTCGGAGTGACTGGTAGAGGAAGGTGGGCAGTTATCCGACATAAAGTGCCATCAGGAGTGTCAGAGATGGAATATGTCCCTTTCTCCCACAGATGCCCCCACCCTAATCCTCAGAACCTGTGAATGTCACTTTAACAGAGGAAAAGGGATGCTGCAGGAGTAAGAGGAGGGTCTGGAGAGGAGCGGATGACCCTAGATTATCTGGGTGGGCCGACAGTCGGCATGGGGTCCTTGCGAGACAAGAGGGGAGCTTTAGGGATTCAGGCTGAAGGTGACAGGGAGAGACCGGAAGGGCTACATGGCTCACAGGAGGATGAAGGCCCCCGGAGCCAGGGAATACAGGCAGCTGCTACAAGGCGCAAACAGCGAGGAACAGTTCCCGCTAACCCTTCCAGAATGGACAATTTGACTTTAACCAGGGGAGACTGATTTTGGACTTCTGACCTCTAGAACTTGGTGCTAAATTTGTGTTGGAAGCTGCAAAGTATGTGTTAGTAATAGGAAATTAATACAAAAACGAAGCCACCCAGATAGGCAAACTCTCATTATATGGAAAACTTCATCTCCGCGGGACGCTGTCGTTCCAGATGATAGCAGACAGCGGAGGTGTTACAGAAACCAAGAAGCTACCCGTGCCATTGGTGGAGACCTGCTGTTAACGGAGATGAAGTTCGAAGCCACCTTCATTCCTAGAAATGCTGCCATGCTTTGTCACCAAGCTTTTCTGGCACCTGGTGGGTTGCTGCTGGAGCCCACACAGCTCATAACCACGGCCTGTTCAGTGCTGGCAGCCAGCAGAAGTCTTCAGAAAACACGCTGTGTCAAGAAATAGTATTTTTCTCCCCAGTCTTCACATATGAAAAAACCCAACCTCAGGGTACGCCTGAAAGTACTGAGTGATCTTTTTGAGGAAAAAAGTCATCTCTGGCCATGTCATTCACAGTTGGAATTTCTAAATAAGGTTTGTTACCGTGTTGTCCAGGAATGTAACAACAACAACGACAACAACAATAACAACAATGACAATGACAACAACAACAAGAAGTCCTTAAGAGAGGAATAAAACTCTTCTTCCCTTCTGGAATAAATGACTTCCCCTGGGGGTCATACTAGGTACAAATAATGATGGTATACCAGGTACAGAATATAAGTACTGGGCTCTTCAGTTCTTACAGCAGGTCTTACAGGGAGAACTGTAGTACCCTTAACTTGCCACGAAAGAGAAGGGGGTTCAGAGAATCAAGACACTTGTGTGAATTCCCAATAATAACAGAGTCAAGATTAATGCTCAGATTGCTTTGACTTCAAAACCTGGCTTTTCCTCTGTCCCTACGGTGTCTGAGAGAAACGCAAGGGGTGATATGTTGAACAGACATGGGATACAAAACCAACAGGCAGTATGAGGGATCTGCAAAGATCTCTGGCTGATCCAGCTTTGAATCTACTGCTTTCCATCATGCTGCACTGCGGGTGGGAAGCCTATTGCATCCACAGGGCTGTGTATGAACACAAAGGGGGCTACCCAGGACCCATGTGATAACCTGTTTACACTGCCATGTAGGAAGCATTAGAAAATAGAAGAGAATTCCTAAGTAAGGTCAAACTAAAGACAGAACAGTATAACCCACTACTGTAAAGATACAATCTTGGAATCATTTTGCTTATGGAACCCTACGGATACATCCTCCTTAGATTAAGCACCATGGAGCTTACAGCACTCACGACTTGGGGGCTGCTAAAAAGCCATCAAGGCAACCACCTTCTAACCCAGCTTTTCTAGGCAGAATAGGCTCAGCAGCAACTCCCCTGCCCCACAGTTTCTCTTAGATTATTTTGACCATGGCCATGTAAGAAGTACTGTTTACTAGACATCAAAGAACAGAAGTTCCAGGAAATAAGACGCAGACTTACTACGTACAACGTGCTTTCCTATTTCCTTGTTCTATTTTAGTCTATTTTGTCTAGTTGAGTCTGTTTGGTGGCCGTGGCCCACACTCTGACTTAGTGATTCAGTAATGATCCCCCACTTCCATGCAGGGGTTGTGCTTGTGTTTGAAAGTGCTCTTCTAGAAAATATGGGGACATGCGGTGCCTACCTCTGGGGCGATGTAATCTGGCGTCCCACAGAAGGTCCTCGTCGTGACTCCATCCATCATATGTTCCTTGCACATCCCGAAGTCAGCAATTTTGATGTGTCCTTCTGAATCCAGCATGACATTATCTAACTTCAGATCCCTATAAGGAAGAAGGTTCGCGTGAGAGTCCGTCCCACGAAGTATCACTGTTTACTTTGGAGTTTGTGGAACAGACAGGTATTTGACTAGCTGCCATCTGAATGAGATTTGAACTCTGAGTCCCTGGAGAAGAGAGCTAGGAATTACTGGGTCCTCTAGCTTCAGAATCTAATAGAAAGCCTGGTATATGGAAGATGCTGTAACAGTGAATGAATGACTAATTGGTTGAACTAGTGATTCTCAATCTTGGCTGTGCCTGTGAATTCAGAGTTCCAGCTTACTGGGTTTGAAGAGATCCTGGTCATTTGGTATATGACTATCCTGCAGAGGGTTTGCAAATCTCTGGGTGTAGGACCACCTCACTTGTCCCTTTATCATGCCTGTACCAGTGTTCTTTCAGTTACTCTTCAATTACTTCTGAAAGACATTCTTTCTCCTTTGGCATCAGAATTTCACTGTGTCCTACAACTAAAAGAATTTAATTCAATAGTTTTCCCTTGCTTCTCCTCAGTTCCTCATGTTCTTTCCCTGCCGAGTATCTATAATAGCAATTTGGTTTCCATTGCTCCCTGACCTCCGTTCTAAATAAAATGTAGAGGAAGGAGCTGCCGGTGGAGGAAAAAAAATGTTTTCTTTTGTAAAGTATAAATGAGATGTAAAATCTTATCAGAGGGTGGCTCTGATTTGCCAAAAGGCTGCAGAGAAAGGTGGATGCCAATGGGTCTGAGTTTCCTGGGGGATTATTATCTCCATGTCTGACGTCGCTGTCTTAGAATTACATGCTCACCAGGGCCTGGCAAACCTGTCCTTTGTGATGCTGTGAGAAGATCTTTTATACACACCTATAGATGATTCCTCTTTTGTGAAGAAAGAACAATCCAATGGAAATCTCTGCTGCATAGAATCTGCAAAAGAAAATGTGCTTCAGGTTTCTGGCTTGCTTCTTTGGACTTTTGGATACGTTTTTAGTCTCAAATCCAGGCAAAGAGATAAAAGAGCGCAAGAGCTTTAGGCTTTCTGAGACGAGCGTCACCCTGCACATGTTCTTCTGATCATCAGCTCTTCTCTCTGCCGTTCCATCATGCCAGCTCACCCAGGAAAAGCCCAGTCAGTAAGTCAACAAGACAGGCTTCTTTTTCTTCTTGGGGGAGAATGGGTAGGTAATTTACCACCTAAGACGCAATTCCTAATATAATCACTTAAATAGTGGATCCCTCTTAGACCATTCTATGTCAGGGATATGGTACAGGGGAGAAAAATTCTACTTTCCTATTCATGGACAAACTATACTGTCATTTGAGAATACAATTACTCCCTGGAAGACAAAGTATAGTGTGTGATGAACTGTTTAGCTGGTTTATTCATTCTTCAAAGGGCTGGAATTAATGGAACACATGATGATTCATACCTGAGGTCGTCCTGTTAAGTAATTCATAATATTTAATGGCAGCTACCACCATTACTTCAAAATCATTAATAGGTTAATATCTGAAACTCAGATTAAATGCAGAGGATGTTATAAAATTTGCATAGCTTTTAAGGTCTTTGAAGTTTGAGAAGCCACAAGTCTGCGCCTGGGCAAATATCACACTCAGGAGGCTTAAAACAAGCACACACGTCTATATGAGCAGAAAACAGAACTCCCTGACGATGAACACCAAGCTTTGCATAGGGGCCACCTCTAAAAGGCAGCAGGAGGGGCTGGGGATTTAGCTCAGCGGCAAAAGCGCCTGCCTGGCAAGCGCAAGGTCGTGAGTTCGGTTCCTGGTACCGGAGAAAAAACCAAAAAACCAAAAAACCAAAAAAAAAAAAAACAATAAAAGGCAGCAGGAGAAGGAGAGGTGGGGGAGGGAGGAAAGATGGGATTATACGTGGTTGTTACATTATTTTCATTTTTTCTGTATATTTTTAAAAGTTTTCTACAATACACACAGAATGAATGAATACTAGATAAGGCACTTTGTGTTGCTTTATAATATAAAGTGGCTTTTTGCTACCTGTTCTTTATAGCTCTGTGCTATCAAGCTTTATTTCACAATTGGAACATTTTAATGCTGCTCTTGTCTAAAAGTCTTCTAAGAGAGGGGATAAGAATCTTTCTAAAAATACTTTGTTTAGTAAAAATAAAAGCAAAAAGAAATCCCCCTTTTTATTTTTAAAGCTTACCACCAACAAACCCTGATCGTGCCTTCAGTTAATATTCTGGAAGGCAGACAATCCCACACAGGTCAGCATTTCTTCGGATTGCTGTTTTAGATTGCACATTCCCAAAACCTTACTAATGATTACATCTTATTAATGATTAGTAATGACTAACTAGGGCGGGCACTATACACCTTTGGGGGAAGCTCGGCCTTGCTTCTGTTGAGCTCCCTAAGACTCTCCAGGCCCCGAGAAGCAGGACGATGTCTGAGGTATCAGCGTCCCCTCCACACCCCACGAACAACTCCTCCGCCTTCACCTGGAGCCCATCCATGTCTGCATGCTGGATGCCCACGCCCCAGGCCCAACTCGGTGAAACATTCCATGCCGAGATCACCCTCCGCCTTCACCCAAACCTAGCATGGGATCACGTAAAGAGAGGTTTCTGTCTTTTCTCCACAGTCACCCAGCTCTGCTTATGTCCCTCCAGAACGTCTGCCAGGGACACTTGTTTCTCTTGGGCTCCAGCCGTAGCTCTAATTCTGGCTCCATTTCTTCTGCCATAAAAAGATCCTCAGCGATCCCCTACCTTCCTGCAATCCTTTCTCCTTTCCTCAGCCACAGGGCTCTGTAGGAACTGAGGTCGGTGGAGTCGGTCCCATGGGGCCCTTTCTGATGCCTCTGTGTCAGCGGCCTCCCCGTGGGATCCGCATCTGTGGCCCCTGCCAACTCCTCCCCATCTCACACAGCCTCCTGCACACAAGGAGCCACAGGCCATGCCCTGGGCTAGCTCTGCCTCTTCTCACACCCTCTCCTTGGCGGGCTCTTCCTTCCTCTCTGGGTTGTGCATTCCTTGAGGACATGCTGCGGTCACTCCCCAGTTCTGGGGAGCCTGCGTGGTTTCCTGCACACACCTCCCGAAGTTAAGCAGTGAGTCGAGTGACCTCTCCAGTGCCAGGGTAGTGTGAGTGCCCCAGAGTGGGGGTGCACCCCACTGCTCTGCATCCCCAGGGTCTGTGCAGTAAATGAGTGAAACACTCCATCCCTGCGGGTGGACTCAGGTGATGCAGGGATACACGACATCTCCACTTTCCTGGAAATGAATAAACTACTCCTTAGAAAACATCTGGATGGGTTTGTTAATACATCTGTCCGCTGGGAAGTTACAGCGTTCAACCTCAACAGAGCAGAGCTACCCAGGTCCCTTTCATCCAATGAAAGTCCCCAGATGGGCGCTTAGGGTTGTCTGATTCACAGGACTTAAAAATGTACTTACACTGCTTGTGGCTCCTTAAATTTCCCTACTTGCTGGATGTGGTACATGAGGTCCCCACCGTTGACGTATTCCATGACAAAGTAAAGCCGATCCTGCAGAGCAAGGTGCACACGTGAGCGAGGCTCCTCCCTAGCGCAGAGGCTCTGCTTTGCTTTCGTATTGGTGAAGTGGAGCTGCCTTCCCAGATCTGCTTAGTCTGCATCTCTTCACAATTTTTCCCAGTGGAAGAATAAGTAGTCCACCCTCTCGCATGAGGGTCATTACATAACTGAACTAATGGCTCTCTGTTGACATGTCTGCCTCCTGGTTACGTGTGCTTCCTATTATAGTAAGGGTCTCAATATTCTTCTCTTTTTTTCACATACATATATTTCCAAGTTAGGGAAAGGGTGGGCCAATCATTTCATTTTAACCAGTTTTCTCGATGGTGTGAATGCATAAAAGCTGACTTAAAATGTCTAGGAGGCATTGCTGTACTGATGCAGCACCTGGTTTAAATGGATGCTCCTGAAAACACATCTCTTGGGCTGGACTGGCCTTATAAATTATACATGCTTACTGATATTCCCTGGGTGGGGGAGAGGGAGAGGCTCTCACCATGAATGGAGAGGCTAATCAAATGTTCTTTTGCAGCCATAATGTGCCCAAATATCTTTTATATTTTCTCTGTCACTGGTATACTAAGTGTTGGCCCCACAAAGGGCATACATCAAAGAGCCATATAAGTCTGCATATTTATGCAGACATTATGCTGGGATGGATGGGAGAGACTGAAGAATTTAACAGTGAGATAACTAACAGCACAGCACACCATGGTAAAAGCTGACTTCAGTTTTCTTCTAGAAGACATCCCCACTTTCACGGAGGTTGTTAAAGTGTTGCACAGGGAAAGAAAGGAAAAGAAAAAGAGACAGGGAGGGAGAGAGGGAGGAAGCCGGACTAACAGCTAGAAAACAGCTTGGGGAGCTCCCCCTCTAGCTTCTCTCTTATGAACTTTACTTTCATCTTTGTTTCTTCGCTGCACAAGCTTTCCAGAGCTTCATCTACACAAGCAGGGTTAAGGACCCTGGGTTTCAGAGCTGCGGCTCTCCCTTCCTATCTCGCTGCTCAGTTGTCCCTGGCACTGCCTCGTTCCAGAGTCAGGGCGCGGCCGAGAGCGCGCACAAGTAAGCTAGTGGCCAGGGTGAGGCTGACACGCAGCGACAGGCACCAGGCTCTGCAGCTTCCCCGGGCACCCTGGCACTCAGTGTGGCTGCCCTGCATTTGGGGACTGTACCACTCAAAAGCTCGGCGAGCGCCGCCCAAGGTGTTTGAAAAGGAGACGTAAAACACAAAGTCAATTTCTGACCCTGGCCAGTTTAGAATGGTAATCATCCTAATGGTAACATATAGCTAGATTATTGAGCCACGTTTCAAAGGGTCAGCTTCTGGGCGGGAAAAGCCCGTCTGAGAATGCCTTACTCTGGCGTTTAGATGACATCTGGATTGTACATCATTTTAGATCACATCTGCACTGTCCATCATTTTCATGTCCCTAGTGTATGAACAATGCAATAACAAACTATTTGCATAGCTTTAACATTGCATTAGGTATCGTAAATAAAATTCTTATAAAATACTTCTAAACCCCACCACCAGCGGATCAGTGCTTTGGGATTTTCTTTTGCACTGTGTTTAGATAGTTTAACTCTGTGACCGGGGTTAGCAAACTTTTTCTATAAGGGGTCAGGTGTAAATATTTTAGGCTTTGGGTGTCTTGCAACTGTCACCTCTGTCTTGGTAGCATGAAAGCAGCAGTAGGTGACAGGTAATTGAAGAAGCATGGCTGGGTCCCTAGAGAACTACATCTATGCAGAAATGTGATTTTTAGTAAGTGTCGTGTGTCATGAAATACTGCTTGGATTTCTTTTTTTGTGACCTCTCTTGGAGCTCACAGGCTATACAAAACAGGTCATGGTTTGCCACTCCTGATGTCTGTCATTAAACAAGAACGTGTGGTTTTCTGAAACGGAGTCTTTTAATGTTCTAACGCCATTAGAACCAATGGTCTTAAAAAGCCAGGACTGTGAGTTATTTTATTATTTTTGTACAGCATTGTACCTGGTATAAAGAAAACCTTTATATACAGCCATCCCTTAGGACTTGTGGGGAAAGTGGTTCCAGCACTACCCAGGAATACCAAATCCTCAGATGCTCAAGTCCCTTACATAAAATGTAGTATTTGTATGTAATCTATGCAATCCTCCTGTATACTTTAAATCATCTCCAGGTTATTTAGAATACCTAATGCAATGCTAAAGCTACGCAAATAGTTTGTATATTGCATTGTTCACACAATAGTGACATGAAGATGATGTACAGTACAGATGTGATTTAAAATTTTTTTTCAATCTATGCTTGGTGAAACCTGTGACTACAGAACCAAGGATACAGAAGGTGAACTGTGAGTGTGTGGTGAATTACATGGAATGAATGCTAAACCGCTAACGAGAGGGGGCATCACAGAGAGCATATGCCCCAAGTCTGCAGTGAGCAGGAGGGGATCACTGCCCCTGTCGCCTCTGCTTGGCGGCCCTTTCCACCTTTCCTCGGGGAAGCTGGGGTGCTCTGGTTCAGGTGCAGCCCTAAGGGCAGACTGGGTGCTGCACCGCATGAACAGCCGCAGGGTCCTCACCACGGTCTGGAAGCAAGAGTGCAGCTGTGTGAGAAACGGGGGCTTGTCGAGCAGGGCCAGGACCCGCTTTTCCACCATGGTGCACTCCACATCATCATCCTGAATCACCACGTCCTTCTTCAGGATTTTGATCGCATACAGTTCTTCTGTTCCCTTCCTGTCAGCAAGCATCACCTGGGAGCAGAACATGCACAAGCTGAACATTTCCCAGCAGAATCTGCTCCTGGGGGCTGGGTTGGGGCTAGGAGGGGGAGGCAGGCCGGGGCACGATGGTTCAGCAGCAGTGCATGCACATCTGTAAGTGTGTGACAGAAAAGTACTAAACACTGTGCTATGGTTTCAATATGGGTGGTGTCTCCTGAAGGCCCCTGAGTTAAGTGCTTGGTCCCAGGGTGCTTCTGGGGAGCACTGAAGTCCTTGTAGGGGCTTTGTGGAGTCCTTAGATAACTGGGGGTGTGCCGTGCCCCAGGGATTGTGAGGTTCTGGTCTCTTCCTCTTGTTTCTTTGTTTCTTGGCTGATGAGGGGAGCACTTGGCCCTAACACGCATTTCTATCATGACGTGCTGCCTTGCCAGAGGCTCAAAGCAGGGGATTCAACCACGGACTGTAACCATCAAAATAATGAGCCAAAGTACAACTTTATTCTTTGTAAGTCAGTTGCCTCAGATATTTTGTTACAGTGATGGAATGCTAACACAAAATTTGTGTACAAATATTGAAATATTGCATATCACTGTAACTTAAATTCCTCCAACCCTTATTTACCTCTTTAAATTGTTAAAATTTGTACACTGTATGGAAAATTTCCACATGGTGATGCTATTTTGGCTGCTAAAAAGAATACTCAGCATTCTTTACTGGGATTAGTCTGGAGTTACGCATGTTTTTCTGGGAATCTCTTTAAGGTAAAATGTGAACAGCTCTTAGAGTCTCCCAAGTCCAGAGAAAACAAGATGGGATGGAAATCTCTCCCCGGCTCTATCTTGGTATCTGGGGCCATGGAAGGCAAATGAAGACGCCCAGGCCGATGGCTACATGGCCCCACGGAGGAAGCTCTTAAGGATTACGTGTGCTGACATGTGTGCTGGTTCACTCGAACAGCGCCTGGGGCATCCCCTCTGCTTGGAACTTTGGAAAATGGTGGCACACGTGAGCCTGCTCTAGCTTTTTGGGAGCAGTTGTTCGCTAAGAACATGAGGTAGGAGGCATCTGAAGAATGTGTACGAACAGCATGGAAATATAAAGGGTTGTTGTGGAAACCTCAGTGAGAACAAAACCAATCCAACACTGTCTGCCCAAGCCTCTCCACTTACCTTCCCAAAACTCCCCTTCCCCAGCACCATGAGGAAATTGAAGTCCGTGAGCTTCACTCTGTCAAGGTTATTGGAAGGTTGTTTCCTGTCTTCCGAAGGACTAATTACTTTGTTACCAGCAGGGCCAAGTTTGGCTTTCTAAACAACAAACACAAACAAGAAAAGCCACTGGTCATTTTTCCAAGATGGGATGAGAAAAGAATCTGAGAGCGAAGGATTCACACGTGGTCATACATCAGTGGCTGTGCTTACTCTATGGGGAAGGCCTACAAAACTGCAGAAACTTGCCCTTCCCTATGACGGGACAACTCTGCACAGGTGAACAAGACGCAGACCGTACCAATCCGCCAAGGGCAGGTTGATTCTAATTCTGGGACAGTAGACTTCTTGGGGAAAATAATGCTTTGAGACTGTTTAACATAGTAGAGGAAACAAACTGGATTTTTTTTTCATTTGTAGGTTTTAAAATTTAAAATAAACCAGCACCAAGGAAATTTGTACCCAGCTGAAAAGAGAGAAGAATGTCCCTGAAGAAGATATACTCCAGTGGCAAGGTGTAAGGATGACTTAGTGCTGCTTTCAAATGCACGGTAGGAAGAACAGGTTGAAGTCAGGGGTTGAACTCATGAAAAGAAATGGTGATGTGTCTGGGAATCTGGTTGTGCTTGAAATACACTGTGCCCTTCACACCTGAGGAATACCTGGTAAACAGTGCTTCAGCTATCAAAAGTAGTTTTTATACACGGCACTCATGTCACACCATGGCCCTAGATGGGGAATCTGAGTCGGAGTCCTCCAAGGCAATGAGGATACACAAGAAGGCACAGCAGAAAAGGGGAGGTAAATAGGGTCCCCTGGGGAAGAACAGCTGGACAGTCAGGAAGAAAGGCCCCCGGAGAAGCTGAGAAGGCTGGAGCAGGTGCAGAATCCCACCCACCGCCACAGTCTGCATGCTGAGTGTTTGCCTGTGAGGCAGCTGGCTGCAGAACACATTAGGTGCTGACAGAGCCAGGAGCTGCAGCTGGCTGAACCTTCACAACCACAGCCCCGAGCCTAGAGGCAGGACTCTTGCTGAGGTTCCACTTCTCACGAGAGAGGCCCCCTCCCTCCCAGTGCAGCACATCTGACTGGTGCTGGGCTTTGCAGTCTCAAGCAGTTCACAGACATCACATATGGCAACAGCTTTGTGAATAAATGACTGAGACGGCGGAAAGGAGGTAACGACGGCACTCGAGGGGCTTCACTAGGGACCAAAGCACTGGTGGGCTGGTTCTCTGCTCCGGGGGAAACGTAAGATTTGCAGGTTTTTCTTTGGCAGCCACTAAGCCTTCTGGGCAATCGTCTATGCTCTCTCTTGAAGCACCCACACCCTTCACCCCACTTACCGAATAAGCCACTGTCTCCTGGGCTTTATTGGGAAGACTGTACCTTTGCAGAACGAACCCCCGATAGCAATCTCTGGATTTCCAACCTCAGCAAAATCCTTGGCACAGGATCTGCGCTCAGTGTTTCAGCTGAATGAGCAAAGCAGTGAAACCTGGCTATGCCTAGCAGATGCTGTGCTGATGGGCGATACTTGCTTTTCTCTGACCAACGAAAAACTGATCTGAGTAGGATCAACTCTCAGGGCTCGAGCGGATGCCCTTGTGCGCTACGCATACCACTGAAGTGGAGACATGGAGACGTGGCGGAGAGACGGCCTGGCATTCGTGTTTGGGGCTGAGTGTGGACTACGGCTGTGCTTAGTGAGGAGTTCAGACTCTCCCTCTGAAGGTTTGGTAACTGAGTCTGCTGCATTGCACACACGCTGGTGACAGAGGAGCAGGACAGGAGGCAGAAATGTTCACCTAACTGCACACGTATGCGGGAGCTATGCGAGATACAAAGCGCAAGGAGGAGCGGGCGAGTGCGGCTGAATCCGCTCCTCACATGGGGTGAGAATGGCAGGATAGGGCAGTTTTAGAGGAGGAGTAACTGATTTTCACGGGGGAGAAACAACTTGGAGCACAGACAGTGGCCTGGGAAAAGCCCCTTGGGCATGGGGTGTGGAGTCTGACTCTCGGCCTCTGCGATGTGAGTTTGATCTCCACTGGTGAGGTATGTCAGTAGAGTTGAAGCCAGCTGTGTTCTCCGGCAGATCTGGTCCTTAGGCTGCTCCCCAGTGCTCTCAGGGTCCAAAGCAGCACGTCTGGGGTATCATTTTCTGAGTCCCCACACTTCCTGCCATTGCTGGCACTGCAAGGAGAGGCCCATGTGAACTCGGGGCCACTGCAAACTCTGAAGATCTACGAAGGCAAACACGAACTGCGCAGGCGCAGAGACTGTTCTCCCCCTCAGCCGAGGGTGGGAGGAAGTTGAAGGCGGATTTGTGAGAAGGAGCCAGTTAGCCAGTCGGGTTCCATTAGGCCCCTCAACGGTGGGCCCAGCCAGGCCCGGGGCAATTCCAAATTGAGAAACATTCTAGTCTGTGTCTAAATTTAAAAGACTTATCAGGAAGCCCAAGCTTGAGATGAGAATACAAACTATGAAACTCTCTTCTGATTTAGAAAAACATTATCATGAGGAGGCACAAAGAGCAATTTTATCAGGAACTTCACAAGAACATCCCCCCCAAAAGAACCCCCAAACACAAACAAAACTCAGGCACTGCTGACTCATGGGCCTGAGGAGCTTGGCACGTGGACAAGCACTACGCCTGCGGAAGCTGCCATTTGCACTAGCTGTGGTGAACACCCAGTTTGCCCTGCAGCGTGTGGTCTCACCTGCAGCGCATGCCCAGTTGGCCTCTTCAACGCCAGCCTTCCTCCCTCCCTTGGCCCTCAACCCTGCAGATGGGGAAGGTGCCCTGACACAGCCGACGGCCCTCCGAGACAGAGCCGGGGGCCTGTTACCCAGGATGCATCTGTCACTCTCATGCGTGGGTCGCAGCATTTAATATTTTGTGTGCTATGACTTTAGCCTGGCTATGGAGACAAGATACCGCACACAGTCAGGCTAAAGGGATACAGAGACAAAAGTACTTCTTTTGCATTCAATACTTGTAAGCCCAGGTCTGAAATCAAGCCATGAAGTCTGGAGGGACATCAGGGAAGGAGATTCCCGTTCCCAGGAGCTGAGGAGGGACAGAGGGAGGCAGCGTGGGGCGGTGGGAAGGAGAGGCCAGCGCATGAAGTCCAGAGCAAGCCGGGCTGGCCACACCAGCGGCACTCGGTGCCAGAGGGCTGCCTGCTCAGTGACGGGGCCTGAGGGTGAGGACGGGTTTTGCCCCTGCCTGAGCCAGCCCCAGGTAAGAGCAGACAGGTATCTTTGTGCAGCTGTCCCACCCCAAGTGGCCTTCCCTAAGGTTTGCTTACAAACACACTGAGCCGCTCCACACTGCCACCTGCAGGCCTTGCTGCCAAAGGACACAGAGCCGTTGCGTCACCAACAGTCTGGGTGATGAATAACGGGGTTGGAGAAGAGGCCGCTGGACGCCTGGCTGTGTCGCTGGCATGGGAGTGGGCTGGGACGGCCACAGAGGACTTCTGGGTGGGTAACAGGCCAGGGTGGGGACGAGAGGCTGTGGACGGTCTCGACCTCCAGTCCACGGGCCGTACCTCCTCAGCCAAGCGTCAGCTTTCCTTGGTCAGATGCTTCTCCCTGTCCCTGCCCTGCTGCCTTTTCCCCTCCCTTCAGAGCCCAGCTCACCACTTGAGGATGGGCTGTCACCTCCCTTCGTGGCATCCCAGGCTTTCCCTGAACAGCCTGTGGGGATCAGAACACCTTTACTTACGGGTGTATGTGTTGAATGTCTCTTACAGTCACTACTCTAGGTCAAGCCCGATCTACCTTCAGATAGCATCTGCAGCGTCCCTCCTCCCACGCGCCCCACCTCTAACGGCACCGCTGCACCGCCCGACGGGTCTTCCCACCACCGCCCCGGCCCTGCTGGCTGTCCGCTGGCAATATCCTGCTAGGACATCGTGGGAGCCTGTTCCTATCCTGGCTTCACTGGCTTCCCCAAAAGGGCCAGGTCCTTTAAAGGGTGGGGAGGAGGAGCCTGCAGCTCCTCACTATCTCTGTCTAATTCCTGCCTGTCTTGGTTACTTTTCTCTCGTTGCTGGGACAAAATATCTGACGCCCAAAATTAAGGAAGGAAAGGTTTATTTCGCTTACAGTTTGTGGAGGTTTCAGTCTGTATTTGGCAGATTATAAGGCAGAGTGGCACATGGCAGAGGGCTACAGCTCATGGCATCCGAACACAGCAAAAGCAACTAACACAAAAGCTAGGAATGGCCTCAAGCAGCCTCTTCCTCTCCCTTATGTATGCAAACTATCCACCCCAGGGCAGCTGGAGCTCTCACACCCATAATCAATCAACTCTAAAAGCCTGCCCCATGGCCGCATGAGGCTTTGGGGGGACACCCAGACACAAACCATAACACTGCCATTCCCTCACCTCACCCCAGCCACGCCAGCCTCCCTGCACTTGGTCATTCTCGTCCTGCCGTGGACTTTGCCCTTCCTTTCCTGGAACATTCTTTTATTCCTGCTCAAGGGCACCCCTCCAGAGCGGTCCTCCCACTGGTCCACTTTGCTCAGTCCATCCATTTCTGCCTCCTTCCTGCTATCACTTTCTCTGCAGTACTCACTACCTGACTGTGACTCTGAGAGGGCAGGGGTCATCTGTTCTCTTTATCCTTGAAACCCAGCTTCAGGGCTGACCTCAGTCTCCCCAGAATGTTCAATGTGGGCAGAGATTGTCTGTGCCTTACCCACACACCCTGAGCTTCCGGCTCTGCATGCCTGGGGACACCTCAGCCTGCCTGGCTTCTATTCTGGAGATTAAGCCTGCAGAGTAAGGCTCTGCTGCTGCGGAGGAAGCCTGAGGTGCTCTCAGGTTATTTACCCTGCAGCCACTCACAGCCTCGACCACCCACAGCCTCAGCCAACCAAGGACACCACCGACCACCAGCTGCATGCAGGACTAAGCTCCAGGTGCCTTTAGAAACCATCTGGGTCACATCCTCCTCCCCACAGTGTCTCTGGGGAGCCCTTACAAATGAAGTGGTTCTCAAACCCCATGGCTGAGGAGCCTTTTGGGAAACTCAGACAAACACATTCACTTTCTTCCTGGACTTACAAATCTATCTCCCTCACTACACTGTACAACCTTGGGAATTTAGGAGTACATCTTACTCAGCTTTGTGTCTTTAAACCAAGCACTATGCCTGGTACGTGAATAGAACGCACAGAATCATTCATTCACATACATGTCCATTAAGCAGCTAGAGCTAACAGAATTTGCAGAAGCCAATGGATACCCAGCACTATGGCTAGATGACTGACCTTAACAAAGAGGAGCAGGTGGTTGTTGCAGACTATCACACCTGGAGAATAGGATGCTTATACACAGTTCTAAACTCTTTCCTTCCAGCAAGCCCTGCTTGTCTGGGAAAGCTCTAAAGAGGCGCTCTGTGGGTGTTCCTGCTTTTAGGGAGGTCAGCCGCACAGTGACCCTCCCCGGGGACCATGCTAGCCTAGGCAGTAGGTCAGGGAGAGCTTCCCTGAAGGGACATTCCTTATTTTGTTTTTTTGGTGGCACTGGGGATTGAACTCTGGGCCTTGTGCATGGTAGGCAAGCGCTCTACCACTGAGCCACATCCCCAGCCCCAGACATTCCTTGTTGAGAAGTCCTGCTGGCCCACATCCTGCTACTATCTCTGGCTGGAAAGGGACAATGGGCCCCTACGACAATTACTTCTTTCTTTGAGCTTTTTAATGGGTTCTTTGGCAACTGGCCTCCCAGCAGGACTGAGCAACCTGCCCTTTCCAGCTTGCATATTGTTGACATAACCCTGGTTGTCACGAATGTAATTCAGACTTCACCAGCAGCGCAGATAAAATCGATATACGTCTAGGGATAAAGCCAAAGCCCACAGCTTTACTATAGCATTTTCAGAAGGCCCAAGGAGGCACGAGGAGATATGTGCTGACATCCTTTAGGATAGCAATGCAATGCAAACATGGCCTGACACAGGCAGAAGTCCTGCTGGGGAAGAGCAAATGGGAATGCAGATCACAGTGGGTGAGACGCAGGATGTGTCCTTAAGATGGATCCTCGGAGATGTGCACCAACTGGGGCTGTTTATCTCAGCAGATATCAGCCAATTAGCAAAGCTTCACGCTGATCCACCCCAGTTCCTGAGTTCTGCCTCATCTGTTCCCGAGGTATGGAAAGGCGATGGAAAGTCAGGCTCTGGGCAGCAGTTATGGGGTGGAGACCCTAACTTTGGCTCCTCTGCCCCTGCCCTGGTGAGGACCCTGGTGGGAGCCCTCTTGGCTCCAAGAATGTTTGTTAAGCTCTTTAGAGAACAGGCGAGCACAGCGTAGCAGTGGAGAACCCAGGGTTTGCATCCCAGCGTTATCGCGTGGCGTGTGACTGGGTCAAGGTCCTGAGCCACTTTAAGCCTTGGCCCCTCATCTCTCACTGTGTGACTCTGGACAAATGGCACCTCCTCTCTGAGTCTCAGGCTCCTCATCTGTAATCCAGTGGTAATAAGACTGTATCAGTGGACTATGTTACAGACGAAATGACCCCAGCCCCAGCACAGCAGCTCTCGGCGTACTCCTGGTCTTCTCTGCTTTGCCCCGGGAAGGACGCACTTTCCTTCACGCTCCTGGCACAAACCAGCTCCAGGACCCTACAGGAAGGCCTCTGGGATTCATTAGCTACTTTCCTATCACTGGGACGGAAAGGAGGAGAGGTTTATTATGGTTCACAGTTTTAGCCCACAGTTGCCTGGCTCTAAGACAGAAAGAGAGTGGCAGAGGGACAAGAGCACTGCCTTCCAAGTCACACCCCGGTGACCCTCCTCCAGCCAGGCCCACCTCCTAATAGCACATTGTGCTACAGAACACATGCACAGATGAACCCACCGGTGCATACAGAAAGCTTCCACACACGAGAATGACAGTTTCATATGTAAACCACAACAGTAAGCAACTGCTGGCTGCAGTAGGTTCTACTAGGCTAACTCACAGGCAAGAAACCCTGTGCTGTGCTTTGAATATGGTCTGCTCTGACCAAACTCTTGTTGAATGTAACTGCCAATGTAAAGATACCTGGCAATGGTGGGGTACTGGGTTGTGGGGGCAGAGGACTCATACACAGATAAACGCGTCTCTCTCAAGAATGTGTTTGCTATTATGGGAATTCGTCTCTCTCTTTTTCTCACACTGGGCCCTCACCAGAAGCCAAGCAAATACCAGTGCCATGCTCTTGGACCTCCAGAAACCTGAGCTGAATAAACCTCTTTTCTTTATAAATTAGCTAGTTCCAGGTGTTGTGCTATAGTAACAGAAAATGGATTGAGACACCCTGGGACCACGGAGATGTATGAGGTTACACATGGGTTTCATGGGCACTCATCCCCCGGTGGGAGGCTGAAGCATGTCCCACGGGCTGCCACACCCTCTGAGGAAAGGGCTGGCAGGAGAGGAAATGGGTTGGCTCCAGCTGTCCACTCTGATTTCTGGTATATACTTATTGTAGCTCCTGAGGGCCTGTGAAATAAAACAGCCAGGGGCTTCTTAAAACAGCACAGAAATAATTAAAAAGGGCAATGCAATAGAAACAATGATATACAATCAATGCTGTAGAATCAAGTGAGTCCAAATACTAAGGCTTTAGCAAGCTCTTTTGTTCGAATTAGACTAGAACACACCATGTTTTTTTTTAGTACATGTTTCTTATATGTGACATTGGCTATGGCTAAATCACTGAGAATCAAAAGGTGGCACCTTAGCATTTGGGCAAGGCTATCTCTGCAATGGTCCTCAGATCCCCAGTCTGTAAGATCAGGCAGTAGTCTTTCCCTATGAGAAACATTTCAGCAACCAACTAATGATGCACCGTATTTTATGCTACAGATATATTCTTGTAATGTCATCGTAGTCGGCGGCCACTGAAAGTGCTCACCACTCAAAAGACTCATTTGCTGGTATTTGTCAAGCAAATCACACCAAGAAGTGAACCCAACTTCCACCAAAGCAAGGTGCATGTGTGCGTAAAAGCCCTGTGTCTGGGGAGCTGTCCGGGTGCAGCGTGATACCCTCACCACACTCAGCTCGCTATAAGGGGTTTTTCAAATCAGCACCGAGAAGAGGCTGTGGCATATGGCTGGTGTTATGTGTCCATGAGGGACAGGGTGGCAGGAGACACTCATCTCCCATGAAGTTCAGCAGTTTGCAGCTGCTGAGCTGTGAAGCCTGACCTAGAGTAACAGCAATGTCAATCAGGTTACTACTACAGACACTCTGCCATATTAGAACTCTGCATAATGAATATAACAAGCTTTGGTATGTAGGAAAACAAGTAGACCAGAAAGACCCAAGGGAGGTGTGCAGGCATTAATCACTGGCCACTCAGATGACAGCCTTTGGCCTAGAAATGTACAGCAGGTGCAGATTTATCTTCAGCATGAATCCAGGACTGAAGGGTCTTTACAGTCAGAATGCAGAGTTGGAAACACCTGCGGTTCTCTGAGCGGCTCTATTCTATAATCACAGGACCTCTGGATAATTTCTCATCTTCTGGGATACACCGAGCAAGCTGCTGCCTGAGGGCCTTTGCACTGGCTGCCTCCTCCGACCTAGAAAGGCACAGCCTTCTTCCCACCCACCTCTGCTCAGGGGAAGAAGCTTTAACCCTGAGGCTCTGCCTGCCTCATCAACAGCTCTGTGTCTGGCACCCCCTTCCTGTGATTTCTACTCTCTCCCACTCTTGCCACCCCCCGTTCTATTTTTCTCTACTTATTTTCATCCCTCTCCCTCCAGTGGAATGAGTGTGGGTGCCCTGGATGCTTCGTTCCCCAGCATAACTATCTCAGAGCCAAGTGCGAGGCCGCAGCCTAGCGGGCCTCACTCCGCATGAATGAATAAGTGTACAATTAAGGCAGTTATGGCTCATATACAATTGTTTTAAAAAAAACAGTTACTGATTTTATGTAATTTCCACAATAGGTTGATGTTTACTTTAGAAAGTTTAACAGGTATAGCTAAGTTAAAAAAAAGGGAAGAAAATTCAAAGTGGGTACAATATTAGTATCCAGAGATAATCATTCACATTTTGGGTACTGTTCTAAGCCATTCTTTTCAGTGTTTTCTTATCTGACATATGTAGAGTTATGCTGTTTGTAACGTGCTTTTCCCCTTCATATGCTGTGAACGTTTTATATGACAAGTGCTCTCCTGTCAGGTTTTAGTGACTACATAATACCCCGCTCCATGACCCTATTAGTTTCTGTAATGACTTCCCTTATAATTGGGTATCTAGGTTATTTTCTATTTTCACTATTTTTAGTAATGTACAGATGAACAATTTTTAGCCCAAATCTATGTACATCTGTGACTGTCCCAGGATAGTTTCCTGGATATGAAACTTCTATTCCTAGGTACAGAAATTACAAGGTTGGGGACACCTACTGCTTAAGTGTGCAAAGACATACATTTTAGTCTGACCACGAAAAGCCACTGTGAAGAGAAAATTGAAAGAGATGGGACAGCCAGTTCTCAAAGCCAGGATCTTTATTTCTTTTAGGTCACATGTCTAGTCTCATGGTTAGAATTCCTAACAGTGCTCTCTTTCAGATTTCTGTATTTGTGTTTTATACTCAGAGGCCAAAATAAAAGCCTATCTTTTGGAGCATAATCTTGGAGTTCTCTGGTCCCAGTGTTTGTACCCTTCTGGAATTCAGGAGCCTAACCTCAAGGTAAGGGTGGTAGGAAGTGGCACTTTTGGGAGGTAAATAAACCACGGGGTTCCACTCTCATGAGTGGGATTAGTGCCCTGATAAAAGAGTCACAAAGAGACTCCTCACCTCTTCTATCAGGTAAGGACACAGCCACAAGGAGTCACCTAGGAACCAGAATCCAGGCCTGCACCAAGGCACCGAATCTATCTGCACTACGATCTTGCAATTCCCAAACGCCATAACTGTGAGAAATAAACCTATGTCCTTTGTAAGGCACTCAGTTTATGGGATTTTGTTACAGCAGCCTAGATGATTAATCTTTATGGAAAGCTGAATAGCAATCTCTAGGCTAAGTACAACTCCCCAGTCACCCCCTTTGCTTCTGATTGCAGTTTGAGGTTGGGTAATCCAATCTGCAACTGCAAACCCAGAGACGTGGGACTGCATGATTCTTCCCACAGAACTGTAAATCTCAGCTGACTGGAGTGTTTTCCCAGAGTGGGGAATCACAGGGGTTCATTACCCCTTCTCTTCAGAACCAGAGACCATCAGCCCTAAAGGGTCCTCAGGGAGGTCTGACTTGCAATGCAGATGAAGATCTAGAATTTGGAGTGCTAACTCCACCACCTATAGCCTCTCAAAGGATCTTGGCAGGGCAGCGGGCATTGCTGGGGTGTGCAGAGGAGAAAGATACTGTTTCCCTTGAAAGGGGACCCTGGGCCTGAAGACCTGCAGAAAACAGTCCTCCTGTGATCAGGTTGTCCCTCCGGGGTGTAATCTTTTACTAACAGCAAGAGGGACAGAGTGTTGAGAATCTGAAAGGAACTTGGAGATAAGCTAATCAAGGTGGTCCCATTGCAGATAAGGACACTAAGTGATGTGTCTCCATCACTTTCCTCCCTGAGCTCTGAATCCGGAGTCTAGTCTGAAGTTAGGCTGTTCTCCTACGTTAAAGGTCAGCAAATTTTTTTGTAGATATTTTTGGCTTTGGGTACCAAACGCCTTCTCTGTTGTAACTATCCGGTACTGCTGGTTGGTCGTAAAAGGTACAGGAATGGTTGTGTTCCAAGAAAACACTGGTAAAAACAGAAGCAGCCAGGACTGGCCTGCCGGCTGCGGTCTGCTTACCTTTGCACTACACCAGGCAGGCTCTCAAATCATTCCTCTTCACATGCAGTTGGACTGAAATAAATACAATGTCTGTGTCTCTTTGCTAACCTATCAGAACGGCAACAATTAAGAACCTCACATGGCCCTGAATGAAATTACTATTCAGTCTCTTCCACGATGCCTGCTTTGCTGACTAGCACAGCAGGAAAATGAGGTTTTGCAGCCAAACAAGGTGGTGAGTAGTTACTGGGTAGAGCAAAAATTTAAGGAAAACACATTAAGTCATTTTCTTAATGAGAAATATTTTTATGGACACATCAACTTATGCTGTTGCCACTGTTGAAGGGAATTCACAGGAAGCCAGCAGGCCTCTGTTGTCATGGCAACTGGACCACACTCCAAGGAGAAATGTGGGACCCGGGATCTATTAGCACTTTGCCTAATGTGGAAAATGCAGAGTGCCTGGTTTGGTTCTTTTCCTACCAAGTGTTATATTCTACTAGTATCCCGATGTATTTTCTTTATAGCCACCTGTCCCTGCGATTTCCCTCCCAGATTTGCCCACTGACTGCTGACACACCTGTTTGGCTAGCTGGTCAGGGGAACTGTTTGTCACACCTTCGCAGTCTTGGGAAGGCTGCTGCCCTTAGTTCGCCCCTCGCCCGGATTTCCACGAAGATCCCAGAATCCCCTTTTGGAGTTTTCCACTGGGAAAGATATGGTCCTTTAGAAAAGGCAGGCAGGCAGGCAGGCAGAGTCAGTCAGTCTTTTCCCATCAGGGGGCTGACCATGCACTGCTTCCTGATGCCCATCTCAGACAAGGGCTGGGGTGAGAGACAGCTGTGACACACAGCGTTAGAGTATTTGGGGCTCTGCTGCATTTTTTTGAAACCTCTTCCCTTTCCCCTTTGGGACAAGGCGTTTTGGACTGGACAGTGGCAGGTCAGGAATCACACAGCTCACAGATGCTATCAGAGTCCGTGGTCTTCCAGCGTACCTGTAATGCTGCCTAGACGTGGGGAATTCCTTGGGATTAGGAAAGCGAAATAGAGGACCAGGCTGAAGTTCACTGCCATCATCTGTGCGTGGGCTTCAGGGAATCTTTCATTCGCAAATCTTTACTGCCCCCTGGTGGTACTGATTTTCTGGAGGGACTGCATCTTGATGGGACTCTCAGCAGGAGTTCATCTACG
The DNA here is from genome assembly GCF_000276665.1 of Chinchilla lanigera. Lineage (NCBI taxonomy): Eukaryota > Metazoa > Chordata > Mammalia > Rodentia > Chinchillidae > Chinchilla > Chinchilla lanigera. The sequence continues at coordinate 6,019,260 of NW_004955478.1, read as the reverse complement.
GCTTACTACTACTGTGCCTACAGAGGTGAGGTCCCTCTGAAAGCTGCAAGACGGCAAAACAAGGCACAAATCGGACCTCGCCTGCTGAACCTTTATAGAAATGACTCAAACGGACCGTGTGAGAACCAAGCCTTTGCAAAACGCTGCCGGGACAGTGGAGTGATACTGATGCCCGAAGTGGGCGGTAGCATCACCGGGTGCTTTATTTCCTGAAAACAATACAATCTCACACATTTCTAGACCCTTATGATCTTCTTACCCAGCCTTGGGCTGGGCCCAGACTCCGTAAGTCACAGACCCCGCCAAGGGCGGAGGAGGAGGGAGCCAGCGAGGGCTGCCAGAGGCCTGCCGTGGGCCCAGAGGGACAGAAGCAAAGAACAACCTGGCAAATAACGTGAGCTAATGACAGCCATGTGGAGGCAGAACTCAGTGAAAAAGCCACTAGCGGGGAAATTCAATTGAAGCTCAATGAGCACAGGACATTAGCTTCTGAAGTCAATATAAACACACAAAACCACGCAAGATATAACTGGCAATAAAGCTGAGATTCTGAGGAAGAACAAAAAAAAAAAAGGATCCTGTCCCCAAAATGTGGGATGCATTTGCTCAACTTTTTAACTTAATTTTTTTTATAAAAATGTCTCTAATTGACAAGGTCAAGTTTGTTCAAAGCAGCGTAGCACAAAATTTCCACAATCACCGATTTCAGCCTATCTTCACAGAGCATATTTAAACCATTCCAGTTTTTTAAAAACAGGCACTTAGTTCTAGCTCCAGGGACACCTGCTTTTAAGGCCCTGAGTGGCCATAGCCTCTTGGGAAGCTGAGGGCCGTCAAGTGGTGGCCAGTGGTGGAGCTGGAGTCCACTGGGCATGGACTAGAATGCCAGCCAGGGTACTGACTTCCCTGAGGCCTTGGAGGTCTGTAACGTGGTCTAAAACTCCCCCCTTATTCTACAGGCATGGAGTGGTCCCTCCCTGCAGGGACAGGGGATGGCCTGGGCTCAGGGGCGGGTAGCTTCCGTCACCAAGGTGTCTGGAATAAGGCCACTGGGTGCTATCATGTGGCAGCATCAGAAAGAGACCCCCTTTGGAAGGGACAGAAGGGAAGAGATGACACAGACGGACGGGGGATGCCCATGAAAGGCTGGGGTCTCCAGCTGCCTGGGACCTGTCTGAGCAGTCTACAGGGGTTTGATTGCCAGAGCGATCTCCAAAGAAGGTGAGAAGTCAAGATGGGGTGCGAGTGGTCCTGCCTGTCTCTGTCCTGGGTTCAGGGGCTGCTGGGGTCGGGTTATGTTTGTTCCCCATGCCCCTCTAGGTCTGGAGGCGTGGGGGGCCTTGGGAGGTTGAGGTGTAGATTCCCAGACTGCATTCTCCTCGTAGGAAGCAAGTGGGAGAGGTGGCTGGGAGCCACATAGCCTCAAGGGAATGGCAGGAATGGAGAAGAATCATGAGCAGACAGATCAGACTACCACATGTGAGATAACTCCCGAGGATCTCCTGGATGTGGTTGGTGGGCCTCGGAGGTGGATGGATGGGGCTTTTGTGTTAACAGACCAGAACGGATCCAGTGAAATCTAAATTACTACAATCACTGTGATCTCTGAGGGTATCCACAGACTACTGGGGCCTAGGACAATGTGGGCTGCAAAATGAATACCTTTAGTAAGAAATGAGACCACGGTTGCACAGTTCCCCCCAAAGCTATTAGTTCTGAGCAAATCTTGGCTACCCACCCTTGGCTCTTGGGGAGTCATAGAAAGAAAGAAACCTTCCTGTTTGATTTTTTCCAGCTTGTCAGCAGAGAGAAATAATCCTGGGCACCAGCCATAGATCGATTACTGACAACTCTATTTTCAGAAAAAGCTACAAGGTGAAGATTAGCTCAGGACCAAGCGAGTGACGCCACTCTGAAGAGGTGTGCACTCTATCTAATCACTGCCTGGGTCGGGGCGTGTGTCCAGTACGCACACAGGTGACACTGCCTGCCTCCGGGAATCTGTGTTTCTTGTCCTAGGACCCACAACAAAGGACAGAGGAAACATAAAAAAATGGGCCCCCACGTAAGCGTGTCAGGAAAGAGGCTCGGTGGACGTGATCCCTCTGGGGCCTGTTCTTAGGTGAGTTCAGGGCAGCTGCGTTTTCATCGCTGCGGGTAGAAGCGGGCTGAACACAGTCCTACCTGACTTGTATCTAATGTACAACTGGGATCTCTCGGCCCGGAAAGCACAGCAGAGGGCCTGCTCTCACTTGGCGACCGCTAGTCAGAGACACGGCATGACACCCTTGTCAGGGAAGATACTGTAGGTCCTGACTGCTGGGGGCGGGGCGCAGGGAAGATCCCAAGAAATAGTAACTGCAGCACAGGTCTGCTTCTAAGCACTTTCTATATTTATGTATTTAATTCTCCAAGCAGTCCTACCGGGGTGGTGCTTTTGTCACTCCCATCTTAGAGCTGAAGAAACTGAGGCAAGGGAGGTGACAAGGGGTGACACAACTAAGCAGTGGTAGACCTGGGTTTGAACCCAGCCAGGTGGCATTTACCACGCCACACTGAGCTGCTTCTTTGGAATGACACGGTAAGGGCCCAGTCCCCAGCAGGTGGAGGGAGAGGGACAGTTCTCACAAAGAGGGGGCAGCCCCTCGCCAGGGCAGGAAGGAGCACGGTTTACCTGCCTGGAAGGGACCCTGAGAGGAGATAGCCTGGTCTGAACTCTTTCTTCCTTTTTCTCTTCTCTCTAGTTCGCATTTCAACCACATCGGTATGTCTACAAAGCATCCGGCTTTTCTATGTGTGATAAAACACAGCCTTGCATTTGTGCACCATCTCTCCCCGTCGTCACAAACTTTCTAACACGGTAGTAACGAAGGTGCACTGCTCAGGCACATCACATCACACCTGAGGGAGGTCTGGGTCACACTTCAGTTTCCTGGAGCCAAGTGTGCATTCATTCCACCTGCGCAGAAGTATCCTCTGGCACGACAGGGTGTAAGGGCCCAGCGGATCTGTTCATTTGTAAACAGGACTCTATTTCTTGGAGTGGTGTAGAGGAGCCTGAGCACACAGGCTGGTTTACTCTGAGGACAGGGGTTCCCTAACAGCCTGGCGCACCCAGCTGCAGATGACTTCCATAAATGTCTCTCCAAGGTGGGCGCACAGCATCGTGAGACAGAGCTCAACACACAGAGCGAGGGCAGCAGCAACAGAACTCCGGAAAGGCAGAGGTCCTCACACCCACTGGTCACCACACCCTTGGTTTTCCTGGGAAAACCTCAGGCAGTATTCTTTCTGTTCCCATTTCCAATGTCTCTGGGTCTCTAATCCCTAGGGGCACCATCCGGGGACACATCTATAGTGCTAGCGATGAGAAACACTGACATCTAGTGATACTTTCTCTAGGACAGTGACTTTAGAAGAGTGTTACATATGAAATCCTTTGTGATGTGGGGCACAGTTTCCCCCTCACAAATTTTTCATTCAAGTATGTAATTAAATTTTCCAGTTTATCCCAATAAGAATATGCTGTTACAATGTAGGGCTGATTTTATTTTATTTTATTTCATTTTATTTTATTTTATTTTATTTTTTTGGTTTTTCTCCGGTACCGGGAATCGAACTCACGACCTTGTGCTTGCCAGGCAGGCGCCATGCCGCTGAGCTAAATTGCCAGCCCCTGTAGGGCTGATTTTAATGATAAAGACAAGCCACTGCCAGTCCCAACCAATTCCCCAGAAGACAGTGGTGCTATCAGAAAGCATAATCACAGATCACGTCTTTATAATTTACATGCAAGTTGCAATATTCCAGTGGATAATCTGGGGATAGAATGGTGGGTTAGGTGGCAGCAATCAAGTGAGTTGTGAGAAAATTTTTAAAAAGGAGAAAACACAAAATACAGTGGGAAAGTATTAGTATAACATTAAGAACATCAGAACAATTGGATAGTTTCAGCCTGTGATACACTGCACTAGATTATCCAGAGAAACACACTCAGGTAGTGTAAGCACAGTACCCCACACTGATCACACGCTAATGTAGATGTATGCCTATATAAAAGTGGAAATGAGTCTTAACTAATATGTGATTAAAATATCTCTATTAACAAAAGGAAAATGAATTGTCAATTTAAAGATGCACTCTTTCATTTGGTGCTTCCAAAACAGACTTGGACTTATCATTAATCGCCAACAGGAGGTTTGCATATTTCCTGGGTCAATTTTTTAAAATTAGCCTAATGCAAAACAGGAGAGGAGGCTGGTGTATGCTCTGGGCGATTAAGGCATAAACATTTTCCCTCACAAGAGGGCAGCTGCACACAGACTAAGGCACGAGTAGGCTTGAGGTTCAAGTTACCAGAACACACAGAGCATCCTTAAGGGTAGAAAACATGTCCAGCGGCGGAGGTTCAGCAGTCACAAAAACCAGATGAACATTTCTGTAGGTGACAGGGTGGAGGAGGGAACAGGTGGGGGACTACCTTCAGAAGGGGGGATGATATCCCTGTAAGAAACAGGAGAAAGGAAATACTGCGGGGCTCATAGGGGAAATACTACATGCATGAAAATAAAACCACAAGGAAAGCAGAGAGAGTGTAACACACCATAGGCTCTGTTTACCACCCAGAAAGCTTGAGAAATGTGCTGTTACCCTGAGACAAAGCACGAGGGGCAGGGAAAAAAGAAGAATCTGTGGAAGCCCTCTGCTCTGGGGCACCCCAACTTCTGGTCTGATTTAGACCTTGGAGGGGTAGGAGCTAACTCATTTTTGTTATGCTATTTTCATTCATCAGTGAAAGGTCTGGAATAAACCACACGAGGCCAAGACCCTGCTCTCTCCTTTCTCATGGCATTTGTGTGCCAAGATGTGGTCTCACGTCAGTCAGGTCTACTCCACTCTTGGGCATGTTTGGTAGGTGCTAATCTAAAGGATGGGCCATGTGGTATTTGGTTAGCCTATGTGTCTGGTGCAGTGCACAATAGTTTTACATGGATTGTTATTCTCCAAGAAACTAGAAGAAAACCAAACTCACTTATTTGTAACAAAACTTGGTTTTTCTTGATGATTCAGAGGTTCTTCTGTCTCTTAAAGTGCCCGAAACTACTGGTCTAATATAAGCTGGCAGACAGTAAAGGCTGGCTGAGTGCCAGGCCACTGGGTGCTGGGCATCAGGCTTGCTTCTTTTCACCTCTGCACTGCTAAGCAAACCTATCACGTCTGGACAACTTCACTGTCTCAGGGATTACTGTGAAAAAAATAAGCTGACGCCATTTTCACAAAAAATTTCCATTCAAGAAATCATGAGAGCAATCCTACAGACTCATGTGGAGTGTCAGAAGTAGCTCTGGAGAAAGAGTGCCAGAGAGGGTGGTTTTCTGAACCCCAATTCCACAGTTCAAATGGGTCAGTGCAGCCTTGCATTCGAACAGGGAGGTTAGGAGCAAACAGATTATACTTCGGAGTTGTAAGGCTTCATCTACTACAATGAGAAACTGATAAAATCACAAATTTTATATTTTTAACAGGTTCAGGTAGATTGTCTTCTATTACATCTTATAATTATGGTCCTTTGTCAGCAATCACAAATTTATTTATAATTGTTCTCAAAATAGGCCATTTTACTTCAACCCAAAAAGCTCTACATTCAACTAGATGTTTTAATCCACTTCGAAATTAAAGGGAACTAAAAACAGCAACAAAAACATCCATATTGAACCTTAGTGTTGGAAAGAATCTCAGAGAAGTTTAATCTGGCCTTTCCCTTGTACCTTTCTGATAGGGCTACCCAGCCTCTGAGGATAGACTATTCTGGACTAGCTTGGCTGTGCTGAGAAATATATGGCAGGACTTTAGGAGGTTCTTGTCTCCAACATCCATCTGCAGTGGGTCACCTGCAATGTGACCCTCACAGGGAGACAGAAACTCTGTGGCAGAGACACCTCCATACAATTGCTGAGCAGGGACTCAGCGATTATTTTTCACCTCAGGTGGACCTAAAATGAACTGTAAGGCTGCTTCATGTCTGGATAAGACAAATCACCCAATTCTATTTCTGGAGCAAAAAATAAATAAGTAACAGGAAGAGCCTATGAAGCAAACCGACACAGATTCCCCTTTGCACATCCCCCTCTGCACATCTGCGAGAGTTGCTGGGAACATTTTGGATCGCACACCTGGATTCCCAGGTGTAGGTGACGAAGCAAGCATCTCTGCTCAGAGTGAAGGTGGCAGACATCACTGCCCCAATGTTAACCACTCACTTTTCAGTTAAGGCCTGAAGATGTGACAGCTGCTGAGCTCACTAAATTCTGAGCCGTGATACTCTATGACTCCACATGGCTGGTCGGATGCACTAGGAAATGCTACCATCACTTGGCCATGAAGGCAATAGCTTCAAAGGGCAGAGTCCTCATCCAGGAAAACAGCCAAAACCCAGATTAAAGCACCCACGAACACCCGAATGACAGTTCCCAGATCTTATTTTAGGAGTTGCCGTTTTGAAGTCTGGATCTTTCTGTTACATCAGGTGAGCCAGTCTTTTTAGCAGTGAGGTCTGAGCAGTGTCTGAAGAGCTGCGGTCACCAGTAGTCACACTAAGAGCTTTATGGCCTGGGTCCAATTCCTGCTGCTCTGGGGTCTAGGAGACAGCGATGCTATGGGCAGAAAAGAATGTTCTGTTCCCTTTCCATTACAAGGTTCAGGAATATTACCCAGGGAGTGAAAACATGGAAAAAGGTCTCATGACTCATCTCATTACTCTGGCATGTTATTAAGAATAAGGTTTTCATTTTAATATCCTATCACTAGGGATGGTGCATGACACAGATTCTGAGTAGATGCAGGATCTATGAGCTGGTAATTTCCAGAGCTAATGATATCTGGACTCACAGAAAGTGTGGGAAATAAGCTGGGCCCTCTCCCACAGCCATGAGATTTCAGACAGGTGAGTTTCACCCAACTGTTCCACAGATTTGAACATGTGAAGAGAAGGAAGCTCCCTGGCTCCAGAACACCCTCTGATGTTGCAATCTCTTTTGTGGACAGGCTCGTCACACACCCTGCACTGGGATGTCAGGGAAACCAAGGTGAAAGGCGAAGCTCTAAGGCCTGATGTATAGATCTAAAAGCCGTTAGAGGAGGGCTTGAGGGCTTTACTCTGGAAACATGAAGATGACAAATCTTACAGGTGTCCAGCAAGGAAGCAGTCTTTAATCTGCACAATCAGATGGGTTTCAAGAGGACTAGGAGTTATGTAAAGGTTTAGGCAGGATTAGAAGAGCTTGGGATGGAGGGGACTGGAGGAGAAGGGCCCACCGTCAGGCACTGAGATGTGTGAATGAGCACAGCAGATGCACGGAGGAGAGCTGGAAAGTGGGTATCACAGGGAAAAGGAAAGGGAAGGGGCAGGGAATAGGCATCATCCCAGACCTGAGCTCTGGGTCCCGCTGCCAACTTGCCTGAGTACATCCCTTCTGTGCTTTCGCTTTCCCACCAACAAGATGATTTAGAACATACCTCCCAGTACTATTATTCTGCTAATCCAAGGGCCAGTAAAGCTTTTCTGTGAAGAACCAGAAGGGACATATTTTAGTCTTTATGGACCATCTATTCTCTTTTGCGGCAGTGACTCCACTCTGTCATTGTACTACAAGAGCAGCCACAGGTGATATGTGAGCAGAGGAATGTGGCTTTGCTAGTAGAACTATTTCGAAGACACAGAAATCTGAATTTCATCTAATTTTTGGGTCTCACAAAGATTACCGTTCTTTCATTTTTTTCAACCATTTAAAAGTATTACAGTTACTACTGGGGCTCTTGGACTGTACAAAGCATGTGGTGGAGCATGTGTGAGTCATAGTTGGCCAGCTCCTGCACTATTTGATATGGACGCTGGGGTGGAGTCTGTCTCTTCGTTCATGACCCCTGGTGTGATGCTGTTAACCTTAACTGTCAAACTGAGAGCTGCACAGATCAGTAAAGTACACTTCAGGATGCGTGTGGGTAGGTACGGAAGTGTGACTTTGGGGTACGTCTATGGTACCTAGCTCCTTCTTCTCTGGTGCTGTTCTCCTGCTCTGCTTCCTAGACACCATGAGGTGAGCAGCAATCCTCTGCCAAGTCCCTCCACCATGATGTTCCTGCCTCGGATCCAGGTGACCATGGACTGAACCTCCTGAAAGCCAAATCAAACCTCTCTTCCATTAAGTTGTGGTTCCGAGCAATGACAAAGCGGACTAATACAAATGAAGACTCTGAATTTGTGTACCCATCAGTCAATAGCTTTTATCATCTTGACTAGCACGTCTCAAATTCAATGCGCAGGTAGGTACTGTATTTTGTTAAAATGCAGATCAACTCAATAAAAGATTAGGGTGGGGTTTCAGAGGTTTATTTACTGTTTTTGGAAACAGGACTTCACTGTGTTTCACAGGCTGGTCTTGAACGCCTGGATTCAGCTGCTTCAGCCTTCTAAGTAGGTGAGACTACAGGTGTGCATCACATCTGGAGTGTGTTCTGCATATTTAATAAGCTTGCAGAGGACACTGGTTCATGCTCCAATCATAGTTGGAGTTACAAGGATTTAGAGCATGGGCTGGTTTCTACTTCAGGACACCCAGGGGTTGAATCCTTGGGTTTAACCTTTACAGGGAACTTCCACTCTTTGGGTAGAAAAAACAGCAAATAAGCTTCTCAACTTCCTTTTAGGTCCCGATTATGTTTTAGGTCTAGAATGTCCTCCCAAAGCCTCAAGCATTCACAAGTAGGGCTTTTAGAAGGTGACCGGAATAAAAGAAAAGAAGGTAACTGGACCACGGTGACACTGTAGCTGACCTGCCGTCAGGAGGTGAGGTTTGGCCGGAAGAGGCGGGTCACCGGGGTGGGACACGGAAGGGCGTATCTCCCTCCCCAGCTCTTCCTTGTCTTTCTCTGCTTCCTGGTCACCAGGACACGAGCAACTTTCCTGTGCTAGATGCTTCCATCATACCCTTCCTGCTTGGAGCCAGCCAACTACGGACTGAAACCTGAGTCAAAATAAGCCTCCCCTCGTTTAAGTTGTGCGTATTGGGTACTTTGTCCCAGTGATAAGAAAGCAACTCAGACAGTGCCTAAGAAAGGGCTATAAAGATGTGAGCCAATGCATCTCTCTGTGCGTATAATTGTGCCAGTGGACATGTCTTTGACTTCCCTCCTTCAATTCCTGTAAACAAAGGGAAGCGGTGCTGGCCCACAGATGCCCTGGGAGTCCCAGAGCCTGGGTACACAGGGAAGACTGTTCCCAACACTGAATATTGGGCTTGTCCTTTCTTTACCCTGCAACATCCTCCCACGGCCCTCCCCCACAGCTACGAGCACAAGACTTTTTATACCATCTCAGGGATGCATTAGGACGGAGCAGACACAACCTTTTTCAGAGGGAGTTCCCAACAAAATTATTTCTCCAGGATAAATTAAACTGAGAAAATACATCATTGCCAGTGCTATAATACAAACGCATTCATCTGTAAGACTAATCGGAAATTCTCCTTTTGCTTTCGGAGGCTTTCCCTGGGTTTGCTTGGTTGAGTGGCAGAGCTAACCTCTGTTGACAATGATCTAATAAATGTGTGAAAATGATTTCCGTTACAAAACCCTGTGCTATTTCACTTTAAGACTTTGCTTATGAGACAAAACTAAAGTGCAAACATTAAAATATTTCTCAACTGATGTGTATTTTATAGATTTTTTTCCCCCTTCACATAACACAGTTCAGAAAATAATTAAGTAAGCTACATGGGGACAAAAAAAAGCAGAATGCATAGATTTTTGTTTTGTTTCTAACAGGCCATCTGAAAGTACTCAGGTTTCCATAGTAACTGTGCCAGGCTGATCAAATCAACAAATAGCCACAATTTATCTGAGGGTCTCCAATAAACTTTTTTTTTTCAATCTGGAAAAGAACATTGTGAATTAGATAAAGTCTTCAAAGACAACGGAGGCTTTCAGAAAATCCAATTTCAACAGTGGTAATGAAAGAAGAAAAGTGCCTGCTTGCTCTTTCCACAAATAACCTAGCAACTGAGTTTCATCTCTGTTCATTTAAGCACTTTAACTATGGTAGTGATTGGATGGTATTAATTTGCAATCAGTAAAGGGATGACCTCACAAAGCTTCTTCTGGATAGAGGCAGATACACATGTGACACTAAGGCCATCTGCAGCATCCTCTGCACTACTCACAGATTCCAGATTTACATTACAATCCCCACAAAGCTGCCCCTTTCTGAGCATCATTTTGGCTTCTCTTGGTTTGGACTCGGGTATATTTCTGAATGGTCACAAATATAAAAACTGTGAAGGCATAATCATATATTTTTTGGCATGTGTTTGCAGGTCAGTCTTGGTGTGTGTGTGTGTGTCCCCAGCACTTGATGGGTGGGCTTCCCGATGGGGGTCCAGGAAGCAGTTAGTAGGGTCAAGGCCTCTTTTCCCTGCTCCCAGCCTCTCAGCTGTGCTGATCTCAGTAATCTTGGTGCCACAGGAAAGAAGTGAGGCTTTGGGGAGTGTCCTGCAGTCAGAGGGTGTCTTTTCTGGTTTTCTGTAGCACTGCGAGGAGAGGGATGAAGCTGGTAAAGTAGAGCCACTCTTACCCTCTTTGCATTTTTAAATTTCAAATTGTATGCTGAACTTCTCTGCTGGAGACTTCGACTCCCACAAAGGTACCTTCATGCATGGATAGCAGAGCTTTTATAGAAGGATGATGGTAGAAAGTTCCTGCTCTGCCATCTTCATGACATTTAGCTTTAGATTCTGGCCAATGAATATTTTGCAGAATCTATTCTCTCCAATAAAACACTCCAGCTGGGAAAGCTTAGTGTAAATTGTTTGCAAAATATCTGTCAAAGTTAGTGTAGCTCACTGGCTCACAAGCCCATGAAGGACACTATTTCAGTCTGACTGTTAAAACAACTTTCTGTCTACAAGACAGGGCCAGACACGGACACCAGCCTTAACTTCCATGCGCCGCTGATCTCCTTTTACAACTTTCCAACTAACCCCCAACTTTAATAGATTTCATTGTGATTGTTGGGACTGGTGCTACAAATCAATAATCTTAAATTAATAGGTAATTCTAATATTCTCCCAGCTTTTATACACTCTTATCTCTGACATTGTTACTTGGGGATGCAAAAAATATAAAAACCCCAGTCATATGTCCAGAAACTTGGAAAAATGGATTTATATTTAGATCTTTTAGAAACAATGGATTTAAAGGCCCTGGGAAAATACATGAGAAAGTCATGTGCTTTCATGTCAAACCTCATTTCATATCCTACTTTTTCTTCAGTGGAAGGAATGTTCTAGACTAGCCTTATCTAGTAGAAACACAATGTGGTGCATAGAGACAGTTTTAAATTTTCTAGTAAGCTCACTAAAAACTTAAAAACAGGTGAAATTAATTCAATACTGTGACTGTTAATTGTGGCATGTCAACTTGACATAGATTCAGAAACACTAGAGGATTAATAAAGCACACTGCTGGGTGTATCTTGGTGGAAGTGTGACACTGGGTACGGTTATGGCCCCTGCCCTCTTCCTTTCTGATGCTGTTTCCTGGGCTTTGCTTCCCAACTGCCATGAACTACCAATCTTTGCTCAGCTACACCCCTCAGCCATATTTCTGCACTGGAGTCTGCTGACTTTGTACTGAATCCTCTGAAACTATGAGCTGAATTAAAACTCTTTTTAGTTGTGAGTGTTAAGTACTGTATCCCTGTGATAGGAATGTTGACTAATACTAATACTATTGTGATGTTCAATACTAATATATAATAGAAAACCTTTAAACTAAACATATCTATGTTCATAAACTTTTGCAATGTCTTTATGATAAAATCTTCAATATAATTTTTATGACTATGTTTTTGATCCAGTATATTCAGGATATTGTTTCAATATATAGTCAGTATAAAATGATTGCTAGCAAAATACATTCCTTTCATGTTACTGAATCTTTGAAAACCAGTGTGTATTTCACATTTAAAGCAAGAATCCAATTAGATGAGAAACATTTTAAATGCTCAGAAGTCATACGTGCCCAGTAACTACCAAGCTGGTCATTATAGTCTGAGAGGAAATTTCAAAATAAGAGAAACTGCAACTTTTACTTCTTGGAATTTATGATTATATGATTATTTAGCTGATGACATACTCAAATCACAAGAGGTAGATCTTGGTTCTATCTAGGCTTGGTTCGTTGGGGCTGACCTATTTGATGAGTAGAAGAATTTCTGATCTTCCTTGGCATCTGAGGACAGAGGCTGGGTGTGAACAGAATTGTAAATAATGATATTACCATGTGGCTGGGAAAAATCAGACTTAATGACCAGACGAATGAGCAGGAGGTTGTCTTGAGGTTTTGGGGCAAAGACTGGATGGTCATGGCTGGTAATCAGGCCAAGGTGGCATCAGAAGTCAGAGGGCAAGGAGAGAAGTCAGGCCCCTCAGCTTGGCCAAAGCTTCCAGTCAGGTAAGCGATCTAGTCCCAACAGCTGTCAGCAGCCTCCTTTGTGGCCCAGGCCATGAGAAGTGAGTGGAGGCAGAGATGGCTTGGAAAGCTGTCTGCCCAAAACATCACGAAGATGGAGAGTTAGACTCCATGCTCCGGGAAGCCGTGGGTATGAGGACACTAACCCACTGGTCTGTTCTCAGGACTGATCCCTTGACAAAAATTTCTAATGCTTAAAAACAGGATACTGAACATGCTCTTGCCTCTCTGTTTCGTATCTTCCTCTCACGTATACGAAGGCTCAGAGCTTATAACTGCTCATAGATATGCCAAACATAAATTTAAGCAATGTCTACTCTACTTCATATAGTTAACTACACTAAAAGTGAAAAGAACAGAACCGTGGCTAACATTTGTGGAGCACTTACTGCATGCCAGGTATTTGTCTAAGCAGCTTATAAAATGAACAGCTTTAATTCTCACAGTAGTCCTATGCAGTCGGTGTTATTATTATCATCCCCATGTTTATAAATAAGGAACCTAGAGGCCAGAGATTAAGAATCTTATCCAAGGTCAGGAAGTGGTAGAGCACAGATGTGCAACTCTGGCTCGTTAGTCTACAGCTTGCTAGTCTAAATTTTATTTTCTTTTTAGAATACCATGCCGAAACGCTGATTAATTTCTCCGAGGTCAATAAATTTGAAACCCAGAAATCTGGCCCTAGGACTGAGACTTCCAGCCACTGTGTGGCACCACTTCTCAAAGCAAAGTGGCATACCACGCTCAGCATAGGGACTGCTGGTGCCGAACAGCCTCTCGGGGCCCTCTGTGTGCATCAATGTCCCCCCAGCACCACCCCCTCTGCTCCTCAGGGACAGGAGGGGAGGTGGTCAAAACTAAGTCAGAACTAAGACTGCACGAGCAGTTGCATATTTTACACTTAACCCTAACTTTCTCTACTTAAAAAGTTTTCCCTTTTAGAGAGCTCGCACAAGTTTCAAGGATACTGTAATTAAACAAAGCCATCTTGTTTTCTTGGGTTCTAATCCTCCAAAGAGTTATTTATGATCTACCACCTATCATCTCAGGGGCCATGATTTTTCACTGGATTCTGAGAGCGGATCTGTTCCACTCCAGTCATGCTCCAAGTGTGCTGCTCTTAGCTGCCTTTATTCTGTTGTGGATTAGTTTGCTTGGTTTTTTATTTTTTTGTTAATGTTAGGTTTTAATTTATGCTAGAGGGGCAAATTGGTAAGTAGCAAAAGTTACAGTTATAGTAAGAAGAGAGAAAGGCTAACGTGTTTTCAAGTTTATTACATTTTAATGACATAAAGTAAATGAGGAAAAGAACAAAAAACCTGGACAATCTGATGGAATAAAATGGTGTCTGCTCATTTCAGGAAAGCTACTTGATATTTTGAGATTATAATCTCCATTAACTGATACAAGGAGATAAGCAACCCCACAGGTAGAAATGAGTTCATTTAAAGTCCATTTGCAGGTAAAAAAACATAAAAATGCAAATTCAAAGTAGTAATGGTGATCCTGGGGGTAAAATGAAGAAATTAAGGTTTCACTCTGTTAAATATCGAAATATGAAGTGTGAAGAAGGCAAATGTGTCTTCACCAGTTGTCCTGAGGAGCTCGCAGCCCAAAGCAGCCAGTTCGCCGACTAGCGTTATTTTCCTTGCTGGCTTGATCGCTCCTTACTTAGGCAGCAGGATTGGGCAAGGAGGTCTTGACTAGAGGAAGATGCCCCCAAGAAGGGGGCCAAGTCTTCAAAGAAAGGCTCTGCACTGGAGGAACAGGGGGTAGGTAGAAGAGGGAATAAGCTCTGGGGAAGGAAGAGGCTGGCTCTAAGAAAGACCTGGACCTTGATTTCAGACCCCTTAATTCACCCTTTCTGCTCCCCCTAAGGGTTCCTAATTAAACCTGGGGCAACTTTAACTCTGGAGGTAGATGTAGCTCCAGTGGGCTCAGGAAACAAATCAACTGATGATAAACAGATGCAAAAATGTCCATGTTCACACCAAGTGCGGCGACAAAGCTGCACACGGCATTAAGAAGCTCCAGAGCTGCTTTACAAGTGGAGATATGATGTGATCGGAAGATACCCTTTCTTTCTCAACTGGAAAGTTGAGTGTAGCATGTAATTCCTTGAGCACAGCTCAAGATGTGAATAATTCTGAGCCTCGATTTTTGTAAACGATCAAAATGGCAGAATCACACTAACAAAAAGTACTGAACTTTCATATGAATGAAATCAGTAATAAAACAATCGTGACATTGGGGCTGGGGATTTAGCTCAGCGGCACAGCACCAGCCTGGCAAGCGCGAGGTTGTGAGTTCGATTCCCGGTACTGGAAAAAACAACAAAAAAAACCCCCAAACAAACAGAAGAGAGAAGTTTTGGCTGGGGATTTATCTCAGTGGCACAGTGCCTGCCTGGCAAGCACAAGGTCGTGAGTTCAATTCCTGGTACCGGAAAAAAACAAAAAAACAAACAGAAAACAATTGTGACATTGCTGTTGTTGACTTAATGACTTCTTGAATGTGTTATTAGCTCCTGCCACCATTATGGCTATACTTGTGTATATTCGTGGTATGGTTTCTATCAATCACCTGCCAGATGTGCTCACTTTCCAATCTTTAATCAGGACCCTAAATCAAACCATTGAATCGACAAGGGTCAGTGCAAACTGACTTGTCTTTGAGGGACTATACTTTCTCTCCTGACCACTGGTAACTTGCTCTGCTCAGGGCCTGATACATCCCAGGCACATAAAGTCCCCAACTTACAGACATGCTGTGTTCTAGAAACTCATCTGCATGTAAATCAACATGCCTTTTCCACTGAAAACAACCATGTAATTGGTGATAGGGTTTCACCATATGCATTTATTTCATACTATAACTGGATTATAGGACAGAGAAAATGCCTACTATTTAGAGCATGATTTCAACATGAAAATTCACTGTTTTTCAGAAGAACTTCAGAAATTTCTTTTTATACAATTTTTATTAAAAAGGAGGTCCTTTAAGCTGGGCATGGTAGCACATGCTGGTAACTGTAGCTATTTGGGAAGCTTAGGCAGGATGACTGCAAGTTCAAGGTCAGCCTGAGCAACTTAGTAAAACCTTATCTCAAAATAAAAAGGGTTGGGATATACTCAGTGGTACAGTGCCCCTGGTCTCAACCTCCAGTACTACATAAAACCAATTTAAAAAACCAGTTTCTGCTGTGAAATATGGTAATACATTGTCTGATAACAATAATTATAAGGGTGAATACGTATGTATGCTTTAGGGACTTTCCTATTGAATAATTTAATCTTTGTAACAATTCTACTAAGTAAATGTTGCTATCATGCCCATACAGTTAAGGTCAATAAATAAGGCATAGAAAGACTACACAGTTAATAACTGGCAAACTAGGATTTTATCCCAGGGTCCATGGGTCAAACCAGAAGTTGGCAAACTACGACCCAAAGGCAAATCCGTTCTGTCGCTTGCTTTTTGCCAATAAAGTTTTACTGAAACACACTGCGGATAATACAGTAACAGAGTATCACAGTAGACACTTCATGGCCTGCAAAACCCAAAACATTTACTATCTGACCCTTCCAGAAAACAGTTGTCGAGCCACAGTTAACCCATCCTCTGCACTGCCTCCAAGGAAAAGTAGAGCCTTGCCAACTCTAGCAATAAGACTCACGGGTCAGAGACTGACGGTTGGGGGAAATTCAGGAATCCTGATGGTCCTCAACAGTGACCGGAACAATGATAGGTAACGAAGTCACACCTGTACAAGGTGTTAAATTTCTTTCCCAGTAAGTTCCTTGCTTCATCCCTCCATTCCTATGAGACCCAGGGTCCACAGGTACAAAACATAAACTATAGAAGAAGTGACTGTTTGTCTTTCTCACTATCGGAATCTTATTTACTGAACAAATGACGGATATGGAATTTATATTTACAACTCAGGAATGTATATACTTCATCTGAAGACAAACATGAAACAAACGGAAGGCCCACAGACTCGCTGTCCATGAATATCATGACTGAGGTTCTGGTCTGGGCCGTGTTTCAGGCAGATGAACTGCTCTAGTAGGGCCTGCGTTAGACAGCAGCGCTTTTCCAGCCATCCTGGAGCTTCACTTGTGGATCATCTGTTTTTGCCAAGATTCTAGAGTCAACAATTTAAATTTAAAACGTTTTCCATCTGATGATCAGATGAATGCTAATGCAGCAGGCAGAGTTGTAAATGCTCATTTGTTTTGATTTTCATTTCATCGGGCCGAATGACTTTTGATTTCTGGGGAAGGACGTGCAAGCTGCAGGTAACTTTTTCTACATAGCAGACAGAGCTGGATGTAGGAAGGGTAATTCCATAGACTAGATGCTCTGTGAGGCCACGGGACGGCCTATTCCCGAAGCGGGGCTGACATGACGGGAAGCAGTCAGAACAGCGACGACACGGAGAGCGCGGTACGCAGGGAAGCCATTGTGCCGTGTCTGCGATAGACAGGGAAGAACAGGAGGGGCCCCAGGAAGCCGTACTCTGGTGCTGACTGTCACCCTGTTTGGAAAGGCCGCCCGTCCCCTGAATGGGGAACCCAGTCTTTCTCCCCTGGTGTGTGGCCACTAAGGACGGATCCCAACTTTCACATTTACAGCCATCAACGAAACACTGTTATAAGACTGAACATCAGCCTAAAACCAGGTTGGAATATTCCATTTAAACTGCAGCATGACAGTTGTCAGGAAACTCTAAGCATCTTTCTGCTGCCATCAGCCTGGCTTTCTGCCAGTCTCTTGCAGTTGTGCTTTTACAATGGTCGGAGTAAACGTGCTGACCCACTTGGAATACAACTAGGAAATGCAAGGTGGAAGACGCGTACACGGTAACATAACAATGATTATGCGGGTTAGGTTCCCCAGGGGGCTGCACAGCAGGGCCAAGCCCCCTACCACTCTGCTGACCTTGCCTCTCTCTGCTGAGGCCACACTGCCCCAGGCTGGGACTTGGCTGCTCTCCCAAGCCCAGCCGCCCAGGGGTAGCAACCCGTGACACACGGCCTCCAACTGCCTCTAAAGAGAAAGACTTCACTTTTGGACTCCAGCTCTCTTGCTGGTAGTTTATATTTTTATTTTTTAGCCTGGAAGTCTGACCTTTATAAAAAGCCGGACTCGCTGCCCAGAAAAACAGGAAGATCATTGGCCACAAAGTCATGGAAATGAAGCCTCAAGAGTGAGTTGATATCTCTATTAGCAAAGTGAGGTCTCAGGCATCACTGCAAGTGACACTACCAGGATGCCCAGGGCTGTGCCTCCCTCGAATGTACCCTGTGCCCACGGTTCTGACTGGTGGGCGGCTGCCCATGGCCCATCTGAGGGCACAGAATTCAATAAGGCTCTTGCCAGTAACTCAGGTTTCTGCCCTACCCGAGACAGCTGCAGAACACCAGCACTGTGCCCCGAAACTCTCCCTGCGAGGCTCCCTCACAAGTGCGGTGTGACACTGGGGAGGGCCCCAGAAGCCTTCCCGCCCAGGAGTCCAGGGCTGCGTTCTCAGCTGAGGGCTGAGGTGGTGGCGGATAATGAAGCAAGTGAAGAAAAAGCGAAAAAGACAGAGCGGGGGAGGGATGGAGGGAGAGTGAAGAGACCAGAAAAAAGAGAGAGGGCTGTTCCTGGCAAAACCTTGACCTTCACCTTTGTACTTGAATTCCTCTAAATATTCTGAGCCTTCTTCACAAAGAACCTCACTCTCCTCATTTTACGTATATTGCCTTTTATTTACATCTCTTCCTGTAGTTTTAAAGAGCACAGACTGCAGGCTGGTTCTCACCGGTTGACACCTGTGTCTAAAGCAATTGAAGTAAGTTTGACCTACACAAAATTTTAAATTTTAATTAGCTGCCAGCAATGAAAACAGACTCAGACTGTGCCATGTGAAACTCCAGATTTGCGGCTTCTCCTGAAGCATGGGGCTATGTGTATATAAGACAGTGACCAGCCAGTACTGAGCGGCAGTGACTGCCTCCTTTGGACAGGGCTCCGGCTCACCAGACACCAACCTCCACCCAACCAAACGTCAGCATGATGAGATAATCTGAACTATTTCATGTTTGACACCCCTTGAAATCCATCCTATCTGGATTTTATCTATCTATCTATCTATCATCTATCTATCTATCATCTATCTATCTATCATCTATCTATCTATCTATCATCATCTATCTATCTATCTATCTATCTATCTATCTATCTATCTATCGTCTTTGGGAATGACAGTAAGGAAAACAACACCATCATCCTCCTCATCAATATTTCTTTAACAGCTCAGCATCTATGCACACTTAGCTGTGTGTATGTGTATTACTTTAGGGCTGAGAAACTACTAGGGAACCCTGATTAGTCTGAAGAAGAGAAAGAGTTAAAAAAAAAAAAAAAAAAAAAGAACCAGTTATATACACAGATAGCAGAGGCTGTCCACATCCCTCAATGCCCCAAATGCAAAGCGATTAGAGAAGCACAGACCAAAGTGGTGACTTGGAACATAAGGTGTTTGCTTAGAGAAATGGCAGTTTAGTATGAGCTGAGAGGGCTGGTAAGTAACACAAAGAAAGGATGGAGAGAAGGAGAGCGGAGACAGCAGGGAGAAAGAAGCCAAATGAGTATGAAAAGACAAACACCAAAGAGGGCAAAAAATCGCTTCTCAGCCTTTTGGCTAAGATCAAGCGTAGCAAAGAGGATGAAGAACAACAGGCTGGTCTTTCCTCAAGACCTGGAGCAAAGTAAAAAGGAATCCCAAACATAAAGAAGTATTTGTTGAGGTTTGGTCCCTTAGCACAAAATTAGGAAACTTTTGCTTTTGGTAGGAAAAAAAAATTCAGAGTCCGGCATGACAGCCTAATCACACTCAGATTTCTCCAGAGGAGAGGACCCAAATCCTCCCTTTTGGGGGAGTCTGCCTCTGTCAGAAGGGCCTTGTGCTCAAAACATGCTGCTGCCCCATGAGTGCAAACCAATTTCTTAAGCAGAAATCAACCGTGCTCTCATCGCTGGGACATTTCTAGTCTTCATTCTCTTCAGTACAATAGACTCAGATGCCAAGAGCTTGCAAATGGAGGTAATTATATACAACATTTACGTTTTTCAATAAAGCAAATGAGTGCTAATACTGAAATTGCTTTTTGCTTTCAACTGTGTGACCACAAAAATCTGGCCCTCCCTGGAGTTATGCTTTAGAAAATGAAGGGAACATGTTTCCTGTAGGTTTTTTGGAATCCTCACCTCAAATTTCTGCCTGAGCTCCATGTTGCCTTCTTCATCCCCTTCCGGAATGGGCACGTTGTAGTACTCACCTTCCTCTTGGTTAAGCAGTTTGTACCTTTCAAAGACACGGGAGAGAAGGAGGGTTAAGTGCAGGTTCAGCAGCTCTTCCCCACCCTCTACTTGAGCGGCTGGTGATACGCCCACTATGGAGAGACTGCAGCCAGGTGACAGACATCCACCTGGCATTGCAGACCCCACCTGTTCCTGGGGTCTGCGACATGGTCTATTGTGGGGAGCTGCGGGTAGCCCCAGGGCTTCCTCACCATCCGCTGGCTGGCATCTTCATGAGCTCCGACACTCCAAACGAAAGGGATCCCATGAAGTCATTCCTCGTTGTTCGATCCCAGTCCCAGATCTCTACAGACAGTCGTCGGTCTTTGTCTGAAGGTTTTAATTTGCTACAAAGATACACGCACACACACACACACACACACACACACACACACATACATACACACTAGGTTACCTTGATCATGGCTTCTTGGGTGACACCACAACTCACAGTCTGAGCCTGAGACAGAGGAGCAGTATGTCCAAGCCTCCTCCGGTACCAACAGCTTACCAGTCTCCTATACTGTCTGTCAGAGCTCCAGACCAGGGTTTAGCAAGCTATAATCCATGGGCTAAATCTAGTCCACTGCCACTTTGTGTAAATAAAGTTTTAGCAGAACAAAGCCATAACCATTAGTTTATATACTGTCTGTGGCTGTTTTGGCACTAGAATGTCAAGAGCGCTATGAGGCAGCTGAGACTAAAATACTTCACCCTGGCCCCTTGCAGAGCCAAGCTCTCTGGCTTTTCTGTAGTAGACAGTTACCTTCCATGTTACCCACAGAGAGAGACTGCTTCCTGAGCTTGAGTCCAGAAAGGGGACCACCTGCTTGTGGTCTGCTGTGGTCTGTTTCCCTGTTCCTAACTTCTTTATTTTCTCTTCTCATTCCCTCCATCCTTCCTCTCCTTCTACCATCTCTACTTCTGAAATTCTGGTAATTCTTCAAGGCCCACTTCAAATGTCTCCTCCTCCATCAAGTCCTCCCTGCTTGAAGGTGAGGATTTCATCCCCTTTCAGTGGTAATACTACTTTCTACATTACTCACCTATTCTGTGTTGTAAAAATTATTAAGTTTCTGACTCACACCCTCCCATTTCCCTCCAAAGAACTTAAGCCCCTCAAGAGGCGGGACATACCTTACATGATTTAAATTATCCATTGTACCTTGAACAGATTTTTAAAAACAGAACAGGTAATGATAATAATTTGGGGCTTGCACCTGCAACTCCTGGTAAATCAAGCTACTATCCATCAACCAGAGACGACGGCAGTTATCTACCTAACAGGAGCCTGAGCGAGCCTTAGGAATGAAGATGTGTTTAGAGACATTTGTCACAGATGCCGAATTATCTCTAACAACGAGGGTGGCAATGTTTGGTGTGCAGAGTGCAATTTAATCCAGGAGAGAAGAGAGTGCTTACAATGTGAAGGACTCGTTCCACTGCGGGTTCAGTGTGGAGCGGATGGTTTTGGTTTTCTGTTTGCTTTCATTCTTGGGATCAGGAATAAGTTTCAGCTTCACAT
This sequence comes from Chinchilla lanigera, assembly GCF_000276665.1. NCBI lineage: Eukaryota > Metazoa > Chordata > Mammalia > Rodentia > Chinchillidae > Chinchilla > Chinchilla lanigera. Next base: position 5,997,860 of record NW_004955478.1, on the reverse strand, counting down.
AAGGATCCGAAAGCCCATTTGGATCCATAGGGATTAGATTTTTTGCATCTCGGACTGTGAAGAGAAAAGGGAGAAAATGTTACAAAGAGGACTGACCTGAATTGCCCAGTGTCCTGTGTTAGTATCACGCTGGATAAAAGAGACATTAAGACGATGCTGAAAGGGACAGGAGGTGAAACCTGGAAACCACCGGCAATCATCATGAGAAAGCTGCTCGCCACCTTCACTGGCAGAGACAATGGGCATCAGGTGGCCCAGCCTTGAGGCTCAGTACCCGGCAGCCTGAATTAGCAGCATCGATGACACTCAGGCATGAATTAGAAATGCAGAAAACTGGGTCCCACCTAAACCCGCAGAAGCAGAGGCTGTGTTTTAACAAGATTCCCGGTGACCTTCACAGGCTCCTCATCTAGGCGACCAGCCTGGCCTGGCCCATGGCGCTGCCCACGCCCTGAACTCCTGCTAGGCGTTGCCTCTTTCAAACCCCTGCCAGCTCCCAAACTGGGGTATCATTTGAAATCACTTGGGAGAGGGGTTAAGATTCCAGCGCTCAGAATTAAATTACAATACCCAGGACTTGTGGGTCTGATTGTTAAAAGCCTTCCTGGGGGTTCCAGCGTGCAGCAGGGATGGGGCCATGGCTGCATGAAGCCGTAATTCAGAGTGGCTACCCAGGTGCGGGTCCAGGGAGCAAAGCATCGACAGCATCTGAAAGCTCATTGGATGGGCGGGGTCTCAGGCTTCCCTCCAAGAATACTAACTCAGAATCTGCAATTTACCAAGGCTCCCAGAGGATTCCAGTGCACATTCTAGCTTGAGAAGCATAACATGGGAATAAAAAACCCTAGTAATGAGAAGGAAAGCCCTTCCACCTGCAGAGAGAGGACTCCTCAGAGACACAGCTGGCAGAGGCTTATGTCAGTGGGGGCAGCTGTCTAAGGCCATGAAGTATTCCTCATGATGATGAGATGGGACAAAGATCTGGGCCTTCCTACCCACAGTGTTTTTCTCGCCACCTTCCAATGGCATCTTTTCCAGCAAGAGTGCAATTTCTCATCGCCAGGGCTCCCAGTCAGGCAGGTACCACTGATACACATGTGCCTGGCTGTTCTCACAGTGTGGTCCCTGGGTCAGTAGCACCGACACCATCTACTGAATCCAGAACTCTGGGGTGGGGAGCAGAGATCGGTGCAGCAAACCTCGAGGTGATTCTGATAGATGCAAAAGTTGCAGAACCACAGGTCTACCTGGCCAGCACAGATTCACAGCAGAGTTTGATTGTTAAGAATTATAGACGAAATTTAGAATAAGGTGGGCAGCCAATAAGGGAGGCATGGAGAATGTTAACGATGTTGGATCTTTGGACATAAATAAGGGAGGTATGGCCTTAAGAGCAGGCGTCAAAGACAAGCTTTTCCCATTCTAGTCTGTGGCCCCACTGTATGCAGGCAGAGTCCTGTACTCCTGAAAGTCAGTAGCCTCATGTCTTCTTAGCCGGCAGCCTTAACGCAGGGAGGTGACAGAGGGGACCTATTCAATGGTCTGAGAGGGGGACTGGGCCAGCTCAAGTCTGCCTACCACACAGAAGCTGAACTTAGTAAGTTCTTCACATTCTGCCCAGCAAACAGTAGCTAACCTTGTGTCTTAGCTACGTTTCTTGTCACTGGGACAAAACACCAGATGCTCACAACGTAAAGGAGGAGAGGTTCGTTTTGGTTCATGGTGTTCTGAGCGCTCAGCCCATAGCTGGCTGACTCCCAGGCAGGAAGGGCATGGCGGAGGAAAGCTGTCTATGGTACAGTGGCCAGGAAGCAGGGAGCAGAGGGAGGAGCCAGGGGGGCAGATACACCCTTCCAGGTCATGCCTTCAACGAACCACCTCTCCCAGCTAGGTCCCACCTCCTACAACACATTCAGCTGTGGATTCACCCCCTGGGGAGAACAGAGCCCTCAGAATCCAATCACCTGTAAAAGGCCAAGTCTGAACACATGAGCTTTTGGGGGGACACGGAGATCCAAAGTAGAACACACTGTCTAGCTCAGGAGTGCACCGAGCATAAACCCACAGCCTGGGCTCTACTGCTCGGCAGATCTACTTTCAAATCCTGCCCGCTTCACTGTGTAGCCCCAAGACCCGGAGCTGACAGCCTTGAGCCTGGTTCTTCAACTAGAAAAACAAACAAGACCCGAATTCTGGTGGCATAAGCTTCCTGGGAGAGCTGAATGACATGATGTACATAAAGTATCTTCTATACAGTACTTGGGGCCTAGAAAATGGGGGGAAAAGACGCAGTAATGTGACTACTCACCCTAGGCACAGTGTCTCAGGCTTAGCCCCAGAACTCAGCATTCTGAAGCCTTCAGTGACACTGGAGGGCCACAGCGGGCTCAGCCACTGGAAAATTCACCTGAGATTTTAAGGTTTAATGCAATTCAGAAGGTCTAACCTCCTAAAAATCAAGCCCAAGTATCAGAAAAGAGAACGTCTTCCACAAGTAATGGAAGCAGGCCAAAGGTCTGTCTCTGATTTAAGCACCAGCATGCGAATCTGATACGTTTTAAAAGGCAGAACGTGCCCTGGGATGTCTAACATGGAGGCTGCAGAAGGTCACATTCCAGATAAGCTAATGAGGGACCTTATCAAAGCCACCAGGAGTCTCAGTGTTGCCTCCTGCCATTTGCAGAGTTATTGTGGGCGCTGGCTTTTGTATCTCGTTTATAGGCTTGACAGCCAGCACACATGAAATCACTTAAGGCTGATCTCTTCCAAATGGTGATGAGCTAAAATCTTGATGGGATTTAAAGCTGTGGGCTTCCTGCTGAGATACTATCATCTAAGTTGGAAATAAAAAGAGTTATCAATTCCAAATGACACTGAAGCAAACAGTGGGCCAAATTTCAATCTCTTAGTGCAGCAGAGAACAGTCTTCTGATGTGTGACTCATCGCAGGCCAGGACACTTGAATCAGGATTATGAACAACCAACTAGGGGTCCCATCTGCTGAGAATGTGGGCTTTGGTGCAGGGCTGCCTGAATGTGAATTTCAGCTCTACCACGTCACAGATGTAGGCAGGATATTTCATCTTTCTGTGCCTCAGTTTCCTTATCTGAAGAACTGTACCTCCCTGGTATAGGATGACATATCACCCTGATCAATGATTGATCAATAGGATGACTGATATATCAGGATGACAAAGGTGCATACATATAAAGTGCTTACAGCAGCAATAGGCTAAGAACCCAGGAACAGTTACTGTCAAAGCAAGTTACCAGCAAACAACAAAATCCAAAAAGCTTAGATGTTCAGAAACCAGACTGTTGGCTAACGACCTGGCAAACAAATGCTACTGAAAATAGTACAGTGTGGAAATTACCCAGCATGGCTGCAACTAAGTGAGTGATTTCAATAGTTGTCTTAAAAGAAGAAGCAACGATCGAGGGCATTGCTAAGAAGAATGGTGCTCCTCCTCTCTGGAGGACAGAAGCTAGGAAAGAGAAGAGCAAAATTAAAACGAAAGGAGTGGATGAGGAGGTCTAGAAGCAGAAGGAAAGGAAGGATAAGATGTAATCAGGATGTGGGGTCAGAGGTAGAAGAATGCTACCCCAGTACAGGCAGAAGGCTGATCTTGCCTCAGCTACAAATGGAAACATCTGGAAAGTGAGTCCAGTACTGATGCCTGACTCCACCCCCAGGGGGTCAAAGTCACTTGGTGTGGGTTGAGGCCCAGGCATTAGGATCTTCCAAGCTCCCTGGAAGAGTCTTATGTGAAGTCAGGGCTAGTGCTACTCACTGACGTAGCAGTGGTTCTGACAGTGCAGTCCCGGACTGGCCTTACCTTCGCACTCACAGGTTTGGATTATTATTCCCATTTTCCTTTCAGTTCTCACACTTTTTAACATCCAACATGAAAAAGTACAGGTATCACTTCCATAAAAGAAAAGCCAAGGTTGTTTGCCATAAATAGGAAGTTCTCATAGGAGTAAATACAGTGAAAAATCTGTGTTAGGCCTTTCTAGCTGCCTACAGTTGCCAGAGGTCCGACCTCTCTTCTCTACAACTGGGAAATTAGCAAGTGTTAGAGTGTTAGTGATATCCTAGCCCCAGATGGTCTTCCTCCGCATTACAACCAAGACTGTAAAGAAAACTGAAAAGAGACGTTCTCGCCTTGTAATGTTTTAAATGTCAGTTTGGTATCTTCAGAAACCATCTCAGTGGCACCGAAAGTCATGCCCCTCGGCAGTCCTATCCCACGCTTGGGAAGCACGGGGAAGGAATGCCACCTCTGAGGTTATGAAGGATGGGGACATTCCACAGCCTAAGAGAAGCAGCGGGCTCAAGAACAGCCCGGCAAATATCCCACAGCTCACCGCTTGTTTCTCACCTTATGCAAGAATGAATTGTTTTGATCCACAAAATTAAGATAGGAAAAAGATCATGCTACTTTGATACACTACTGAGAAGGAGATTTCTTTCTTAAAAGATCTATCGTGCCAATTCAAGTTCCCAAAGGTAGAGGTCTCTGAGTGTAGCAGTACAGAAATAGTGGATTTCCCTGGCACATAAACTTGGCAGCAGGACTGCCTGCCTCTCACAGGATTAACAGGATCTGCCCAAACGGGCCCAGAGCCCCATGGAGGGGCACGGTAAGAACACTTTCCTGCGTGGTTCTTTGGCAGTTCTGCAGCTTTCATGAGAAGGGACATCTGCTGAAGAAATACAAGTGTGCTGCGGTAGTGGCCATTTCAGAATGGAAAGTCTGTTCTGCAACTTGAGGACTTTAATAGAAATACAGAACACTAATTATACTCTCATCTTTTGGCTTGAGATGACTGTTCTGAAATTATCAGCTGTCAAGCCCCAAATTAAGAGATACCAGCCTGCATCAGAAGGTTATATAATTTCTGGAGAATGTCAGATATTCTTTCTGGATAAAACCCATCCAAATAACATTAGCAAGACTGAGGAACATCTACCTAGACTGCCTGTCACAGGGGGCTCGGGTGGCGCAGGACGTGTGCGTTTTGAAGAAATGCTTAGAAGTGAGGTAGGTGGACAGGCATACGGTCTGTCTCTTCAGCTCAGGGGGCTGAGCAGCCTGCACCGGACACAGGCGCCCTGGGGTGGGGGTGGGGAAGGAAAAGTACGATGTAGACCATGAGGTCACTGACTTTTCCTGCCTGACAGAGGAAAAGGGGCGTTGTGCGCTGAGGCAGGCAGATGGCCAAGAGGGACTGTGAGGCTTCCTCTGAGACTTGACTCAAGTGAAGGCTTAACGTGTATCCGAGGATGCTGACGGGACCCGTGGGCTCATGTTGCTTGACTGGGTGCAGCAGCACCGTCTTGGGGACAGCGGAACACGGAGGCTGTGAGTGTGGGCAGCTGCAGCCATATCCCTGCTCTACCACTGATCAGTTGTATGGCTTTGGCCGAGATACTCAATTTCTCAGTCAGGTCATCTATAGAGACAATTATAGTGCCTAACAGCTAGGGTTATTATGAAAATTAAATTTTTATATGTATAAAGCATTAGGGAACCTGGAACAAAGGAAGCACTATGCAAGTATTTGCTATTATTACTGATAGGAGTATTAACTCACTCACTGCTTGCTATCTACACCATCATCCTTCTTCTCGCCGCCACTACCCAGTCCTCCTGGCCCAGGAGTGGAGCTGTTTCCTCAAGGTAAAGGAATGAAGTATATTAAAGGGACAGCTCATATAGTTCTGGAATTTCCAAACAACAGGGTTAAGCTAGAGTTAAATAGCTCTTAGATGTTCCAAAATAGACTGCGATTAAAAAAAAAATTCAAGGCAATTTTTGATCCATCCAGAGAATTCTCCAGATGGTTTCTTAATCCAGACAATGAAAGTAGTATAAATTATAAAGTATGATAAACACTCATGAGCTCACCACCCAACAGAGAAGCTAGATCAAGGCCAACACCGTAAGCAGGCGGAGTCTTCCCCTTCCCATCTGCCTGCCCCCGTGCACGTTGTGAACCTCACTCCGAGGTTGCTGTGGGGGCGCTGGCTGGGTACAGGTCACTTCAAGAGTACATGGAGGCTGGGAAGGCTCCGTCCCTGGACGTTTAAACAAGACGCTTTGCCCAGGACACGGCTGCATTTCTGTTGCCTGCAGAGAGGCTGGCCAGCTATGCCTCACAGTAACCCTGTTTGTTTAGGGCTCATTGCTATCCAGTGACACTGTCCGGGGATGCACAAGTGTCAAGTGTCTCCAAATTAAATGACACCCTGGCCCATCAAAAGATGTGTTTTGCTTTACAAAATAACTTTACATTCTGCTGCCTCCCCTGTCCCGCCCTGCTCCAAGAGCTCCCTTGTTCACGGCTATTGTTTAAAAGCCAACAAAAAAGGACAAAAGTTCAAAACAGGGACTTACTGCAGAAGTCAGGATTGTTCAGCATGTGCTGATCCGGCAGCACCCTCCCACCTCAACCCTGCCTGGCCACAAAAACAGGAGTAAACAAATTCTCTAATCCTATTGTGAATTGAGAACTGCAGTAACTATGTTCCCTGACACCCCTGAACAACAACAACAAAACTCTTCTTTGAAGTTACCACCGGCCAAAGAAATATGAAGGCAGAGCTACTGGAGGGCGGGGAGGCAGGGCCGGAGGACTGCAGGAAATGAGGAAGCTCAGTGTCCTGGGTTAAAAGAACCTGGAGCCATTGAACATCAGGTGACAGAGGGATGGAGGCGTCCCAAATCCATAAGCCACATCTTTGGTTAATAAAAGGTGACCTCCAGCCCAGAAGAATTAGTTATTTGGGTGATTATTAGATACAATGTTCTTCCAGAGAACTTTAGGGCCACACATTACTTAGGGAAACCCGAAGACAGAGAAACTTGATGGACTACCTTGTTTCTTGGTGCTCTGCTTTCAAGGCTGAGGCAGAGAGGTACGTGAGTGTATATGCTGGTGGATGCAGGCGAGCGGGAGGGAGAGGGATGAAGAGAGAGAGAGCGGTAGCACTTTTTCCCACTGAAAATCACTGACTGGACCACATGGCATTGAGGCTGCAGCCGGGTGTTCCCCACAGCCCCTCCTTGAGTGTCCAGAAGACAGTCAACAAGACAGTGAGGGCAGCAGCATTTCTGGAGAGCTCACCAAGTGGCAGGCACTGCATAAAGCCTTTGCAACAGCGATAGGCACTACTACCAAGCCCATCTGCAGTGGGGCCATGGGCAGAGAGGTGAAATAACCTGCGTGCTACATGGCACAAACGGGCACTCGGGCTGCGGTGAGCCTCTGTGTATACCCAGACTTCACCTGCTAGTTCAGAAGAATGACACAGACAAAGCCCCAGGCAGAGAAGAGGCAGGGAAGTTGGCCTCGGCTAGGATGCGGTAAGCGAGAACTTTGTCCCAGAGAAAACAAGGGGAACGGAAAGAGAGCAAATAGCCTTCGGGGGAGGGAGGGATGACGGCGGAGCACTGGGGGCTCTGGCAGGGCCAGGGCTGAGCCACACCTGCCCCTGGAGGGGTGCGTGGAAAGTGCCAAGAGCTAATTTAAAGGTGTGAGTGTAGTAGCTCCTGGGGTGTAATTCCAACATCACAAAACCACCTAGTACCCTGTGGTATTTGGGTTGCTACGTGGTCTTTGTGGTTGGACATGCTAACATCTGCCTAAGAACCGACAGGGAGACCATGATGCGGGAGACAGGGGCCCAAGAGCACGGTGGGGTTGACACCCAAGAGGCCATGAGGGCAGGCTCTGCCTGTGCTCGCTCAGGGCTGGTGCTCTGCAGCTCCTTGCTGTCACTCTCTCTTCCTCGGCCTCTCTGCTGTAGGTAACAGTTCCAGAACAAATGGTACACGGGAAACACAGAGGGAACAGAGGACTGCAGCAGTGGTGAAAGCAGACCGCGTAAATTTGCAGCGCTGGGGAGATTTTTAATATTGCAGCCCAGAAAGATGATGTTCCACAAAACAGTATGAATACAACCAAGACAGTGTTCATTTCCCCACTACCAAAACACAGATGATGTGCCTTCTACAAGAGGCCTGCTGGCCGGGTGAAACTGCCTTTTTGTGGGGGGTTAACTACTGAACAGTTTACCCTGAGCAACACATTTCAGCCAGTTGCTTCTTGCATTGAATAAATTTGATAAAATTGCTGCACTTATATTTCCTGTTATATTATCTTATAGAAAATTAATTAAAAAAGCAATTTTTGGTGATCTTGTATTTAAATAAGTGGACTGGTAACAAGCATTCTCTAGTCCTCTGCAGAACAGAAAAACTGAAGGGGAAGATTGGGGTTCAGACCACACTTGGTCCCTGATAAACCAAGGCCTGCTGGCTGAATAAGTATCTCGGCCAAGAAGTGGAGTGGTGTGGAGAACAACCGTGCCTCAGTGTTCGTCCCGAGACACAGCCTCCGCCTTGGGCCTGCCTTCTGCCAGAAGGAAGGCATCAATAATAATCCCATTAAATAATGGGAACTGGATTACATTCCTGTGGCTTCTTGGATAAATTACCACAATGTTCAGGACGTAAAGCAGCACTGATTTATCCTCTCACAGTTGTGGAAGCCAGAGGTTCAATATCAGTACCACCATGACAAAACCAAGGTGCTGGCAGCACCACGAAGCTTCTAAGAAGCTCCAGGGCAGGATCTGTGCCGGGCCTTCCCAGCTTCTAGAGGCTGCTGGTATTGCCTGGCTTACAGCTGCACCACGCCAGTCTCCCCGCCACCTCCACATTGCCTCCTTCTCCACATGTAATTAATTCATCTCTGCCTCTCAGATGGGTACACATGGTTGCACTTAAGCCTTACCCACATAATCCAGGAAAATCTCCCCGTCTGAAGCCTCTTAACTTTTAAAAAATTTTTGTAAACTTATTTTTGTTTAAGTTGGTGATTCAAATTTTATTTATAGTTGCAAAACTACAGAATTCTGTAGGTATAAAACTTTTTAAAAATTTCCAATTTAAAAAAGTCTTCAAAAGTTACATTTTCAAACACTGCTGTGATACCTATGATAACTAATTTACAGATATATTTAGCCCAAATAAACTATTTTTAAATGGATGTATAAAACTAAAATTCATGCATATTAATGCTGTAACGTGTAATGTTTTGATATGGGTATACATTACAAAATATTTAAATTGGGTTGAATATATTTATCTACCAAACTTTTTTCATTTCATTATGGTGAACACTTTCAAAATTCTTTCTAGCTTTTTGAAACAGCTCATTACTATGATCCACAGCCACCCTTGTGCAACAGCACACCAGAACTCCTTACTCCTATCTAACTGTAACTTGGTATCACTAACTAACTTTCCTCCCTTCCTTCCTCCCTCCCCCATCTCTTCCTGACCTCTGGGAACCACCATTCTACTCTCAACCTCTATGACATCAACTGTTTTGGGGTCCACATATGAGTGAGCTCATGTGACACTCGCCTTTCTCGCCTGGCTTATTTCACTTAACATAATGATCTCCAGTTCCATCCAAGTTGTTGCAAGTAAGAGGTTTTACTCTCAGCATTCCATTTTGGATAGGTATCACATTGGTCTTACCCATGCAATCATTCTGGATGCTTAGGTTGTTTCCGTTTCTGGCTACTGTGAACAGTGTTGCAATGGACTTGGGTGTGCAACGCTGACTTCATTTCCTTTGCAGACCCTTAACTTCTTCACATCTGCAAAGACCACTCCCTCTTGTTTTCCCAAACAAAGTCACATTTACAAATTTCAGGGATTAGGAACTGGTATCTTTTGGGTGGTCATTATTCAACCTACCAGTATCACTAAGGAATTTCTGTCTAGGTGATGGGAATGCCTTGGAATTAGACAGTGGTGACTATTCCACAATCTTGTGAATATACTGACAGAGGGTGAATTTTAGGATGGGAATTACATTTCAGTAACAAAAAAGACTAACATATTCATTGGCGTATGTTCACATGCCCCACTCACCCACTCACTCCATCCTCACAGTATTCTTGTGAAAACAGGACTCAGTTGCCCATTTTGCAGATGAGGAGACAGAAGTATAGAGAGGCTGGGTAACTTGTTCAAGGTGGGGCTTCTAGTAAGGGATGGAGTCAGGCGTATAATTGAATCCTTACTCTGAGGACTCTGTCTGGTTTGTGAAAACATCAGGGTTTGGCCCCTGATTCAGGTACACCTACCTGTTCATGTGAACAGGAAGCAGCAAACTTTTCCTTAAAGACCAGGTCATCAACAGTTTAGGCTTTGCAGGCCACATAGCCTCTACTGAAGTTCGCAGCTCTGCAGCTTCAGAGTGAAAGCAGACATAGCCAATACATAAACAATGAACGTAGCCATAGTCCAATAGGACTACATTTAAAGGAACAAGCAGTGGTTCAGATATGGCCCCTAGGCCATCGTTTGTAGATTCTTAGCATAAGACAAACACCACCCTACCACCCCAACAACTCATTGAATTGCTTGAGGATGAGGTTTCTCTGGTGCAGGAGTCTGCACAAACCTGATTTGCAGCTGTTCCCTGCAGCACCTGATCTGGCCATGACCCACTGTGTTGGCCAACCCCAGCTGGTTGAGACAACCCAGCCCGTTCCACACCTCAGCTCCACCCAGGCACCAAGTACAAACAGTGAGCTCCACAAGGCATCAGTGGCGCTATTCGTTAATAAAGCGCCAGCTGCTCCACAAGGAAGGTGTGCAGAGGAGCAAGGGGAGGCGAAGGCTGACCTGGTGGAAGAGGGCAGGGGCAAGGCCCGTCTGCTTCCCACTTAGCCCAGCTGTGCTTTTACAAGCCGTGGGGCCAGCCCTGCTGAGCAAGTTAGCCCACTAATTGCCATATGCCCAGTTTAACAGCATCCTGAGCAGATGTTGGGCTGAATCAGAGACAAAAGGGAAAACCCTCACCTACCAGCTGGGAACAAGGGAGTGGCTGCACCATACCACGGAGCTCAGAGCTCACAGCTGCTCGGTCACGTCACTGGGAAGAACACACAGTTCTGAGATTTGTTTGCATCTGTACTTCGGGTACCTCTGATGATGCCACGAGGGAGAAACTGTGTCTTAGGAGCTGCCAGTTCCCTCACGTCGCGAGGAGTCAGTTCTGTGCCAGCAACCAGAATTCCTCGGCACATATTGACAGGGAAATTGGTGGAGTGACAGATTGCTTCCGGAACAGGATTTGCTGAAACCCTTTCCACGTAATGGTGTGGGGGTGGTCAAGCTGTCTAGCAATAAGGCAAGGTTCCCAGTTTAGGGGCTCTGACGTGGAGCCTCTCAAACCATTCAGGGAGACGAGCCCTTGCACGGTGGTGGTGGGGACGCTGGTACAAGACCTCATGGAGAAACCAGAACCAGCAAGACTACCAGGTGGGCACAGGGGTCCCTGAGAAGAAGGGGCCTGGGCAGGGAAAGGGCACAGTGAGGTGTGGCTCTCAAGTTACATTCCTTTAACTTTGGGTACGGGGCAATCCTCATACCACCCAGGTCAAATATTCTCTATCCTCCATAAGTCATGAACTCTGAACATAATACTACAGTCTCCAGGACATCTGGTGGCTTCTGAGTCCTGGGTCGAGGGCTTTGTGGTACGTGTGAATAAAGATTCTGGCTCTCCGAGAACAGAAGCATCTTCCTTCTTCCTCACACATACAGAACCTGTGTGCAAAAGGAGTTCGGCATCCCTCAGGCTGCTCCGTTTTGGCCAGGGGTGGGACGATGCCTGTGCTATGGTCTGAATGTTTGTTCCCCTACGCCCTTCCACCGCCATCAGTGTATACGTCAAGCTTCTAACCCTCAAGGTGATAACACTAGGCAGGGGTCCTGTGGAAGGTTACGAGGTCATAAGAAGGTTATCGGATCCCTCATAAATGGAATTAGTGCCTTTACGAAAGAGCTTGTCTACCCCTTCTTCCATATGAGTACCCAATGAGACGAATCAGGAAATGAGTTCTCATCAGACATAAAGTCAGGCAGCACCCTGATACTGGACTTTCTACCTTCTAGAATTGTGAGAATTTCTGCTGCTTACAAGTGACCCGCTGTATGATATTCTGTTATAGCAGCCTGAACAGAGCCAGGTATTCTGGGAGCCGGGAGAAGTACTGCAAATGGGGAGCAAGAACTGACTGGGGCCTGCTCTCCGATAGGAGCTAGAAGTAACAAGGCTAGTCCATGGTGGCTCTGGTCAGCCCTATGGACCGCCATCCACCCGAGTGATACAATATAATTGGCCAGGAACAACAAAAACATCACATTATTCTCTCACTATGATTGAGAGATTTTTAACCATAGCTTGGGTGGTGGCCTTTAATTACAGCATTTCTACAACACTTAACAACCTGTGTTTCCCACCATGTACCCCAACATTTCTATCTACATTTTAGGGATGCTGTATCCTCTGGCCCACCTCCACTGAGCACATGCTGGTGTGATCCAGAAGCTGCCATGAACTCCGATTGGCTGGTTAAGGATGTTAAACAGTTAATTGCAACCTATCACATTTAGGACTTACATAACCCCAAAAGTCCATTCCACACTAATGAGGCCAGCCTCTCTCTCTCTCTCACTCCTCCACTAATTATTTTGAGCCCAACTGCCTACCAGAGCATCTTGCTAGGCACTCAGTAACTATCTGCCAACTACATGCATCTCCAGGTCACCTTTGCCCCACGCTTCTGGGTTCACACAGGCCCTTCCCCGGGCACACTCCACCTGATGCACACCCTTCTATCCATCTCAATTCCACTGGCCTGTACCTTAACCAAGGACCTGCTGTCTCTGACCTTCTACTTCCCCGCCAGTCCAGCCTATGTGACTTGCATCCCTGCAGACCGCCAGTAACTTGGGGGCAGGGGCCGGCACTGCACCCACCTGGGCTTTCCCCAGGCTCAGCAGAGGGCAAGGCGAGTGCTCAATGGACTCTTGTTGACTGACTGGGAAGCTAAGGCAAACAGAAAGCCTGAAAACATTGCATCTTTTAGCTGCAGTACATAAAGCGTCCATTTGGAGGGACTCCAGGACAAGGAAAAATCAACAGTGCTCTGTGAGAGAGACTAAGCCAGGCCAAAAGGGATCCAGTACCTTTTTGGAAAATATTAGATACTCTCAACCACAGAAATTGAAGAACATACGATATGTCTCCAGCTTCCAGGAAAAATGCATCAGACAGCCACTTTGGGAATTATCTTGTGATTCTTCCTTGGATTTGGAGAAATAAAATGCAAAGGCATCAGCATCAAATAACTGTTGACCAGGCACCAGCTCACTGAGAGCCCGTGTACCAGCGGGGCTTGGGGCTGCCTGGTTGGTGTACTTGTTCTAATCAGATGTATCAAGTCTGCTGATACTGCTAATATTTATTTATGAACTCTACAGAATTTGACTCAATCTCTTATGTTAATACATAATGGCCCATGTATTTTGTGATTGTTGTTTCCTTATTGTCAAAGACAAAAGCAAGAAAAATTAAACACATCAAACATATATCTGTTTAGCTACCCAGTTCCCTCTACACATGACCTATACATATGTTACGGTTTGTGTCTGAATGTCCCCCCACATCCTCATGCAGTCATGGGGCGGGCTTTTAGAGTTTATGACTGATCCATGATCCAATGCTGGGATTATGGGTGTGAGCGCTACACCCGCCCTGGGGTGGACAGTTTGCAGATGTGAGGGACAGAAAGAGGCTGCTTGCCGCCACTCCTCCTCCTTTTTGCTCTTGTTGCTTTTGCTGTTTTCCGCTGCCATGAACTGTTGCCCTCTGCCATGTGCCACCCTGCCTTGGAGCCAGCCGAGTATGGACTGAAACCTCCACAAATTGTAAGGTAAATAAACCTTTCCCTCCTTAATTTGGGGTGTCAGATATTTTGTCCCAGCAACGAGAGAAAAGTAACCAAGACACCATAAATCTGACAGAAAATTTTCACATTTTAGCACCTACTATTAAATGTTCTGTTTTGTTGGTGAGACACACTGTTTGGCAAAAAAGAAAGATGAATTTCTGTCCTGGTAAATCCAGGGGCCAAAAAACGTGAGTCAGTAACTCCTCGATTGAAAAAAAGCTGGAATAAAATTTACAAAGAATTTAGAGGAGTGTGGTGTGAGAGAGAAAGAGCAGCATTCAGTCCTTCGAAAAAGATCATACTTTTTCTCTTAAGGTTAGCTGAAAATAAAATTTTCTGTTAAAGCTCTATGATCCAGTGTTCCCAAAGGAAATGCAACCTGGTTATAAGGAAATAATCCCAAGCTATGAAAGACTAATATGATCCTGCATAAAAGCCTAAGAAAATATTACCTTTAGAAATATTTATTTTTCCTTGTGAGTGTAAAAGATACACTCATCATACAAACATTTTTTTTTTATTTTTATGGTACACGGGATGGAAGATACAAAAATTTAAAAACATAAATGTATAAAGAAAAAGAATAAAGGTACCTATATTTCTACTGTAAGAGAATACTGATGTTGGCATACTGATGCATTGACTGCTCCTCTCCTTCCTGTAGTGGAATGTTTATTTTTATAGAATTCACATCATTTTTTGCTAGCTTTAGATCCTGCCTTTACAAAGAAGACAGCAACTAATGATCCTCATGCAGAAATAGTTATCTAAATTTTTGGTATTTCCCTTAGGGTTTTTTCCTTGAAAGTAGATTAAGGGGTATAAAATTATTTAAGACCCATTGTTGGGGCTGGGGGTTTAGCTCAGTGGCAAAGCGCCTGCCTGGCAAGCTCAAGGTCGTGAGTTCGGTTCCCGGTACCGGAGAAAAACCAAAAAAAAAAACAAAAACCAAGACCCATTGTCATATGACGCCCCAGAAAGTTTTACCAAAGAACTACCAAAATCCTATCAAGGGTGTGGTAAGAAAAGTAAAGAATACCTGTCTGTCTGTCCCTTGATTGTTTTTTAGGTTTAACTTTTCTCCTCAGTTTGGCCATTTGTATTTATTTTTCTTCGAAGTACCCTTTATTCAAGTTTCCTAGAGGGTAGTAAAGAAGTTTCCTTTGGGGCCAGAAGACTCATGCGGATATGTATGATAACACCTCTTTTCCATATTTGCCACAAACTGTGTTTAGATTTGCCATGCTTCAAGACACATAGGAGCTTAACTTTTACGTGGTTAAAGCCATGAAATGCTTCCTTTTATTTCTCCCACTTCTCTCAGGCCTTGAAAATCCTTGGCCTTTCTGAGATTAGTTACATATTCACCAATGCTTTCTTTCATTATTTTGTTTCTTTTTTATATTTAACACTTAAATCCATTTGAAATTTATTCTGGTGAACAGTGTGAGGCAAGATCTCATTCATTTTTTGTCTTCTAAATGTTTAGACAGTTTTCCCAGCAACAACTGCGGACGAAGCCGTACCTTTTTCACTGGCTCATGTGGCTTCTGTTGTTTACAGCAGGCTCTGTTTTCAGGGCCATGTACTTTATCACATTCAGCCGCCCACTAGTTCCCGCAACACGCCTTTACTTTATGTTGTTCTAGATTTCCAACACATTCTAAAATGCAGCAGTGTAAGTCCGCACTCAGCACTTTCCATCCACACGCAGAGTTCCATGAATCAGGGCACTCCACTTGAGCTGCTTGTGTTTTGTTCACCTGATAAATCTCTGCACCTCCTTTACGCTTAGTGTTTATGGCCATTCTACTTTTGGTGTACGCTCTATTAATAGAACACGGCTGAATTTTTATTTAAAACCTCTCTGTCTAGAAACTGTGGGTGGTTTACCTTGCGATCACATACTCAATATCTGCAACTACAAGCATGTGCCTGGTAAGGTGCGCTGTGTTTTGGACATGATAACCAAACTACGTAGCAACGCTGCTTGGTATGCAGGTCTTATGGATGGGGAAGCTGAGGCCTGGACAGATGTAGTTGCAACTTACACAAAGCCCCGTTCCTAGTAAGGGGCACGGCTGGGAACACAGTCCAATTCCAGAACACTCTTTTGTTTGGGTTTTTGTTTGTATTTGACACATAGTAATTGCAAATAGTATGGAATACAGTGTGATGTCCCCATACAGGTATTATAATGTAAATAATCAAATTAGAGCAGATAGTATCTCTATCACCTCAAGAATTTCTCATCCCTTTGTGGTGAGAGCGTTCAAAATTCTCCCTTCTAGTTATTTTGAAATACACTATAATATTTTTAATCTTAGTCACCACACTGTACAATACAGTATGGAGGTTCCTCAAAAAATTAAAAATAGGACTGCCATATGATCCTTCAATCCCACTCCTGGGTATATATATAAAGGAAATAGAATCGGTATGTCAAAGAGAATCTGCACTGTCCTATTTATTACAGTCGTGTTCATAATAGTCAAGATGCAGAACCAATGTGTGCCGTCAACAGATGAATGGATAGGAGAGTGCGGTCCTCGCCACACAAAGGAATTCTGTCACTGGCAGAAACACGGATGGACCTAATGAACATTATGTTAAGTGAAATAAGCCAGGAACAGAAAGACAAACACGGCTTGATCTTGACATACTTGTGGAATTCTAAACAGCTGATCTTGTAGAAGTACAGACTGGAATAGTAATTACCAGAGACGGAGCAGGGGCTGCGGAGAGATTAATCAATGCGTACACAATTACACTCAGACGGAAGGGACAAGTCCGGTACATTCTTAAGCCCTCCCTCAATGGCTGCCTCCGTTGTGCATGGCTTCACATCTGTCATCACTCTTCCATCCTTTTAGGGCTTGCTTTATTTTCAACCTTCCGTACACTGCTTCATTTTTATTTATTTTTCCAAAACTTTATACAGTATAAATATTATTTTAATTCTATAGCTGAACATCTTCTCGGCTCAGCCAAACCTTTCTTTAATCCTGTGTTTCTCTGGTTATCAAAAGAAAGAAAGACATAGTATCTTCTGACCCTTCCCCTATTATGAAGAACTGGATAATATTATGTCCTAAATTTCTGTTACCTCCTATTCCATTTCTCATTCTTGCTACTATAAAATTATCTGGAGTTTGGGGTCTCTATTGTTATGATTATTATATGATTTATATTTTCCAATACATATTTTTCATATGATTTTAATGCTTACTCCTACCCTTATGTATTATGACTCTTCCATTCCCAAACTTTTCATTTTACTTCCTATATTGTAGTCCTATTTAAATAATATTTAAATAATTTTTCTACGAAAGGTGTGAGGGTGCTGTATATTCTAAGCCCTTGTATATCTGAGGCTATGTCAAATGAATGGCAACCGGGCTGGGTGACAAATCTGGGGGCTATGAACTTTGTCCAAACTTAATCAGTGAAGCATCCTTTTCAAATTTAGTACTTCGTGTAGCGAGGAATCTCCTGCCGACCCAGCTTTTGTTCTCCTGGAGGCCACCTGTATGTTCTGCTTCCTTTATTTGTAATTAAAAATTTTCTAGGCTATTTCTAGTTGAACTCATCTGTTAATTTTGCTAAAATGGAATGCATTTTTTTTTTGAGTTTGATTGCTCCTGTCAGCTGGAAGTAGTGCTTCTTCCTGTTTCAGGGTTTCTTCTTCCATTTTTGAGGTGAAATGGTAATTCTCCAGTTAGATCCTGTTCTCAGTCTTCCGTTTTTATTATGCTCTCTTCCATCACTGCCGCCGTGTCTTTTCCCTACATCCTGTTAGAGCTCTGCTCTCTCAGAGCTGATGTGACTTTCTACAGTGCTTCCTCTGCTCTCCGTTGCTCCGTGGGCATTTTAATTACATGGCTGCAGCTTACGTTTCCTTACAGGCATTCCACGCTTCCCCCGCCCACTCCATCGTGTCTGCCTGGCTGTATAGCTCAGAATCATTTAGTAATCTCATCTTGCTTGTCTTTCCTTTCCACCTGTTTGCTTAAATATGGCCTAATGTTCTTATTTTATAGAGACTGCATTCTTTCATCTTAATGAAATTTTATGGAGTTTTCTCAAATATTCTTCCATAACCCCTTTTTCTTCAGTAACTCATTTTCACACATGTTTTCCTGGGTGATACTCCTTTCCCTTATCTCTCCATAATTTTTAAAAATGGGCCACACATGGTGTGGATGTTCTCATCTTTACCCATCCTTTGGTGAGGAAATGTGTATCCAGACTTGATGCATGCCGGAAGATGCTCTTTGGATTCACCACTGGCTCTGCTCACTGTCTGCCTGGACACTGGTGACTCTGCTTCCCTAAGAACCAATCTGACACTCAAACTGATATTCATGGTTTCTTATTTATCTCTCAGTGCATTTTTTTGGACTAGGTGGACACACACTCAATTCACAATGCTTGCTAATCACACACTGAGTTCATATAAAGTTAGAGTCCCACTGCCACAGTGGTCTCCCCCTACCCCTGTCCACTGTCCTTCACTCATGGGGCTCATAACCTTCAGGATACAATGCTCTCAGGCCAAACCTCTTGCTTTTCCTTTGGAAGTTATTTTGAGTCTATCCAGAAATACATGGATAGCTGGATTTCCCAAGTAACTCTTGGAATCCCACTTGTTTTAGAAAGCCTGGTTTATTGGAAATGGAGTTGACTTTTCCTGGTTATTCTCAGTTTGCACCTAAGCTGCCCACCATCATTCCATGTGGCGGGCATCCTACCTCTGCTGTCACACCATCACCTTGTCACCATGTGGGTGGCTTTTCAATGTGCTCCTAGACCAGTGTGGTCTGTTTTCTAAAGCATGAGGCTGTGCAACTCCATTCCAATTGGCCACTTCATCTACTAGCTCCCTAACCTCCTGGTGAACTCGACACTCCAGTAGTGTTCAAGCATCCATTGATTCCCTGGAGCTGGAGTGCAGCTGAATGCCAGGGCCCATCCACGGATCTGAAGATAAGGACCCACTCTAAGATAAACACTGTTCTGCTACTACTTCAAATTATTTCATATTGATCATCTGAGAGACAGAGAATCAGATTTCAGAGAAGGACTTAAATTAAAGGGACTTGCTGCTATGTGGGGGCCATAATCAAATGATTCTTCATGACTTAATGTCTTGGTCCATTTTCTGTTGTTCTAACTGAATGCCTGAGGCCAGGCAATTTATAAAGAACAGAGGTTTTGGCTCATGGCTCTGGAGGCTGGCAAGTCCGAGAGTACGGCCCGGGCATCTGCTCTGCATCTGCTGAAAGCCTCATGCTGCATCACCACACAGAAAAGGGCATTTATGGCAAGACAGAGCAAGCACGCTAGAGGGAGTTTGCTTTTATAAGAAAGTCACTCCCATAACAAGCCACTGACTCATTAATCCAGAGCGGGTTAATCCATCGTTTGGGCAGAGCCCACATGACTCAGTCTCCTACTACAGGCCCTCACCTCTCCAGTACCATTCATGTGTGATCTTTGAGATTAAGTTTCCAAGGCATACAATTTGAGGGACACATTGAAACCACAGAAGTTGGATACTAGGAAGCAAGGAAAGCAAGATTCTTCTCCGGGAAGCAACACCTTCCTGGACTCATCATTGCTGGGTGGGGGTGCAGCTTCCGGAAGTCCTCTGAAGGAGACAGAGGATTCTGAGGGATCCTAGGTTTTCAGATCAGCCTGTGTCCAGCATGAACACAGTATTCAAATGAGCAGAGATCTATGCAAACATTAGAAGGCACCAGCCAGTGAGACTGGCCCAAGGAGATATATCTAGGCATCTGACTTCAAGTGCTTCTGGCCCCAGGAACACAGCTACCTCTATCTTGAGACAAGTGCTCCATCTTAGTCTGATGCCATTAGACAGTTATCTAACTCTCATGTTATAACACAATGCTTTCTGGGCAGTGTTTTGAGTTCCCTATGTTCTGTGGAGAGAGAAGGGATGACCAAGGTTATAACAGATTATAGCAGATTTCTATTTTTACACTTTTTTTTTTTTTTTTGGCTTTTTTTCAGGTACCAGGAATCGAACTCATGACCTTGCGCTTGGTAGGCAGGCGCTGTGCCACTGAGCTAAATCCCCAGCCCCAGATTTCTATTTTCTATGGCCTAGGGGACAGCATTTTACATTAGAAATCAATGAAGCAGGTTCATTATAATTTGCCTTCTCTGGGATCCTGACTATAGTACACCAACTGTCAACAGGCACATGGGTAATTCTACTTTTCTTCTCTAAATTAATAAACTTTCATCCTGCTATATGGATCAGCTAGAACTATATTGGAATCGGACTCTACGGGCTTGGCCATCTCTTGACGGTAACAAGAGTGAACCTTGGGACCTTCGACTTGGATGGCTAGAATGAGCAGCACCCCTTTCCCTGGACGCTACTGTGTCCTATTCTGAGAAATGGAGAGTTCAGTTTTATCAACCTTCCTCCTACACCATGTTAAACACAGGGACACTTTTTTGTTTGTTTTTGTTTTAAAGAAATCTAACCTATTGCAAGGCCGCACTAGGAAATACCTAGAGCTATGTTTGTCCCGTGTCACTGTGTACAAGAATTATGCTGGAGAACTCAACAACCAGACAGGTTTACAGGTTCTAGCTCTGTGTTGTCACCTGGCAAGTTCCTAAAATCCTCTAAGGCTCATGTAAAAAATGAGTCTCACTCAATAGGGACTGTTAAGTATTAAGTGAGATTATGCAAGGAAAATATTTGGCCTAGTGCCTGGCACAAATACTTATTAATTCTTCACTATTATTATCAGTCTCATCCAGGGAAAACCCTCCAGCATCTTGTGGATATGCCCTGAACACTTTTCAGGCACCATTATAAGCTCAGGGATCTGCAGTCAGTAAGATTCCTAAGGGTCCTGGGGTCATGGGACCAACGTTCCAGAGGGATACAACTTTTCACCTCCAGCACTGGCAAAAAAAACAGGGCGAATGTTCTTTATGATGAGAGATTGTTTCTGATGATGTCAGGGCTAAGAGATTTCTCACTACCAAAGCCTGTTATTATCCCAACCACAGTTTAAAAAAAAAAATCCAGATGTTCTCATTACCTTCCGCTCTCTGGGCCCATGAACCTCTCTTGTTCTGATCACTCTTGGTACCAAACCAAATGCACAACCTCGGGGCACCTAGGAGCAGGGAGTGCTGGGGTGGCCTTGGGATACTGCTCCTGGCTCATGACTGGCACAGCAGCTCCAGACCACAAAACTCAGTGACTTCTTTATCCTGCGCTTCACTGAGGGAGTCCCTGAATGTTGTCTTCACTCAGGCTACACCCACCAAACTGGAAGACCCTGCCAATCAGCTTCTCAACCCCAGAGCAGCCAAATGCTCCCGTGAGAAAGAACTGCCACACCCCGTGATGAGACTGGCAGTTTTCTAAAGGAGAAAAGGAAGGCTGTGTGTGTGTGTGTGTGTGTGTGTGTGTGTGTGTGTGTGTGTGTGTGTGTGTGATTATTCAGCTCTCTGCATCGACCAGAGGGAACCACTCCATTTGTATTTCAGTTGCATAACCAGTATTCCCTCTCTCTCCATCCCCCAGCTGACAGAATGGTTCTCCTCTCAGCAAAACAGGTAACAATACCAGCGACAAACACCATGAGAACTAGCGCTCCATCAGGTCCTTCCCTTTCTATCAAGGTGAGCTAAGCTTAAAGCACTGGTCGGGAGGGGCGGGACAGAAGGCCCCTCCCTTACCTGCCCCTCAGTCTGATTACTTCCCCTTCATCTGTGCTTAAAATAGACAGACCATGCCAAACCTAAATAACCCAGGAGATTAAATTAAATCAGGCCTGGTTTCCAGGCAGTTGCTAATAATATAAGCATTCACATCAGCATGGCAGACAAAGGCAGAACTGTTTATTGGTTCTGCCCCACCCTGTTTGTACCAACTAAACTCTTGAGAGATAGAGTCATGACAAGCAACTTTCTTTCCCTCACCTCCATACAAGCGACAAGGCGCCTAGACTGTTCAGGCTGATGAGGAGCTGGAATCTGTTCATGCCAGCTTGCCTGACAGAACCTCATCTTCTGGTAATCTTTGCTGGGTTCCTTTCCAGCAATGTCCTGGCTAGTATGAAGCACAATTCCAGGCTAGCCTGGAAGCATCCACCAGCAAGGGCCTCTTGACTCCATCAGTCTGCAGAAAATGGAAGAAATGACCTGCCCCAGAACGTTCCCACCACCTGCTGGAATAAGTACTTTCCCATATAGTTTTGGTCCTCCACAATAGGCTCAAAACAGATTCTCAGAGGAATGTATCTTTCAGGGCTACCTGGAATCCGCATGAGCAAGACAACATAAGTACTTGTCTCTGGAACGCTATGGTCCTTGGAGAAAGGGAGAGAGGGAGAGAGAGAGACAGAGAGGGAAAGATGGAGAGAAGGAGAGAAGGAGAGAGGGAGAGAGAGAATAAGAATACAACTGTTTTTAGTCTTTGGATCTGTTCTACCAGTGCCATCTCTATCTGAGAATACAAAGGTGAAGACAAGTATTTATTAAATATATGATGTCAGCTAAGATATTTTCACTGACAAAGCCTCATATCATCTCAACCATAGTTAGAGACAAAAAAAAAAAAAAAAAAAAAAGAGGACATTCTCATTAACTTTGGAATCTCTCCCTGCTGAGGCCAATCTGTCAATACCTTAGACCACCACAAGGCAGACACATGCATCAAACCTAAAGAGAGATCAAACCGACATGGACAAGGAATGATTAGTGGTTAAGACTTTGGAGGTAAAACTTTTAATCTAGTGAAGATACCAATAGGATGATTCCCAAATTCTTAATTTCCCAAGATGCTTCTGGACCACTGAGCCATGCTGCTAAAATAATCACTGAATTGGCAAAACCATCAAATAGAGAAATTAAATGGGAAGATTGCCAGTGTTACAGAACTCACAGGCCAAGGTCAATGCACAGGATGAAGATCCTGTGCTTCTTGTAAGGTGGGCATCTGCGACCTACATCCTTCCTGGTAGAATGGATGGAGAGACGCCCTGCCATTGTGAGCATTAAGCCCATAGTTTACAAACCAAGCCAGAAATACATCATTTTCCTAACTGCAGGAGGGCCTTGTGGTAATGATTCGTAGATAAAATGCACCTTACTTTTCTTTCCTTTTACTGAATGGGAGCCAGGTAGCTTCACTTTCCTCAGGACAGAGGCTAAGAGCACACAGGCATTGTTAGCATTTTGTCAACGGGTTCATCTTCACAGCTGGAATTTCTCATGAAAGCAAAGCTCCAGGGGTGAGAGGTACAGGTCTGCCAAGCAAACAAGGCCTGCAGACAGAGGTGCCGCAGGGGAGAGTCACTGAAGGCCAACAGCTCAAAATGCTTTTGACTGGGGGGCTTTGTCCAGTTCCTGGGCTGTAATTCAATGTTTCCCTCCTGTTCCACATTCTAACTGTGGCCCCTTTCAAAGGGTTCTGCTTCCCGCGGGCACCGCAATTACTAAACCTCGTCCACCTCATTTACACTTAGAAGCCAGTATGCCGTTTTACAGCTCTTAAATAAGCGGGCTAATGAACATGCCAGGTGGCTGCGTTGCACAAATGTCACCAAATCAAAATCTTTTCTTTATCCTTGGCTGTTTCTGGAAACCAGCCAGGCCAGGAGTATGTTCATTTGTTTGAGGAACTCATGAGTCACATCAAACTTTGTACATGAGCTCAGAGAGTCAGTGCTCTCTAGTAATTTTATGGATGTACAAAGTCATTGTCGGGAAAGGGTCGCCAAACAGAGGGCAGAAGCTTGGCTCCCAAAGCAACATCCTTCACGGCCCCGACTCAGGTCATGCACTGCTTTACCTACTGTTCTGTCTGCTTCACACCACCCTGCTCCTGGGAAATCTCTCTCCCTTGCCCCCGCCCTCACTTTTTCTGCCCTCTTACTACAGCTGATTGGTCCAGAGGTGGCACATGACCCAGAGTCAACCGATACATCCGGACCTGGAGTGTTCACATTTGTGCCTGACACGCTAGCAGAGAAGAAACTGTGTGAAGCAATGTTGTAGAGCTGTGTAGCGCCATGTTTTCTGCGATGGAAGAAAGCCTAACTTTCTGAGATGAGAGGGAGAGAAAGAGAAAGAGAGAGAGAGAAGAAGGAGATAGTAATATGTAGAAAGAAGAGATGAAATACAGAAAGCTGGTCTCTGGTTCTACATGTTCTTATGGCGCCACAGCTGGTCCACTCTTGAGTTTGATAAGATACCCCGGATTTCTTTCCTTTCTGTCTGAGTAAGCAGGTTGACTTGGTTTTGTCCCTTGCGAACCACAATGTCCCACCCAGTAATGCCACTCCCTAAGGAGAGCTTTCTACACGGGGCAGGTGAGGGGGCCAGACCCCCTCAGTGCTTTCCGAATTCAGCCCCAAACATCTCCAGAAGCACCATGCAGCGATTGGGATACCTCTTTAGTGGGAATATCACTTCAAAACAAATGTCACAGAAAGGCACTTGCTCTTCAGACTTGTTTAAAAAATCACTGGGCTGAAAGCTTTGCTGGCTGAAGAGTTCTTGGGGTTTCCAACTGTCACTGCTTCCCTAAGCAGGGCAGAGAGTCTGGTACCAGGGGCTTTCTCCCCTAAACAACTCTCACAGCAGTGACACACGAGAGCTGAAGGTAAGCTGACAGTTCACACAGCTCCAAGGCTTCCTGTGACTCTGCAGACGAGGAAGGGGAACCAGGGAGTTTAAGTGCCAGGGCCACTGCCATAGTCGAGTAATGTCTTCACACTGGAATTCTCAGCTTACTACGCTACTGCGGGCTCCTATAGGATGCTGCTAAATTTGAGAGTGACTTCCCAGTGCCTCCTGCGTCTCCCTTGTAGGCAGGGTAAAGGAAAAACAAAGTCTCAGGTAAGATATTCCTGGTGTGCTTAGAGTCCCACTGTGGTTATAGCTACATCAGGAACGAGTCAGGACTGAAAGAAGTCATGTGTCTATGTAGTGATACACTTTGATTTGCTGAACTATACCATTCAATGTGTCTGGGAAAAAAACCTCTATTAACAGATGCATAACAATCCCTAATGTTTACTCCAGATCAGTGAGTGGATGGTTGGGAGTCAAATCCAACCTATCTGACTCTAAAGCCAATGCCATAGGATCCTCTGACCCAGGTCACTCCTATTACCATAGAAACATGCTCCCACATGCTTTCCTTGTGGAACCTTAGCTATTTCAAGTGTGCTGAGGATTTTTTTCGAACATATCAGCATCCTTCAGAAGCTGGAAGTTCTGAGGATGACAGAGGCGCTGTGATACTGGGTAAGTGAAGGGTAAGCGGAGGGGTAAGTGAAACAGGCTTCAGGACAGCCCAAGTAGCTGCATATTAAGTGACAAGTGAGGAGCCTGAACTGACCTGTTTCCAATGGTCACTACATATGTGATTTCCCTGGGAAGATGTTTACCTGCAACAATTCTTCCATAGGTAGTGAGCCAGGCAGGCTGTAAAATGGGAGTAGCAGTATACCAGGGAAGTATCTCTCCACATGCCCTGTACCCCACTCCCAGGAGAGAGACTCAACAATGGGGCAGAGAGGCCAGTGCAGTGCTTCCCAAAGCAAAAGCCCATCTTCCCCTGATGCACAGCGAAGCAGGCATTTCTGGCACATTCCCTGCCTCCAATGAAATACTTCCCTGGTATAACTTTTCCTAATCTCAGCACCCCCACTCTGAAAACTTTTATAGGAAGTTTGCCTTGTTCCTGTTATTTCTTCATTGTTCTAGGGCAAAATGCCTGTCTTGGCTTGAAAAGGGACCCTGACTGTCTTTAATTAACCACAAGCCTTGCATTAATTCCAAAGGAGCCAGAGGGAATGCACAGGCCCATTCTTCTTAGTACAGAAAAGCCCCGTGGGGATGCTCTGGAGCACGCCTTCCAGCAGGTGGCCCCAGCCCACTGTATGCACATGGGAATATTTAAGAACCACCCCGGGAGCTAACTTATTTTGTACTTTCTCAGGAAATCTGCATTTTTCCAAGTGGAAATGCCTAGAAGCTGAGATGAACACAGCCTGCTGCTTCTCTGCCATTTTGATGCCAATAATCACAGCGTGTATATACACACATTAATTAGAAAATCTTCTGTAAAACAAAAAAAAAAATTTTGTAGGATATCAGGGCAGTTAGCTTTGGAAAGCACCATAAGATAGCATCTTGCCTATTCTAGGTTTCTGCTGGAGCAGTGTTAGCCACCTTTGAAGATGACACAGATCAAGTAAGTTTTTGCATTTATTTTGGGACACTTCCATTGGCGATTTTCGAACATTATTCAAATTTTCCTTTGGCAGGAAACCAAAACAGGGCATTTATCTATTATTTATTTCCCCTTTTGCCCTAACCCCGTAAGATCCCTCTCTTACTCCCTCAACAATCAAGGGGTTAAAAAAAATGTTTCCGGGGGAGTGAGTGAAAAGTCATCATTTGCAAGCTTCTAAGACAGTCCTCACTTGGGTAATATATTGACTTTCTAGAAGAAGATCAAATTCCTTGCAATAATTTCATGGCAATTAATCTTGTGCTTAAATGATAATCCTATAATTAGAAGCAATTAAAATCCTGCACAAGGATGACCTGCTCAGTCAATGTCAACATCTCTGTATGCTAATGGGGTAGTTTTGAAACAAGGCCCCAGAAATAATTTGCATCTCCCTTCTAGGGATGCAAGCGTCCAAGGCCTATCTTTGAGAGCAGTTCTTTGTGGGTCAAAGAAGGTGGATGACAGAGCCTCATTTAAAGAATCTGGGAGCTTGGGATCATTCTAAGCAGGAAAAGAGAAGTCAGAGCACTCGTGTGTGGGTACCAGGGTACTTTAAAACAAAGGCAAACACTGCACCAGCGAGATGACACTGGCAACCCTTTGCCCCTTGCCAGAATCCTGCTGCCTCCCACGGACACCCAGTGACTAAGCACCCAGCATGGAAAGCTGTGTTCAAATCACTGTAAAGAGAACTGGGCATGAATAACAACCCGTAGGAGGGCCTGCTGCTAGTTAGTACACACTTGACATTTAGCCAGGCCACCGGTGGGTCGGGATGAGGTACCGGAGTCAGGACACAAACAATGACGTGTCTCTTTGTGAGGATGCAGCCTTTGTCTTGGCTGATGTGTATGTCTCCAAAGGATCCCAGAAGTCATGTGACTCCATGGCTTAGTCTAAAACAATCATTTTAACTTGATCCAGGCATAGGGATAAAATGGCAAGAGCTGCTTGGACTTGGGATGAGGAGTCCAGTATGAACTTGGGCACATTTTTCATGTCGTGCCTTTTGTCTAGTTGCATTACCACTGGCGTCATCGTCATGGTCATCGTCATCATCTCAACAAGTGCTCATCAGGCACAGATTTGAGACCTTAGGCTGGACACGGGATAAGATGCTGACCTCAAAGAGCTTTTGATCTGGTACAGCATGACAACACATAAATAAATATCGAAATCACATAAAAATGCCACGAAATGTGCAAGGAGAAAGCGGTCCAGTTCAGAGAGGGTATAAAGCATAAGAAGAAACTTCATAAAGGTAACTGGAGCTGTGTGGAAAACATGTTCCTGAGGGAGCAGGGGAGAGAGCAGAAGGAAAGACCAGGAGAAAGGAACCTTTGAGAGCTCGCGGCTGCTGCATCAGGGAGTGGGAGCAACTCTTCTTTATAATTAGGGCAAGGCTGGAGAGAGGTAGGGGCATAAAAATAAAACTAGGGAGGTAGGAGAGGCACTGGGTGCTGAAGGAGTCACACGTCTATGACCTTGATCTGCAGGAATGCCCAATGAGGGAAGAAGATGGCGTAGATACATCCAGTGACCTCTAAGCGCTGGAATGCAACATCACGCAAGCGTTCTGCTGTATGTTTCTAGCCTGGGGGCAGGTTCCTGTTTGCTTGAGGAAAAGACGTGCCTGCATATTAAGTACCCCTAAATTTAAAGAAGGTGACTGCAGACAAGATTTCTTCAAACACTAGAACGTGGCAGCAAGAGGAGTTTTAATGGAGGAGAGCCAGCGGCAGGAAGCAAGAGCCAGCAATGGCAAGGAGCAAAAGGGCATTCCCAACCAAGCTGCATACTGCCAGCCTGCCTCCTGAGGCGGGGAGGGTCTTCTTTCCATGCTGCCTTGCCCATTTTAACTCTCCACTGTCACGAAGACTTCAGCCAGATTTCCTGCTGCCATTTTTATTTCCAGGCGTTACCTAGACCCTGGAAAATGGAGGCTGTGGAGGAAATGACGACAGACCCTCACTCACGATGGAGCCAGTGGCACAGCCATAACGACAGGAGCTGCACAGCCATTGCAGAGTTGCCACAGCCATTCACTGCTGGATACAAACATGAAGTTACAGACGCTTTGGCAGAGGCACGGGCTGTGTCCGTATTCAAGGGAACTAGCTGAGAAGGCACGTCTTCCCTACATTAGAGCCCGGCGTCAGCTGTGCAGGAAAGTGGGGTTGACATGCTGGGGTGCTGAGGGTGGACTGTGCTCCACACAGCAGCTGTGTGACCTGGCCAGGCCCCTGGAGCTCTCGAGTCTCAGTTTCCTCAGTTACAAACGATGATGCTGATGATGATGACACCACTTTTCTCAAAGGGCTACTGCTTGATGAATTTAGCAGGTATAATACAGGCTCCTGTGCATGATGAGCAATGAACTGCAGGCATACACCTGGTGGCAAGTGGAAAGCAGCTACATTTATTGAAGATCACAGGACACTGTGCTCAAGTCTATGCTGGTGGTGGCGAACCTATGGCACGCATGCCGCAGCGGGGCGGGGGGTTGTTATCACTGCAAGCTCTAAAAGGTTCACAATCACCGGCCTAGGCACCCAATAAAATGCCAGGGGTATGTGGTTTGCCCTTGATGTTCACCTTTTCTGTACCTGCTACTTGTGTCCTGATCGGCTGGCATCACCCCTGGCTAGACACAGAGAGACCATCAGGTGAAGTATCCCTTACCAGAGGTCACAACTACCTCCTGAGTTAAACTAACAAAGCCCCAGTCCTCTCTGGCTCTGACAGTGTAGGAGGGCGCATAATAGCAGCTCCCGTGCAGCCAGCTCCTGGCGGCCGTAAAGAAATGCCCGGTGACTTACCTGTAGTACCTGGCAGGGAGACCACGGGAGGGCTCCTCACCAATGGGGCTTCTACACCAGCCCGACTGCAGAGCCACGAAAGAACACTCCAGTGTGGGACAGAATAATCTTATCTCCCTTGCTCTGCTGTCTGCTAAAGGCAGGGGCGCTGGTGGCTGTGGGCACAGGTGTATGAGGCTTGCTGGAGTGGGAGAAACCAGACAGGGAAGCCGAACCTCTGCGGGGATCAGATGGCCGCCTCACAGGGGCTTCCTTCCAGCTGAGAATGAGCTCTACAGAGTGCACTGTAGTACAGTACTGGGCCAGCCAGAACAGAGGGGAGCAGGCACATGTGGGACCTACGTCCCAGACACATGTAACACTGCCCAGCTCAACCCAATGTACTTCTACATGCTTTCACTCTAGATACAATGATTGCTAATTAGCATCCTGTTTCAGGTGCTTTTGCCTGTGAGCAGGAGCGAGTGCCCTCTCCCTCGCCGTCACCCTCTTCCTCCGGGTCTCCCTCTCCCTCTTCCTCTCTCTCTCCCCAGTCCCTGAACTGCACAGTCTAGATGTGAGACAGAAAAAGGAGCCTCACACCGCCAGTCTTGTCCTCACCCATGGGAGCTCAGGTTAGAACTTTAACTGCACGCTGAAAGTTAGCAACCTAACGGATTTGAGAAAGCTACACTCTTCTTCAAAATGATCTGTCTAGGGCGAGACATGTTCTGGAAACAGCTGTAAAGCACATGATACTTTTTCATTTACTTACAACATTAAATTGAAAATTAATTCCCATGAGGAACTTTTTTATACCACTCTTCCAAACCAAATAAAAAAAGTACACAAAAATGTAGAAAGCCTATTAAAATTGCCTACTGGAGGGAAAGAATCACACCATTTTGATAACATCAGCACCAATCCTCAAAGGTGAAAAAAATAAAAATAAAAATACACCATGAAGGCGGAGGCCCGTCCTATAAATACCACGCCAACTGAGCAAGAAAACTCACCTCGGGTCTCTGAATGGTGATTTCCATCCCAAAGGCGGAACTCCCACTGGGAATTTGCATGTTATTGTGGAAATTATTTTCAACCCGAGTGATTCTATACAGGTAAATGGGGACTGAGCTTGTCTAGCAATTAACACAGTGCATTTTCCAAGAAACTGCTTGCATTTGGGCCATAAGCTCAGCTCATTACGGCTTGTTGCTTATGTCTGTGTCCTCATTAAAGCCAGGCTAATTCCCACATTCCATTTAGAACCTCAACGGGAGTGCTCGTCCTCCACCTTTCTCATACATACGACCTTGCAGCCTCCATCTTCACCTGGGGACTTCTCCTTCCCAGGGCCCCCACCCCCCCCACCCTGAACGCCCTCCCCTGGTGTACTACGAGGGGCTGCATAATTTGGACTCGGATTGTTCTTTAATCCCTTCACCTGGTACCCTTGTCCCCCTAGCTTTAAACCCCATGTTTGAGCTTTCTGTACCCTCAAACAATCTCACGGAACGTGGGGTGGGGTTTACTACTTGGTCAAAAGGGTGCTCTCATGAAGAGGCTTGGGAGGTTCAGAGCCAGCGCAGACCTGGGCTCAAGTCCGGCTCCGTCACTTTCTACCCGCTGACTTGGAGCAGTTTCCTTCCTTCTCTCAGCGCCTTGGCCCATCTCAAAAGTGAAGAGTTGATAGTGGTTGCTTTTAAGGGGTGTTTAAGGAGTTAATACGACAGTGGACACAAGGCGCTCGGTTCCATGAATGGTAGTGCACAGCAGGCTCTCAATGAATGCTGGCTAAGGGCATCAAACACATTTATCAAGACCAACCCTTGCCTGAAGATTTTGGTGGGGCGGAGGCAGAGGCCGGGAAAGAAGCGGATGACACCTGTGTGACAGGACTCTTCAGGGTTTCACTGGGTGCACTTTGCGGTTCTTTTACACTGGAACAACGTCAATCCGATGCCTTCTGCTTTGCTCTTTAAAACAGTTCCTAGTGAGAGTATGTTACGTGACATAAATCAGTCACACAAGCTTAAATATCACATGCTTTCTCTTCAGGAGAAACTCAAAGGCTATATGCCAATGAGGAAACTGGGAGATAGATGGGTAGGAAGGGGGAAGGGTTCAGATGGTTCCCCAAATCTTCTATTCCAGTGTTTTGAAAGTATTTTAATATATGCTAATTTGTTTCATTTATACTACTAGTTCCTTAGTTCATGGAAAAGAAAGTTTTGTTCTAATATCTGCTTGTTTCTTCTTTGTAAGAGAGAATCTTTGTATGGATGTACTCCGAGTAATTACTTTGACGATAACAATACACGCTACTTTAACTATTGCTATTCTTATTATTTTGTTGCGGAATTTTGTTTTATTGTTTCAGAAAATAAAATAATAAAAGAAAAAATAATAAAACAATCTTAGTGGTGAGGATAGGTACTACTTTTCACAAATGTATCAGATATTATTTCAAAATGCAATCACCTTGTAGTTAAACTTTCCTTATGCAAGGATCCTTATGCAAGGGAGGCAGGTGCTCAGGAACTCTATAATACTTTTTTAACTTTTCTGAAATATGCAGTTACTTCAGATGAAAAGTTCTCAAGATATTATTACTAATTAGGTTTTTTTTTTTTTTTTTTGAGACAGGGTCTGTCTTGCTATGCAGTTCAGGCTGGCCTTGAGCTCACTTGGTAGCCCAGGCTAGTCTCGAACTTGCAACAATCCTCCTGCTTCAGCCTCCCGAGTGCTGGGATTACAGGCGTGTGCCACCATGCCTGGCTTATATTTTGTTGAATCTGACTTTCTGCACTTAAAATTAGATTTCTTTCATATAAATTATTTAATTTAACTTTATTTTTGTGGTGGAAAATCAAATTCAGAATCAAGGCCCAGGAAATCAAATTCAGAATCAAGGCCCAGGAGAAGGTCTTGGGCCTGCTAGGCAAGTGCTCTACCACCAAGCTAAACCCTCCAGCCCAGTAAGCATATTTTAAAAACAAATTCCAATTTTTATTGGCACTATCATTAAAATATAATTGAAATATTTAATCATTAGATTTGCCATTCTGCAAGTGGATTCATTTCCTCGTGCCTTGGTTTCTTCATCTACAAAATAAGGATAAAATCAATGTCTTCACAGATACCATAGGGCCGCATTACTATGCTTCACTGCCAGGTGGCTCTACACGCTGGTAGGAACGTTGTAAATAAGGTATCCTGCGAAAGTTGCCCTTGTATGGAAATCATGTAAGTGTTAACTGATGCCAATGTTATTGTTTGCTATGATCTGCATATTGGTATCCTCCCCAAGTGGGTATGTTGAAATGTAATCCCAAGTAACAGTGTTAGAAGGGAAATGTTTTGGGAAATGACTAGGTTACAATGGCTTTACTCTCATGCAGGGACTAGCACCCTTGTCAAGATGAGGCTGCAGGGAGTGGGTCAGTGCCCTGTGTCATGTGGGGGCACAGTCCTCCTTCCCACAGCACACGAGGGTGCAGCAGGAGCTGCCAGCTAGGAGGCAGAGACTGAGCCTTCAGCGGCCACTGAATCTGTTGGTGGCTTGATCTTCTCAGCCTCCAGGACTATCGGAAATAAATTTCTATTATTTACAAATTATCTGTCTAAGGTATTTTGTTATAGCAGTCTGAATGGAATAAGGCATTATTATTAAATTACTACAATCACATTCTTAGAGTCCGTCTATATCTCTGTACAAAAGTTTTAAACTACTTCGCAAGGACATGACCTACAAAGCTGCAGTGAGTAATACTGGTTGCTGGTTGGCTTTCATGGGTGAAAAGTCCATGTCCAACTCAGCGAAAGATACGATCCCTTGAGATGATTCTGCATCTGCGAATCAAGCTCCCTCCTTGGCAATGGGGAAGCAATTAGCATGATGTAAACCTTAGTGTGATGGGAGCTGACCTTACTCTTTCACCCCTGTGCCACCCCGGCCAGGGTGCCTGTGCCCCTCTGTGCACTTTTACATCTGCAAGTCTGCTGGGACTCACAGAAGAGACCGGATGACTCAGGCAGCACCACGTGACTGCTGCTTTCATTTCAGGAGAAAGCGCAGGGCAGGTCCAGCATGCTCTGTGTGTTTTGCTTTATCTGGAAACACAATGAACAACAGCTCAACGTTTAGCAACTCTATGCAGGCATTCTCGCCTTACAGAAAGCCATTCCATGCCTCACTGAAGCCCCATAATTACCCTGACTGTTCACCTGTGATGGGTATTCAACTGCCAACAGGGGTAGCGTTGGAAGGAGAGGAGAAGCTAAGGAAAGGCTCAGCAGTGTGTAGCCGCCAGGGGCTCCAAGTTGTGCTCCTCAGCCCCTTACCACCTCTGGACACTGCATGCTCCCTACCCCCAGTACACGGATTTGACAATCTGAGGGCCTTAACAGAGAGAAAGGAGAAACAAGGGAGGGGCTGTAGTACTGAAAATGTTCCCAGCGCCAAACTTGTGGTCCCCATGGACCTTACTTCCTCTGGGCATGGATGCCAGTCAGACGGGCCCTAGCTATTAGCAGAGAGAAGGGCAGAGTGGACTCCAGTGACAATATCAGCTGAATTAAAAGGATATGCAAATAGGAGCCACAGCCCCACATGCACGGGTACAACAGGAGTAGCTAGGAATAAAGGAACTTCTCTGAAACACGAAAGTCAAAAGAAGGTCTTCGCCTAAGGATTTCACGCACAATTCCATCTTGCCCGTTAGCTGCCAGCTAGTTTGTTCCATGAGGGTACCCGTAGGCAAGCTGTGTGGCTTGTCTCCTAGCAATACCTCAACACCTTAGGTTTCTCTGCATCTTACCTGAGAGGACAGCATTGGGCAAAAAGGTAGTTAATTTAAAAAAAGTGAGGACGTTCTCCAGAGTAAGCTTTTCCTAGAACTCTTCCCCCTGCCATTTTTTTCTTAAACAGATGATATCCAGCCTTTCTTCTGTTGTTTACAAACAAGCAGCATGAAAGTCAGTTTATCCAACATATATGACAGCTTAAAATTTTTAAATAAAAATGAAAATATAATACCTTTATTACTCAGATAAAAATGAATGCACTTGTCAAAGAATGAGCATGTGGGTGGGCCAGGAGGGAGTCCTGAGGGCAAGGAAACAAGCTTGATACCTGACTCAGCCCATGAGTCAACATGGAGTGGGTCATGGCGCAAAGAAGTCAAGACAAATTGAGGACACAGAATAGGTCCCAGGCCACTAAGGTGCCAGGAAACATGATTTGGTGGCAAAGCCAAAGGAAAAACCAGAATATAGGGGAGCGCACGCAGACACAGACCCAGAGGGGAGCACCCTGCACCATGGACAGCGGATTCCGCCCTGAGGCTGGGCCATTTTGGGAGGTACAATTGGCCAGCGTGACAATCAGCAGCAGGGCTCTGACGTCTGCAGCTTTAGTTTCATCCTCGCTGCTCACTAACTGCAATGGTGTCAATTACTGTATTCCTATGGTTCAGTTTCCTCTTCTGGAAAATGGGGCTAGCAGTCAGGTAGTTGTGAGGACTAACCTGTGTGAAATTTCCAGCACCACGCCTACTACAGGGGAAGCACATGCTCACGGTCAGTGGCTGTATCGCTCAGGGAGATTCACCAGGTTGTCACGGCCCAATGCCACTGCACATCTGGATCTGCCATCCACCCCCTTCCCTGCCCTAGTTGTACTGGCACCAACAGCGCTTTGCTTAATTGGCTTCCTGCGTCCCCTGTCCTTGGAGGGAGAGTACGCTGGTCACGCTGTCAAAGTACCCCGATCCACACAGTGCTTGTGACTTTGTAGGACACCGAGTATTTGGGAATTTGGGTACAGAGACCAGGCTCCAGGAGATGGGTTAACTCACATCTGATGGGCTTGATGATGGTGCTAATGCAATCGTTATAAATGCTACAAGAGGGCAGTCAAGGCTGCTAGGCCAGGTCCCACCTCCCTCGACAGGACCCGGGCCTTACAAATGCTACTCCGGGACAAGCATGCCTTACCTGTGACGTGGAGCTTTTCATCAGTGACCTCAGCCTTCAGGTAAATCCGTCCCCTCTTCTCGGTGTGATCCATTCCACAGAGGCTGGGAACATTTATCACACACTGCTTGTGCACATTCATGTCGCAGGCTGTGAATTGAGAAAGCAAAGGGTAAGGGAGGCCATATGGACTCACATCACTTCCTCCGTGTTTTGGTGCCGGAGTAAAAGTGGGAACGCGTTACCCTCTAACTTGATACTTCGCTATAATGTTTTTGGTGACATAAAGAACGGTTAACAGATGTCCCTTCCAGCCCAAGCTTTGCGTGAGTGACAATATCCTTAAAATACCCATCCCATATTTGTTCAGTTTTCACAGAAGCAAAATACCCCCACTTCGTCTTCTGTGACTGCTTCAAATATTTAACAAAATCCACCTAGGTAAATGTATATGAAGTCAGACTGATTAATATCGTCTGTACACACAGTCATATGATATGCAAATTTTAAATGGAGGATACTTTTTGCCAAATAATTCCTTCTGCCTTGCTGAGTTCAACACTGAGAAAGTGACAATCTGTGGGTTGATCTTAGGAAATTCATAAAATTGTATTTTCCTCCACTAACCCTGTGTTTTCAAGAAGGTGTAAGTATGTTGCCTCTGTTGTTTTTTTTTTAAAGTGAACTTGGGTTTGATATTTTAAGCCTGTCTTCAAATATTTCAATATTATTCCCAGCAAAACAAATATACAGCTGGCAGAAGCCATTCCTTACAGCTGACATTATGTGGGCGAGACAGGGGGAGGATAAAAAAAGATCAGTCTTATTGCAGTGAACCGAAGAAACCCTGCAAGGAATCCTGGGTGCTGACTACAAACGCAGCTCTACCATCCTCGCACCCTCTGGCTTCCCGAGGGAGGGACGGTCATTGCAATCCTCGTAAGTCCTCAAAGAGAAGCTAGCAAGGTTACTCTGCAGTCTCCAAGGGGTAGCCTTCCCACTGTCTTCATATCCAGTGCTTAATTTTACCACGGCAAAGTAAGTTGTGGAGAGCATCACGCATGACACTTATCTGCTACGATTAAACACGGAGAGCAGGATGACGGGCGTAACGAGGAAAGGCTGAGCAGTCGCAGTAGCTGCCCAAGTGGATCTTGTCGGGCTTCTTTTCCACAACTAACTCCTCCAGACCTTGTGCCTCCGCTTAGCCAATATTAAGACATTTGAAAAGTTGTGTTATGAATGTAACTTGAGCTAACCAAGTCTTGTCTTCAAGGGCCCTGAAGAACTGGCAGTTTAAGGAAGGCCAAAGCCAGAGCTCCTGGAGAGAGTACGGGCACCAGGGAACGGGGTGGGGGGGTGGAAGGGCCCTGAGTTGAATTCTTCCCTTGGCCCCACCACTAACTGCTTTTCAGCTTTGGGATCTCTTCAGTTCCATTTTCAAATCTATACTCCAGGGGGACTGGGGATGTAGCTCAGCGGCACAGCGCCTGCCTGGCAAGCGCAAGGTTGTGAGTTCGATCCCCAGTACCGGGAAAAACCAAAAAACCAAAAAACCAAACCAAAACAAAACAAATCCATACTCCAGGAAGCTGGCCCGCACAAGCAGCTGGTAACATTTTCCCCACCAGGTGGAGCTGCACATAGGCACTTACAGTCGTGAGGTGCAAAGACACAGGCGAGGCTGTGTCTGCATGGATATGAGGCTATGGCTGGGGCCGGGGCACTCAACTGCTCATTCTCCTCCTCTCCCCAGAAGTGCTACAAGTCCAAGGAAAATAGTTTAAAACAAAACAAAAAAGTACTGGTCTGGGTCAGTGGTTTTCAGTATGTTTTAGTAGAATCCATTTTTCAAACAAAATCTAAAGCAGGGTCCTAATAAATAAACCAGATGAATGTTTTTCATTAGCATACACTTAGTTAATAGACTAAAATTATTCCATTTATTTATTACAGGGACATTCAAATATAACTCTTCTGGCCTAAGGAAAAAAAAAAACCAAACAAACCTCTAAAGCTATTAGTTGGTATCTGCTGCGGTATGAAGGTGACCCTCCCAAGTTTGGAAACCTCATCCCCAAATCCACATGAATGGTATCTGGAGGCAGGAACTTTGGGAGGTCATTAGGATTAGATGACTTTGTGAGGCTAGGGCTCCTAGGATCACATTAGTGGCCTTGTAAGATGAGAAAGATCTGAGCCAGCAGCTTGCTCTGTCTCCACACGCGAGGCCCTCTTGTCATTTCACGATGCAACAAGGAAGTCCCACCATGCTCTTGAACTGCCCAGCCCCGAGAACTGTGGACCGAATAAGCCTCTCATCTTTACAAATGCCCAGTCCCAGGCATTCTCCTATAGCGACAGAAAGTGGACTAGACAGCATCTCCGAGTGCCTCAGCATTTCGTTTCTGTGCTTGGTTAAGGATGCACAGCCTCCATAAGTCCTGTGTCCAGTGGAAGAGAACATGCGCAGGAGAACAGTGCAGGGTAGCACGCCTGCTCCGCCCAGGACCCTCCTCAGCTAAGTGCATGCCGGGAGGAGAAACTCCACTGCAAGCTCTGTCCCATACATGAGGCTGACACTATAAGCTTTGCAGTGTTTCTCTAACTTTATCAAGGCTGGTAGGTATGCAACACATCCGCAAACTCATTTGTGTTCTAAGTTTTCAAATAGTGAAAAATATATTTACAAACGCACTTGCACTCGTGCGGCTCTGTAAGGTGAACAGTCCCAGAGTTCTACCCCCTAGTTCTCACAAACACTGAGTTTTATATACGGTGCTTGTTCCATCTAGGAAACAGACAGACAGCTTTGGCCATTGCTGTAGTCATTAATGAAGGAGAATAGGCTGAGACCGCCATAACATTTTCCTGTCTATCAGAGCAACAAGGCTCAGTACTTGCCTTTTTGTGTCCTAAAAGCATAAGCTTTTGGGAATCACATAATTGAAGAATTATCAAAAGGAAGAGTTTCCACAGTTGTTCTTCTGCCCTCCTAATAGTTGATGGAGAGACATACAAGACAGAAGAAAAGGGCTTGTGTCTTTCTCATCACTGGTCCACTGGTCCTCAGTGATTTCAGGTGGAACTAGACAGATACAAACTTGATCTCTTCATGAACAGGCAGGATGAGTGAGCTCAAGATGCTCTCCTGGTTTTTATGTTCATTTGGGCTTCAGTTTTAAGGAGAGCATGTAACTGGGGTGGATTTTTCCACAGTCCACCCACTAATTAGAGACACAGGAAGATAATGACTAGGGTTGCTTGGCTTATTTTGAAGCTCAACCAAATGTGGAATCTGGAGGTGGGGAGTCTTCTTTGGGGTTTGACTAGCCTGCATTTTAAGGGGTTGACGATCTCTATTACCAAAAAAAAAAGTGACACCCACTAACTTATATACCAAGTCCTTTTTTTGGTTCCTAATTAGGTAAGTAACTTGATTAGTGGAAAGATTCTACACTTTTTTTCAGTCTGATCTGTAGTTGCACCAATTCTCCTGCTTACTGAGTTTGTGTTGAGAAGTTATCGAACTTTCAGCGCTCAGTAAACCCGGGACATGAGCTGCAGAGCTTCACCCTCTACTGGAAAAGAAAACTTACTTACTGTCGCATTTCATCCCCTGGTGGATGAGTCCATACAGCAGGGACCCACAGTGATCACAGAAGGTGGGGCTTCCGTACGTGTGGATTTTAAACTTGTGCTTGCTCCTGGGGTCCTGAGGAGGAGGGGAGAAAAAAAAAATACAGTGCTCATTCCAGGAAAGAAAAGGGCCACATTTCTGGATTAAGCCAAGTTCAGGCCCCATCCTCACTGTCAGGGTTTGATGACACTGGACTGAGTACTATTCTGTGGAGTCACACGAAGGGCAGCAGTGACTTCCTGCCACCTTGTGTTTTAATGTAACAGATACCCGCGTTTCTTCCCTTTTCAAGTATAATTTACACATAGCGAGGTTTCCGCCAAATGTATCCACTCTGGCCTGCTGTTAGTGTTTGTTGTTGTGGTTGTGTTACAGCAGTGGGGATGACCCCGGGCCTTCACACTGAGCTATATCCCCAACGCTTCTTTATTTTTTATTTTGAGACAAAGTCTAAGTTGCCCAGGCTGGCGTCGAACTTGTGATGAAGGAGAAAGGGTAAGTCAGTTGAGCAAGGGTTTACAGAATGCTAGGACATGGCCACCACATTCAGCTAACCAGAGTATTTTAAAGGATTCAATATTTCTGGCTCTTCAGTGCCTAGAACAGACTGTGGCAGAGAGGAGGCACAAAGCTGGGTTGTTTTTAAAGATAAACGGAATGACTCAGGATCTGGATCCTTCAGGAAGTCGCTTATACAAGTTTTCCAGAAACAAAGTATGCTAGGAAACCAGACACACATCCGCACGCAAGGGGGCCTCACGCTGCTTTCGCACCACGTCCCAAGCGCTATTCGCATTTGCATGGGGAAAACGCAGCATGGTCAGATCAGGTGAAACCTGGGAACGCGTTGAGGTACCCTTCCCCAGCACCTCCGAATGCTCGTTACCTACGAAGTGCAAAAGGTGTGATTAGACATCTGTTTTTCTAAATAAAGTTTCTGTTCTATTTACGAGAGATTACAGACAGGGAGGCAATGCTGTACGCAGTATACCTCAGTGGTTCAAGGGCCCAGATTCCAGAGTTTTGGCCCAAGTTCTGCTATTGCCCAGAAGCATGACCTTGGACAAAGGAACTGTCCTTCTGCCTCATCTGCAAACTGGGAAATCAGTAGCACCTCTTCTGTCATTGTGATGAGGACTGAACAAACTGACTTTCATAAAGAATGGTGCTGCACAGAAGGCGCGTGCCACGCACAAACAGGAGGTGAGCTTCAAACTTCTCAGGACTCTGTTCGCTAATAGGTAGAAGGAGAAGGTTGAACCAAATAATCTTCATGTTCTGCTTGAACTACAAAACCGTGTCATGCTCAGCATCCCCAAATGAGGACACATTCTCAGCCTCCCGAGTCACTCTTTGTGGCCTGGGCAGCTGGAAAGACAGAGGTGCCATTAACCAAACGAAGGAAGACCCCAAGAGGCCGTGTCTGGGGAGGGCAGGAGACTGATAGCTTAGTTTTGGACATATGATGCTTGAGCTCTCCTCTAATGCAGTGCTTTCCAAGACAAAGAAAAACAAAGAAAGCCTTTCTCAGCTTTGGCTTTCTAAGAGACTCGGTGTGGGTGATCTATGGGAATTCCAAAGGTGACTTCAACTGGAAGTTGATTTACCTTTTGGCTTCCTCCCACCCCAGCAGAACAGTCTAAAGACTACAGAAGGGTAAACCAAACACTCCTGGATTCACCTCCCAGATCTGATAAAAAGCCAGCATTCCTCCCTATCTTTCATTGTACAACCACTACCTCCTTTTATAGAGATGTTAATAACCTTCCTCCGGTCACGCGGCTCATGAACGCCATGGCTGGGGTTCCACCAGCATCTCATTCTCACCCAAAGAGTTTTCAGAGATGTATCCAGAATAAAGATCTGGCTTCTCCACTTTTAAGATTTTTATATTGTGACATAATTGTTTGAAACAAGTGCACCATCTGTTTTTATAAATAAAATTTGCCTGGAACATGGCCACACTCACTTACCTATTTTCTGTGGCTAAAATGGCAGAGGTGAGTAGCTGTGATAGAGACGGGGCAGGCTCCAAAGCCTAAAATATTTGTATCTCTATTTCTTTTACAGGAAAAGTTTGCCAATTCCTGCTTTGGGACAGTGGTTTTTAAGGGGCCCTCCCTATATCAAATCACAGCTCCTGACACTTGCTAGAAATGGAAATTACATTTCTTCTCCACGGCCAGACTGAACTGGAAACTCGGTGGAAGGGACCTCTGGTCTGTGTTCTAACAGGACCTTCCAGGGATCCTAAGATGGCCAGGCACTCTAAAGACAGAACCACCACTCCAGAAGCTCCTTCAACAGCTATTTAGTAAGGACCTAACAGGTGCTAGCTGAATATATGTGCAAGTGAGCAACAACATTCTTGAAGCAGGCCATTAGTTTACCTCTTAAACTTCTCTGTGGGTGTGAAAAATCACAATCCTCCTCAAAAGCTGATTTTTCCCAGTAAGGGGCAGCTGAGAATAGTAAGTGAGATATGGACTTAGACCTCCATTCTTAACGCAGGCCACTGAATT
This sequence comes from Chinchilla lanigera, assembly GCF_000276665.1. NCBI lineage: Eukaryota > Metazoa > Chordata > Mammalia > Rodentia > Chinchillidae > Chinchilla > Chinchilla lanigera. The sequence continues at coordinate 5,956,792 of NW_004955478.1, read as the reverse complement.
TCCCAACGTCCAGGATGTGAAGAAGGCTGTCGAAGGCACAGGCTAGCATCAGCACCAATTAACAATACCCACACTGACAGTGAAGGTTGTGTCCTACAATGTGGAGGGCAAAGAAGATGCTGGGGGAAAAGGAAGCAATCAGTTTTTCTGCAGAAATGAGGCATCAAGAACTAGCAGTAAATAAATAATGTCAGTTCACTCCAAGCCCCCCGGAGTATGTGTGTACCAGGCAGCCCCAGGGTGGCTGTCCTGCCAGTCGACTGTCATGTAGATCTCTACTGATGTGGCCCACGGGCAATGTGCTTCAATTTTCAGGAAAACCTAAGTCTTACTCATCTGCCATCCATATGGCATCCTCAGGCTCTAACTGGTAGAAGGTGTAGGAAGACAGGAAACCATCGCTTCCACCTCCTGTGTGAGTCTGGAGAGCCACCAAGTCCTGGAGTCCTTCACGCCCCAAAAGTACACACGTGGCCAAAGATCCTGCTTAGGAATTACAACAGCAGCAGTCATAATACCACCATCTGCTTGCTGATCATCAAGTGTGTACAGATACTTTACAAGCACCAAGGCCGCTGTTTAGAACAAGCCAGCCTCTTGTAAAAAGAGCAGTATTCTGGATTTCCCATGATTCTGGAGAGCTGCACTCTGATTCCTGCCCGCACACTCTGTGACCTTGAAAGGCATGCATGTCACTAATGTAGAAAGCAGACATAAAACCAGTCTGAAGCTGGAGGTGAGATCGACTCAGAATCGCAGTTATTATATTGTCTTTGGAATAAACTCAGGTGTCTACAGTTTCCCCAAAATACTTCAGTGACTTGGGACTGAGAGGAAGGAGAAGGGAAGATAGTCAGTGTCATTCCTCACTGATGCTCAGCTGGCAGAAGCCAGGGGAGTCCTTCTCTGCTCCTGGGTTCCGGCCCTCTGCACCCCATACCTGCACTTCTGAGGAGGTCACTTGGCAACGGCCCTGAGTCGTATATGTGAAAGTTCTGGCCAACCAGCCCACCGCGCTGCACAATGATTCCCTCTCTACCCACTGAAGTGGAAGGCAGGAGACTCTGCCAGTCTGATGACTCTGCCTGGGCGGACAAAAGAAATTGGTGTGAGCTAGAGGACTGTGACTCAAGCTTTGTACAGAGCAACTGGAACTAAAGTCTCCCGGGCTCTGTGTTTCTGTGCATAGCCACTGGGGAGGGATGTCTTTTCCTTTTCAGGGGCCTGATCTCCTCATCTGGACCACGGAGATGGAGGTGGGAAGAGCATTTTAAAAATGGGATTTCACAGTGCCCTACAGTTGTCTGAGGCTGCTGAGGACGGGCACGGAAGAAGATGAAAGTAGAAGGCCGCTGCTAAAATTAGAGGCAAGAACAACTGCACTGTATAGTCTCCTTGGTTCTGTTTGCTAGTAAAAAACGTTTTATTTTGAAATCATCTAAAACTCACAAGAATTTGCAAAACTAGTACAGCCTGTTCCCATATATTCTCCATCCAGATTTCCCAGTGAGGATATTTACATAACCACAGGACATTAGCAGAATAGGACCACTGCCACTACTGTAGACTTCAGGCCTTCACCAGACTTTATGTGCATAATTCCAAGGCAAGGATTTTTACCGCACAACTAAAGAAGTCATGCTATGGTAGGGACTCCAGCAATACTTGCTGGGCAAATACCACTAACTCAACTAGACAGCACCAAAGGAGCATCTGTTACTTGCTCAGGAAATATATAACCCACTGGATTTCACGCTAAGGGCTTGTGGGAAGATGAATCTAAAGATGTAGCTGAGAAGTAGAGTCAGAAAGCTTTTTTTCTAAGTCAAAGAAACATGCTGTTTCTAAACCTTTTTGACTAGTTTGTCACAACACAGTCACTTTGAGGCCATCCTGACTGAGGGCGCAGCCCAGTATGCAGCGAGCGGGGTCAGAGGAGACCGAGGTGCGATGGCTTTGGGTTTCCAGGCAGAGCTGGGCCGCAGAAAGACAAGACAAATGTGGAACCTCAATGCACAAGCTGTCCCCTGCTGGTCTGAGAGCAGCTTTCCTGACAGCCACCCAATGAAACACACCACGACTCCTGTAGGGTCCCCAGGAGGCTGTGTGTGGCCAGGGAGGTGGATGGAGAGGTGCTGGGCCCTGCAGGAGCTGAATCTTAAGTGGGCTCATGTCCAAGAGTTGCTTGTCCCCGAGTTCTGAGCAGTCTTAGGATACTTTCCGACATCTATGCATGCTGGCGTCCAGTCCTTCATGTGGAGAAGCACCCCAGCTTCGCCCACTGAGCCTTCGCTTTGTGTATCTCTTCCATCTGCCACAACCCCTTCTGCCAAGACTCCACCTGCTGAAACACCTAAGAAGGCAGCAAGAAAGGCTCCCGCCTCCTCCAGGAAGCTGCTCCAGATGTCAGAAACAGATGCAATTTTCTTCCCCCATCTGACCTTTTAGAGCATTTTACTTCTGTCTTTTAAATGTCACTTATCACTTTATACCACTTGTAATGATTACTCTGTATACTTCTCCCTTTATTTCCTGTCTGTCTGTGACTCTCTCTCACCAGTATAAAAGACAGGAGAAAAAGAACATTGCCAAATTAGTAGTTATGCCAGAACCAAGGGTGGCTATCAAGTTTTAAGTATGAACTTTATTCCTGAGCTTCCTCAACACCAAAGACAAAAAGGAAACAAACAAAAGGTTCCACAAGGACTGTAAAGCTACCCGAGTGCAGAAAGCCATCTGAGCACCTTCTAAGGTCTTTTCTGTCTCTTACATGCTGGACCTTGAACGACTGTCTATGAAAGCCCACTACTGAATCCTTACCAAAGCATGCTCTACCTCTGTTCCCTCAAGGAATCTACAAGTCGCTCCCCATGTATGTTAAGTATGGCTGTACCAAATGCCACATAGCGGTTGGTGTACAGTCTTTCATAGGACCAAGTTAATAGCATTTTTCTTCTAGGGAAATACGTGTAACTGTTAGCCTTTTACTTCTCTAGATGCTGGAAGCCTCTTGTTAAGTATGAAACTGCGCGCGTGTGTCACAAACCTGATAGTACCTGGTAGTAAAAAAGGGAACACATTCAGCTTAGACACTTCTGCATATTCGTGGTTGGGGGAAAATGGTTTCCAGTAAACCACTTTTCCTAGGCACAAATAAAGTCTAAGCCACAATCTAAGTCTAGAGTTCTTGAGCCAAAACTCCAAGTTGTATGGAAAGCATCTGCTTGCCTGTTTCTTGTGTCTTAGTTTTATGATCTGGAGCCTTAATTAGCCTCCCTGGGAACCACGTTTCAACCTTCCTATCAAGACTTTTCACGGACTGCCTTCATCACTGTCCTCAGCAGCCTCATTACCACCCTCAGGTGTGACTGGCTACAAATAAGCCCATGGTGCTCCACTGCACAGTGTTTTTGCGCTTGAGTGGGCTTCGGGTTTCCGAGGTGCCTCCTGCCGTACTGTCTGCCTATTCCCATCTGGAAGGCAAATTCTAGGTTTGTTTGCAATCTCAGCCTTTGAGGATCGAGACTCATCTAGCGATGTGCAGAGTGAAACCTCTCTGAACTTCAGGGGGCAGGCAGCTAGGGTTTGTGATAAGGATGTGTCTATGTGAACAGACATTGCTCCCTTTGCCCTTTTAATGTGAGCAAAATAATGGCAGGGCTTTGGCTAGAGGTCGTGCTGCCTCGTATTCTCTGCCTGCCTCTGATCTTCTCCAAAATGGCCTGAAGGTTTCTCTTGAAGGACCAAAATGTTTGTCCTTGAGGGCTTGGCTTTGAGAGTTTCCGAGAAAGACAGTTTTTATGGGAGCAAAGCTCTGGGGTCTGACTTCCTTCAGCGCCTGGAGCAGTGTGGCTTCTTCAAGCTGCTCCATCTAAATACCAAGGAAAATTCCCTGCTTCTGCCATCTGATGTGTCCTCATGAGTCATACTTGTAAGCCAAGCCTGGGTCTAAATGTCACCCACATGCTGACTACATAAGCAACACCATAAACACCGCTCCCAGGGTGAAGCTGGCATCACGGCTGTGATCTTAAATTTCTTAGGAAGCAGATTTTTTTTTAAAAATTCTGTGAGACAAGAAAAAATCCTATTTTTTGTTAACAAAAAAATGAGAGTATTATTAAAGTCAGGATGATTTTATGTAACCTGGGTGTCACTGGAGTTGTTACACGGGATCTAAGGTCCTCGTCACGGTTCCTGCAGCCTTTCTCTGGCTGTTGGGTGAGTACGGTCTGCTCCCCATCTGGGCTTCGCAATGTACTTCCTTTGCCTTTAACCAGACTGGTCTTATGAATGGCCCCTGTTCTAAGAGACAGTGAAGGAATTTCCGTTACGGGCGACAGTTTTTGATTCTGATCTGTAATCTAGCCCCATTTTTTCTGATGCTTAACAATCATACTTACAGTTGGACTACTTTGTCAAGCCAGACTACTGACAGAGGTATCCTTAGGGTTCTTTCTTCAGCTAACCAAGATGCTGTTGTTGTTAAATATGAAGCAACAAAGTCTTTTTAAAAATTCTAGATAAATCCCCAACAGCAAGGCACTAACTGTAATATAACTATAATGTAGAATCCTATGTAACAGTTAAATCAATGAGCTACTTTCTTTAACAACATGAACTGGTCTTCAAGATCTATTGTCTAATGAAAAGAACAAGTCATGGATGAAACATAAACCAGAATAACATTTACATCATAAATAGAAAAAAATACACCCCCCCACAGAAAATCATATAGCTTTTCTCTTGCTAAATTGATAAGTAAAATGCCTCTGGGGAGTGTGGGGACAGACAAGGTTCAGTGACCAAAGTGAAAGGAGACTTTTAACACTATCTGAAATGATTTAGGGGAGAAAAAAAATAAATGCATAATTTTTTATGTCATTTCAATGGCCACAAAGCCCATGCAAATCTGTCTGGTTATATTTCAGCCGGCTCAAGAGATGCCACTGAAGAGGGCGAGTGTGCACATCTGAGCAACTGAGGCACAGCAGCTGTATCTGAGAATAAGGGGGCTCCGCCTGCAGTTTCTCTAGTAATCTGCCATGAAGAAGCGTCTGCATGAGATGACTATGAAAATATTCGGTACCTCCAGTCATCAATACAGCTGAGATCTTCATCCAAAGCTTTATTACGATCAATTTCTTCTTATTTTGTAATATATTTTGTATGTCACCACCATTTTAAGACACTGATCTTTGTCAATTTTTGCTCCATCCATTACAGCTTTCAATTTCCAAAAAGAATCTCGGATGATTTAGTATTGAATTCTGATATTATGTTTATAATATGTGTGCAAATAGTCACATCATAAAGCTCAAACATAACTCATTTAAAAAACAAGGTTTTTTTCTTATCTGTCAAATTCTTCATTTTTATTCAAACATTTACTGGTTAGTACCTGCTTAGGTGGTGAAGACTCTTTGGTCTCAACTAGTGGGGGACTAGATTATGCTACAGAGACAAAACACTCCTCAGCTTCAGTGGTTAAACACAACACACATTTATTTCTCACGTTTACTTTGGGACCTTCCTGATAGAAAAGCACCTATCTAGGACAGAGGCAGTCTCATGGCAGAGGGAAAAGAAATGTCAGAACTATACAATGGCTACTAAATCTTGTCCTTGGAAATGGCATCATCACTTCTGCTCATGTTTCACTGGCCTGAGCAAGACACATGGCCAGGCTTATATTTCTTTCATGTTATATGTCGGTGGCTGCAGGTACGTCTGCTCACCCAGGGAAGAGGCATGAAGGCTCAAGTCCTGTGTGGGACATACCATTTTCATGGCAGAGAAAGGTAAAAACAAGAGGTGGATCTGAACAAGCAATCTGCTCCTTGTCATTGCAAGTGGTAACTTCCTTCACCTTGGAGAAAAGTCTCATTCTAGGCAAGGGATGCTCTGCTTCCAGCGAGCAGCTAAAAGTCATACAGCCATGTGTGGGATCTACAATCTTCTTACATTTAAGGGCAAAAACAAGGAGACAGTCAAGCAATTTTCCACAGTTATTGCTTTATTTCTTTGTCTGCATTATATACTCAGGGGTTCACGGACGTTTTTGTTTTAATGGCAAATTTTACTCCTCGAAGGAAAAACATCATTCAAATATTATGTATTTTTGCCCATTCGATTAAGTGTGCTGGTTACTTTCACTAGCTTTTTAAATTTTTTTATTTTTGTTTTTTTTTTTTTCCGGAACCAGGACTCGAACTCATGACATTGCACTTGCCAGGCAGGCGCTGTGCCGCTGAGCTAAATCCCCAGCCCCTACTTTCACTAACTTTATGATAACCCCGAGAACATGAATCTTGTCAGGAAAGTATCACATTTTAAAAAGTTATTTAAAAATTTTTATTCTCACTGTGAATTTTAGACTCACAAGTTATAAAAACAGTGCAGAGAGCTCCCACGAACTTCCTCCTCCAGTGACGGCATCTCACATAACTGTAGTACACGGTCAAACCCAGAAACAGACATTGGTTCAAGCTGTGGAGGGACTTCAATTTTTACATCCGCTTATTGCATGTGTGCACATAGTTCTGTGAGGTTTTTAATCACATGCATACTCAAGATACAAGACTGCTCCATCACCACCAAAACATTCCCCATAGCTTCCCCTCCTTATTTTCATACCCTCCCCACCCCTTACCCTTGGCCACCACTGATATGCTCACCACTAAGGCTTTACAGCATTTTTTTTTTTTAGCACCAAACAATGTTCATGCTAATTACAGACTTCGTTAGTTCCACTGCCTTAGTTTGAAAGGAAAATAAAATAGGAATACAAGAAGCATCTTAACTCCGTGGATCCCTGCCAGGCCTGTAAAAAGTTACGTGTCTCCTACAGAAATTCACGGCCAAGTTTACATGACTATCTGAGACCAAATCAGAAATAAATGGAAACATATGTATTCAAGAGTGTTCAAGCTCCCATCATCTTTGTTTAATCTAGCAAAGACAGAATTGGGTTGCTTTGTGAGGTGCCCTGTCTGCTATTCTGTGATAGTGCGGGACCAATTTTGAAGCCTAATACATGGTAGTAGCTTGATAAAATGCCTAGGATTGTGCACTGATTTTTGTAATGGACTTGAAAAAGTATAACATCATTTGCAAGGAGGCTGACTTTTACGCCTTATGATAGTGGTGGAAGGTTCCCCAGCAGCTGGTATTTGTTCATCTGATTAAACACAAAGAGGAGGCAGAAGGTGTAACCCTGTCTTTCTGTAACTGTAAAGTCCAAAAGGGCAGGATTCTTTCTTTGGGTACCTGAAGCTTTATGCATACTGCTCACTACTACTAGGCAGTATCTCCCAACAGCAAACCCTTGCAGCGACGGGAAAAGAAATTTAATTCTGGATCCTCAATAAACTTCTTGGCTATGATCCCACTTTTAAGAAATGTGCAGCTTATGGTTATTTTCACTTTTTATTCACATGTTCATTTACATAAGGAAATCATATCGATTATAGCAAAATGAGATACAGTTTTGTTAAATTTGCATAAAATGGTTAAATCAAAAGAAACACACATTAACATCTGGGTATATTTCATCCCACAAAGATATTTCATTCAACAAGAAAGACAGGGTGGGAGGGAGGAGGGAGGGAAGGAGGAAGGAAGGATCACGCTAAAACTGGTCCGTTGCTTCCTTTTTTAACCTAACATTTCATCTGAAACCCCTTTCCATGTTTTAAATATAAAGCAGTATCACATCTATCCTATTTCATTGTATGTATATATTATAACTGATTTAGCCAAGCCCCAATTCCTACATATTTAGGTTTTCAATTTTTTACATTACCACAAGCGTTTATGAGCACACACTTTGTAAGAGTCTTGTCAGTTCCTTAAGATAAAAGACAGACGTGGAGATCTTGAGCCAAACAGATGAACATAAACTATTAAATTCAAAGCCAGCCATCCATTAGAAGGCAGGGGTTTGCTTTTGATCCAGACGCTCTGGTTGTACTGGCTGGGTGCTGAGCTTTCTGGACAAGCTCAAAAGTAACCAGTGTCCTGCGTTAGCTGAAAGGTGGTACTCTAGCTCTTGGTGCTCCTTGACTTCCGTCAGATTTGGGCATCTGTCCACGGATCAGGCTTCCCCATCTGCTCAGTGATTGCTCCGAACCTCCACAATGGACAGTCAACATTTTCTTTCTTCAGCTGCAACAAGCTTCTTGTCCCTCAAAAGTTCGTTTCTACTGACACCCTCTCACTCCTTTTCTAAAACTAGGAACTGAGAAAACATGAAGATTCTATCATTTTAGTGAATCTCCAACCATTTGGGAGGTGAGGAGGATTGACCTGAAGCCATATGAATGGTAGAGCAGCTTATCAACTAAGAAGCAAGCAAATGCGTATTTCTAGCCTGCTCGGAGTTTCCTAGGCACTTAACTTTACACTGATGCTCTAAGTTAGGCTTTATAGATGTGACGGGGTAGAAGACCCTCGCGCCTTGCCTTCTCTCATGAAACATACTGACCCCACTGCAGTGCATGGTACTTTGGCCTTGGCCTTTGCTGCATTTAACTTGGCCCTTTGCTTCCTCATGAATGTTCAAGCATCTCTGGCCGTGCCTGCAGTGTGCTGGTGGCTGTGGAGTACACACCAGCATGGAACAGAAGCACTCCTTCCACCTCTCTCCCCGCTCTTAAACAATAGGAGGCAACGCTAATGTACTTTCCTCCAACTGTGACTTTAAATGCATCCCAAGCAATGCTCCCAGAACTCAGTCTAAAAGCATGACAAAAATAGTAGTCCTCACGGAGAGACCCCATGGAGACCTCCAGTCCTACATCCTAGCCCACCGGCACTATTTGTTTCACTTTTATAAAAATGTGAAGTTTACCCTTCAGGTGGCAGAAACCCGCTATGTAAATCTGAAAGTCATTTTTGTGGTGTTTTTAAGAAAGTAAAACAATCACCTAACAAAACATCATGGTTAGTATACTAATATTTCTACTTGTGGGGAACAGCGGTATTAAAATAAAGGTAGAAAATCCATGCTGTTTACCAGGACAAATGCTTCAGTTTGTTGCTTATTTCTTCCCTCTGCAGAGGGAGGCTGTGAAATGGTGACTGGAGCGAAGAGGAGGAGAGGATGGTGGCATTTGAACGCATTTGCACGTCGACCTCTAGGGACGTTCCTTTTATTTGAGGATACAGGAATACCGTAACTGCTAGCATTTATAAAAATTTACTTTTTTTCCTGTTAGTTCAACCTCAAACACACTCAATATTTACAGGGAAAATGGACTGCAACCAAACTAAGTGGCAGCTTGTGGGCCCATGAAACCAACTGAAAAGCTGCCCTAGAACCCTGGGCTCCACCTGTACGCAGAAGGTTTGGAGATGCAGGCTCACTTTACCTATTTATCCACTGTTTCCAAAACGAGGCTGCCAGGAGCACGCAGGGGCAATGAGGCCAAGTAAACTGAGAGTCCATCTAGGTGTGAAGGGCTTGCATTGTATCTTTTTATCTTGAGATAAGGTCGCGAGGGGTCAAAGGACAGTCCCCAATTTAAAGACTAAAAAATGGATGCTCAGAAAAGTAAACAATTTGAGAAGAATCTATGGCTCGTAAGTGGTAAAATCAGGACGTCAAACCACACCTTTGACTCAATTACTTGAACTCTAGTACCACACCGAGCTCATCATACGGGAACAGGATCAATAACGAGGTTCAGCATAAATGAATTTCCCCATGTAATTCAAATAGCCTAAAGCTGAAGGTTATTTTTCTTCTAAGAATAGAAAAAATAGATAAGCTGTAAAGAAGCAGCCTATGGTGATATGGGCATAAATGATAATGACATCTTCACTATGTCCGTTTTCCCTACTACTTATAGCAAACGCATCCAAGCTGGAGCCAAAGACAGATACCCTTTCATTCCACTAGAGGGGAATAGAATGACATCCAGGGATGTAAGCCAAAAAATTTTAAAGTCGGTTGTGACTACAGCAGGGAGGAATCCTGATGTCACTGCATTTCTGTTAAATTGGATGTCAGAATGCAGCCCCTACCCTGCAACATTCTGCTCCATAGATCCTTGGAAACATTCTCTTTCTGGAAAGGGATTTTTCTATTATTCTTTGCGAAGCACCTGACCATCAAACCAACGCAATATCATGAAGAACTAACCAGTATCAGTAACTGGATATGTTCTATACACATAGGAGTTTCAACAGGAAGGTAGCTGGTAACACAAAACGCCATGGGAGACTGTGTCATGATCTACAGAAAGATGAAGGGGGTTTGTTCATCAAAAAACTCACAGTCTGGCTTGATGCTAATAGTACCTTCTGCAATGAAGTAAATGCATTATACCTGCACTGTCGAACAGCATAGCCACTGGATACTATTTGCCATGGAGCCCTTGAAATGTGGTGACTTCTACAGAAGAACTCAATTTTTTACAAATTTCCTTTGTTTTTAATCCATTTGAATTTAAATACATACAGGTGACTGTGGTCACTGTACTTGCAAATTTACAACTCCCTTCCTAGTGACATTTTGTTTTTCAAGACTATGATCCTTTTTTCCTACTTCCTCCCCAAAGCTACCCAGTGGTAGAGATAAATGGGAAAAGGATTTCCCACTCTAGCGATACAGATAAATGGGAAAAGGATTTCCCACTCTAGCGATAGAGATAAACGGGAAAAGGATTTCCCACTCTAGCGATAGAGATAAATGGGGAAAGGATTTTGCACTCTAGCGATGACTGCACAAATACTCTTTGGGTCTCTCTTCTGAGATTTCCCTTTCCTGTGCACCCCACGTTACCATCCTACGCCAGGCCTCAGAGCTGCTTCTGTAGTCTCCTGCGCCTCCTTCCACGGTCCACCCCCATCACACTGCTCTTCATGATTCACTGCCAGCCCTGCATCACTCCCTCGGCTCCAGCATCTCCAATGCTCCCCACTGACTAGTTAGTCCAGCTACATTTGGTATAATCCAACCATCCAACCTTCCTCCCCACCATGAGACTCCCCCAAAACTTGCCTTGGTGTCTTGGTTCACCCTCCTAACCCCCTAAATTGGGAAACTGCTCTCCCTTTTCCCCTACCTCTTCTCAGCCCAGGTTCTATACACATCCCCAGGCCCCTATCCAGCCTACCTACTTCCAAAGACCTTTCTGACACCTCCTTTCAGCCTTTTTCCCGAGCCCCGCTCCCGCAGTGCTGGGGACTGAGCCCAAGACCTCTGCACTGAGCACTCCGCACCCCGTTTTGAGACAGTGCCTCATTACATCACTAAGTTGCCCAGGCTGGGCTCGAACTTGCAATTCTGTACCACTATGCCCAGCTCCCTCTTTTGATTCTACAGCCTATACTTAACACACTTATCATTTTCTAAAAATTTTGTAAAGTATCTTTGTTATTTGTTTTGGAAAATATCCTTTATTTGTTCCCATCTCAGGGCCTTTGCATTTGCTCTCTGCCTGCCGAGAACCAGGGGCTCCAGCTCTGCACAAGGACGCCTGGCTCGTCACTCTGGACTCAGCTCAGTGTCAGTCCCCTCCTTCTCAGCTTCCCCTGACTCCTCCATCCGAGGAGCCCTCCAAATTATCTGTACTGCAGTCTCGTAATCTCTTCTTACCACTTAAAATTTTCTTTCTTATTTGGTTTTCACTAACTTACATTTTGCATATTTTTCTGTAAAATAAAAACTGCATGGGTGGAGGAGACCTGATCTGCTTCGTGCCCAGCTGAACCCCAGTCCCCAGCATAGGGCCTGCACAGAATGAACATCTGTTTCGTGACTGAGTCTTGTACTCCCTCCCAATGGACACCGCACCCTGGGCCATCAGGGACTACACCTCAGACCTTCTGGGAGCTCAGTACATGTTTGATGAAGATCATGACAACAGCAATATTCAACACAAGCTGTCCCCTTCAATTTATTACCTCCTGCTGGCATGCCATTAAATGAAGTGACCTTACAAATGAGCCTTCTAAGGTCTGTAAACAGACCTCTCACTTATTGATGTATACCTAGTTTAAAGAGCCTACCTATAAGTAGGCAAAGTGTTTCTGGCTGAGGTTGATATTTAAGGACAGAATAGTTAAATATTAGTCATGCTACTCATGTAGGACCATTTTAAACCTTTTCTCTAGCGACCACATCGATGACAACCATTTTGGGGTGCAAAGAAGGAGCACTTCAATCATCTGCCACAGAATGGGAAGGGATCAGGCTTCTCCACCAGTAGAAGACAGGGAAGAAAACCCGTCTCACTGTTTGCCCTCCAGAACACGGGAAGAGGCGGCAGACAAGACTACATAACTTGTGGCATACTTTCTCACACACCGGAAGTTTCCTGGGAAAGGTCGGTATGCTCAAGTTTATTGAACTAAATAAGCACTTGACAAGTATTGCTCTGATATTTTAATTTCTGGGAATGTCAATTTCCCACATTAAAATGAAAAGCACCACCCTAAGGGAAGGCAAACAACAGAGGTCAAATCTTATCAGCATCCACTTTAAAAATCTTTTTTTTAGACCATTATTATGGATTAACTGAAGTGAGCCATCTTCAGAAGCTTCCATCTGCTCTGCTGGGCTAAAATTCTGACTGTAAATGTATCTCTTTGTAATCGGCTTTCCTGCTATTGTTAATCTCATTTCTCAGATTACAGATGGAGGTGGCCATTGTTTGCATGCAATTAACTAGAACAACTCAGTATTCACCAGGGTCTGCAAGAAGGCAGCTGGTGTATTGCTGTGATTATTATTCTACTTAGTTCTAAGACCTTTTTCCTAATGTTCACTCTGTGAATTTAGGTGTAAACCAGGATGAGGTTTAACACAGCAAATATATTTAAGGATCAGACGTTATTTTGACACATCCAAACACATGGCTTCCAGAGAGATTTTCCTCATCACATCTGGAAATACATGTATCTAGAGAAGGTCCTAATTCTTGCCCTCACTGGCCAGTTTTGGAGTTTTCAAAGCAAACACCCGATCAGCTACAGATATTTGTCCTGAAAAGTACATCCTACCCCATCAGTGCAGGACAGATTTTAAATAACGTTTTCTGTTAACTTCTACTCCAAGAAACAGAGACTTTGTGAAGAAATCTGCTTTAAAAAAAGACTCAAAATGATTTCTATTTCCCAAGTACAACAAAAGATCTGCGTGTTAAATATTAGGTGATGAAACAGGTGAGAGGAGTTAATTGATTGTAATAGGTTTTATAAGTTGCTTATAGCGAGGTACATCTTTCAGCACAAAGACTAAGAAAAATGGTCTCTTCAGGCCTCTGGAGAGGAAATGAGGTATATTTTAAAAATGCCTCAAAGGACAAAATTATGATGTTGATAACCTTCCAAAAGAAATACTTTAGGAATTCCACTTTGAAGGTAACAATATGTAATACAACAACTATTGTTAATTTCCTATCATTTTTTTAAGTTATGTATCGTTTTTATTGTTTTTGTATTGTTTTGTTTTTGTTCTTTTCTCTTTAAAATAAAAAAATGCTAATGGAGACCATATTGGCATAGCCAGTATAGTAAATAAAAATGATGTTTAAAGTTCTACAAAAAATTATGTACTCCAAAAAATGGCATTCAAAGCAACTCACCCACCCAGCCATTCTCTTGGGTTCGTTCTGCCGACCCCCTGAAATTCCAAGATTGTGCCTGGAACATCTCAGTCAATCCAAAATCTCAAGAACAGAAGGAAGCCTCTCCTGTCCATGAACGTCAAGGTCATCCTGGGTCTTTTGTGCAGAACGTTTACGTCCTCAGCAGATTGGCTCTTAGGGATTAATACTGGTCAAGAGCAGATGCCTATGCTAGAAAGAAGCCACTGAAAGAGCCTGGCTAAACTCGTGCTGATGATGGATAAAGACTTATTTTTACCCTATTGCCAGAGGACAACTTCATCACGGAACTTCAGAGCTGAGCTATTTTCAGATGCTCCATGATAAAATGTATTCCAAGCCCCAAGGCTATTTTGTTAGCTGTAAGATAGATCTATTTCCCTTTACAAAACATGCACAGAATAATTAAGAGAGAAGTTGGGCAGAAACTTTGGCTCTCCAGGGACAGCAAATGTTTGCATACTTCCTGAGGACTGCTGACAGTGACCTATCCGAAAAGGACACGATCCATGCATGTTGCCAATATGGCCACTGGAGATGTGCTCACTTTGACTTCTTGAAATCACTCTCTTTTCATCCACTGGAACCAATTTCCCTCCAAATCGCCATGTCAGACACTGCTAGGGCTCCAACCAAAATCCATTAATTTTATTTACTCATGAACTGGAACGACAACAGACAGGTTCAGCTGACAAAACACACTTCCCAGACATTCTTACAGCTACAGGTGGCCACGAGACACAGCTCCGGTCAAGCAGCTCTCAAAACAAATCCACTGGAAGGGCCGTGCTCTCCCTTGCTTGTTCTATGCCTCTACCTACCCAGAGGTCAAATAGCCATTTTCTGCCCAGAGACAATCCTATTCTCTCTTTGGAAATGGAGCATCTTGGCAAGTATCTTAAACAAGCTAGTTTTTTGTTTTATTTTTTAATCTAAAAAAAGAAAGGCTACTAGCTGATAGGGGCTGCATAAGCAGTGGCTAAACAGCTTCGTAGATTTTACCCATTTAGCGGCACTTTCATTGTTGGAGAAAAGCGAACGGACAATTTCACTTTTTGCCATTCAAGCGACAGGTGACACAGCTCATGAACCAATGGCCATTGTGCGAAAGCTGCATGATCCTTTCCGCACGGAGCACCTGTACACAGATTTGCGCTGTGCATGACCCCGCTGTGTTTATGCGAGGGACCACGGGACAGTCACTGCGGCGCTTGGAAAGGGTTGCTTTGCTTGTTTTAATTACCCCAAAGCCCATTTCCTCAGACGTTCAGACTCTTCCTAAGTAACAACCACCAGCGTCTCTGTCTCGTCTCCTGCATTATTTTAGACCTCAAGATAGGATTAGGAAGTCAATGAAAGAGGGAAGAAAAGTCTTGTGGACATAACTCAGGGAGCCTGATTCCTCCGCTTCCCTTTGCCCTTTCCTCCCTTTCTGAGGCCTAAGACCTTCAAACCTTCAGACTAGCAAACCTTTCCGGATATCTGCTTCGTGAAGTTCCTTCTTGCGATGCTGAGTGGGGCAGGGGAAAGGGCTTAGTTTCAGCGTAGCTGAGCTCTGCCAAAACCTGCGGCGACGAGGAGTTTGCACGGTGCTGTCATCCCTCAGAGGCTTTCATTTCATGGATGGAGCTAATGATATTCATTGGAGGGGCATATTATGCCCTTCTGTTGCATATACAAACCGGCCTTAATGGATATTTTTTAAAACTTCCCACAGGGAAAATAGGCCATGTGAAAGCGCCAAGCATCCAACTGTCACTTCCTCCTGGGGGGAAAAATACAACAGCCTTACTCAGACAGAGCCGGTGACTACTCTCACTGTTAAAAGCTTGTAATGCTTTTGTCTACACATTTGGCTTCAGGGATTCCTGAAACCTGCAGTCCCTCATAGGGGCCGATGCCTGCCAGAATCCGAGACTAATTTGGAACGGCTTATTCAGATGATGAGAGAGAAAATGGAGACTAATTTGTTCCCTTTTGTATTTGGCCCTGACGTCTGTAACTCAACAGTTCATGACTTTTTTCCTGACCCCAGCTCTTCCAACTGACTTAAGATTGCCAGAGGAAGCTGCCGAGACTATGACAGTTTTTAAAAATCGGTGAGTAAATCCGAAAGTAAAGTCTTACCCTCTCAGTTTGTGAGGGGAGGGTGTGTGACAGGGCTAGTTGTGCTTCACGGCACCACATTCATTCACTCCTATGGGTCCCCCTCCTTGCTGCTTCTGGGAACTCCTCTGAGGGGGAAGTCTAAAGATCCTAGAAATTAAGAAATGGATGGGTGGCTGGGTGGGTGGATGTGTAGAGCAGTGAGAGGGGAGAAGGGAGGAAGCAGAGCAGTGACACCCGAGGAAGTGGCCACAGTTGCCTTAGCTGTAATTCTCCTCTTCAGATGCCCAGCGAAGGTCTAGGTCTAATCCTAGCCATTTCTGAACACACAGGAGTACAGAACAGAGGGCGAGCACCTCCCCAAATAAACACAAAGCTGCTTGACTCAGACGCTGTTAAAATTCATGAGGAAGGCCTCACATGCTGAACTTCCTCGTTGCTTGGTGTTTGCTGCTTATCTCTGACAGCCCCAGAGCTTTCTCTGTGCTCTACCTGGTATTAGAGCTTTTTTAAAGTCATGATTTTAAAATTGTGATTTTAAAAAAGTAGTAACGATAAGCTCCCGAAGAATCTTTCTCTAATATCCAAATGAAGTACTTCTAATTTGTATATACAGAGAGGATAGGTGGAGAGTAAAGATGACATACACACCATGGAGATAAAAATGAATGAGTGAATGAACACGTGAGTGAGTAGGACAAGACTCATTAGCATACTCAAAGAATGAAACTATCCTTGACTTAAGAATTAATACGGCACCTGTTCCCTCTGATCCTCCTCACACAGGGGACCATGGTGGACCACCTAAACTTTCATGACACAATGTGTCTCTAGCACCAGAAAGCTCTTGAGAAGGTAGCCAGCTGCCTGTTGGTCTGATGAAATCTCAATATTCATCGAAAAATAGTTTCTCTCTCATTGTAACATAAGAACCCCAATAGTCTTAGTCCTAAGTGCTTTATTTCCAAATGTTCTCTATGTTCTTGACAGGACTTTACAAGGGAAGGCCCAGGGGGTCAGCAAATACTCCATGGAGGGCTGAAGAAAATGAGGGTACAGATGTGCACCTCGAGGGCCGCAGTCAGGATGTGGCCTTTGGTTTCGTCCTCATTGGGACCGGGGTTTACTAAAGCCAAAGGCAGATTAGCCTGCGCTGCAGCTCCAAGTCAGCCCATGCATAATTCACCCAAATGGATGGAACAGACCCGTTAGGGACAAACCCCGGCCTGTTTCTCCTGGTGCATCATCAAATTTGCTTTCTCTGTTTGATCTCAACGGTCCTGTAATCCTCTGCCTTTGATATCGACTGAAGCTGGCATAAGCCAGATAACAACAAGAGACAGCTGGTGGCACACAGGCCAGGGCCCCGCTGAAGAATAAAGTCAGGCTTTAAGTTCAGGTAGTGAGCTGGGAGGAGAAAAAGCCGTGCAACTAGCAAACCAGATTACAAGCCTGAAGAGAGCAGTCCACACCCAGGGAGGTCAGAAGACGCGAAGCTGACCAGAGAGAGCGCTTAAAAACCCAGTGTATCACCGGCTCTCTCCCAGACCCGAGACGCAACCGCTCCCTGAACATCTGCTTCCTTTGATCTCTGGCTCCTTGCATTTTTTATTAGGAAAAGGCCGAGAATGACATGTTGTAATGCATTTCATGTCACTTTTTCCAGAGGCTGCATTTTATAAATGTTCTGTGTGAAGCAGAATTATAAATGAGGAACTTATTTATTTAGTTTTAATCCTGTGAGCTGTTCAGCCTTGCATCTAGCTCTTTCTTCAGCCACTGACTAAAAAGTTACAGTTCCTGCTTCGGCCAAGAAGGGGACTACAGCGTCCCCTGAAGCCCTCCGGCAGCTTCCGCTCCCCTCAGGAGCTTCTTCCTGGCTCGAGGGCCCCCCTCGCCGGTGCTCCTCACCGCCAACCCTCCAGGCTCCATCTCCTCTTTCCTCCCAGCTGGATCCCTGTGGGATAACGGTGTACGACCCTTGATGCAATGCAGCTAATTAACTGATTGTGTGGTGATGACTGAGAGCACATCTGTCTCTCTAAGGTACAGACCGTACCACCAGGTTTCTGCCATTTTGGAAATCCGGGAAGGGTTCGGGCGCTGGGGCTGAGCCGCCTGTGTCTGCAGCTTCAAGCTTGCCTTTGCCCAAGTCCGGGGAACCGGTCCTCGCGCCTTACTTGCTCTGTGACTCTGGGGCTTAGTGTGGTGCCAGGGCATGGCAGATGCTCACCCAGCAATTCCATCTGAACGAGCGCCTGAACAGAGACGGGAACCAGGGCTACAAAGGGCTTTCGTCACCGCGGCTCCCTCATCTTACATCTGAGCCAGGACGTGCTCGAAGACATTTGGCATTCTGATGTGAGGGCAGAGTAAGAATCTGAGTCTCACAGTTGAATGGACATTGTTCTGTCTTCATTATCGGCATGGGAATGGAGGAAGAGGACCTGTACAGCCACTTAAATGCTAACTTTGCACAGTATGTTGATTTCAACATATTTTTTTTTATTTCACTCTTTCTGACATTCATCAACATGTAGCAAGTACTACAGTGCTTTGCTTTGCTAGGGCCCAGGAAGAATTTCTGATGGGGCCTTCAGGAAGGGCTGTAAATTGTAAAGCAATGTCTATTTTTCTTGCCATCGCAAACAGGATTCAGAGCAGTGATGCATGTCTCATTGCCTAAAACCTCACACAATGAAATGGCTGAGCAAGGCGCTGAGCAATTTTCTATAGTTCTGGGTCTATAAGTAAAGCATTGAGTGATCAAACCCAAGCCGCTTAAAGGGACCTGAGCAACATGCTGTCTCACCATACTGGGCCCTGGAAGCGGGCAGCACGGAACGAAAGAAGGCATCTGATGGAACCCTGGGCAGGTCCGTGGTCACGATTCCTCAGAGACCGCTCTTGTCCTGGTGCGGTGATCCCCAGTTTAATGGGGTGTGGAGGTCCCTCCGAGCTTAGCTTTGCCCACCCGGTATACACAGACCCAGAAGGGCTGCAGGCTACAGTGGGAAGTGACCGCCCAGAGGTGTAAATTACTCATTTTCTCTCTGGTTTGGACGACAGACAGTCTTCTGTGTGATGGGTAGTTTCATTTGCGTAGTTATTGTTGGAAAGCACCGTGTTTTTACCCAGGACACAGGGCTACATATATAGCTCATTTCCAGGTCCAGCCCCTCACTCCCAAAGCAGGACTGAGCATCAGAGAACACAATCTGATTACAGCAGACAGTGTGGCCACCTACTTCCCCCCTTCTATGTAAGGGAACCTGCCCTTTTAGATGCAGACACTGAGATATGAAATGAAAGAGCACATTTCTCTCCCCCTTGTAATTAAGTGTGGTCATGGGACAAATGACACATAAGTAGTACTATCAGGTGGAATCTTCTTGAAAAGCCACTTCAAGGGACATCACTCAGCTGGCCGAGGTGCTCTTCCTTCCCTTCTACGTGTCTATAGTGTGCAACACAGCCACAATGGCCGGAGCTTCAGCAGCCATTTTAGACTGCAGTGACTGCATGGAAGCCACAGGCTCGGATGCTACAACAGAGGGACCGAAGACTTGTTCTAATGACTATGGAGCTGCTCTCTAACCCCCTCTATACTCCTTTCACAAGAGAGAGATACACACATTCTTATGTAGGGTGCTGGTTTTTGGGAATTTTGTATTGTTTACAGATTCATGCAATTCCTAATGATACATCTATGAGTAACAATTTCTCTATGGAAATGGAAAGCTATCCATTGCTCTTGGGTAGGAAGAACCAACGTAATGAAAATGGCCATACTTCCAAAATTGTTACACAGATTTAATGCAATCCTAATCCAAACAACATTAGCATACCCCACAGAACTAGAGAAAACAATCCTAGAATTCATTTGGAAACAGAAGAGACCTAGAACATCAAACACAATTCTAGTCAACAAAGTCAAGGCAGGGGGCACCAGAATCTCTGACTTGAAATTATACTACAAAGCTACTGTGATAAAAACAGCATGATACTGGTAAAAAAAAAAAACAAAAAACAAAAAACAAAAAAACAGACCTGAGGATAAATGGAACAGATTAGAAGGTGCAGAAACAACTCCAAACACAGCCACATTATCTTTGACAAAGAGGCAAAACACATTCACTGGTGCTGGAAAACTCGTTTTCCACATGCCAAAGACTAAAACTAGACCTATGTCTCTCACCATGCACTAGCCTAAAATCAAAATGGACCAAAGATCTAAATGTTAAAACAGAAACCCTAAATATGCTGGAAGAAAGAATAGGTAGAACCCTTGAAGACAAAGGTGTAGGTAAAGATTTAATGAACAAAACCCTAATCGCATGGGAGATACTACAAAGAATCAACAACTGGGATCTGATCCTATTAAAAAGCTTTGGCACAGCAAAAGAAACCACCAACAGAGTGAAGAGACAACCCACAGAGTGGGAAAAAAATCTTAGCCACCTCAGTCCTCACAGGACTAATATTTAGAACATACATATGAAGAACTGAAAAAAGAAATCAGGTATCCCCAAATATAAAGGCTGAATCCAAAAACAGGCATCAGAGATGACACTTCTCAGATGAAAAACTACACATGGCAAATAAATATATGAAAAAATGTTCAACATCACTGGTCATTTGAGAGATACAAATCAAAAAATACTGAGATTCAACCTCACCCCAGAAAAAATGGCTATCATCAAGAAATCAACCAATAACAAGTGCTGGAGGGTCTGTGGGGAAAAAGAAACCCCTCTCCATTGCTAGTGGGAGTGTAGACTGGTGCAACCACTGTGGAAATCAGTGTGGCGATTTCTCAAAAACTAGGAGTAGAGGTCCCATTTGACCCAGCTATTCCCCTACTTGCTATCTTCCCAAAAGAATTAAAAACATCACACCATAGTGATATTTGTTTATAGCACCCATGTTTATAGCAGCACAATTTGTCATAGCTAAATCCTGGAAATCACCTGAATGCCGGTCACCCCAGGAATGTATAAAGAAGATGTTGGTTTTCCTATACAATGGAATACTCCTCAGCCATAAAGAAGTATAAACTTGAGACATTTATAGCTAAATGAATGGACCTTGAGACCATACTCTTAAGTAAAATAAATCAGACAAACATGTATAGACATTGCACTGTCTCTCTGGTGTGAGAAACTTAAAGTGTAAATAAGAACCAAAATGTATAACAGACATTGTGAAATGGGAAGAAACTGTTCAAAAGGAAAGGGGAATTAGGGAGGTGGGAGGGGGAAAGGGTGGAAAGAAAAAAATGAGAAAAGAATGATAAAATGGAAACAAAGCTATGTAAACAAGGAGGGGAAGAGGGGTTGAAGGGAGAGGAAGGGAACAGGAAAAGAGGAATCAATATATATCACTTACAGATAGAAATTCCCTATGATGAATGTGATCATTATGCATATCTAAATGGTACCAATAAAATTAATAAAAAAGGAAAGAAAATACCCAAATTAGCACAATTAGAAATGAAACAGGTGAAATCACAATGGACACTGCAAAAATCAAGAAGATTATTAGGAACTACTTCGCAAACCTCTGTGCCAGTAAACTGGAGAATTGAGAACTGCATAGATTCCTACATATATATGAATTATCAAAACTAAACCAAGAACATATCAAATCCCTGAATAAATCATAAGAAGCAATGAATTGAAGCAGAAATAAAAAACCTATCAACTAAAGCTTAGGTCCTGACAGATTCACTACCAAATTCTACAAGAACTTCAGGGAAAATCTAATATTGATACTTCACAAACTCCTTAATAGAATTAAAGGAGAGGAGTACCGCCAAACTTACTACTGAAAACTAGCATTGCCCTGATTCCAAAACGAGTGAAGGATCCAACCAAAACAGGGAACTACAGACCAAAATCCTTAATAAGATGCTGATGACTATAACAAATCATCAAAAAGATCATGTGTTAATAAAAGTAAAAAGAAACTAAAATAAATTTTAAAAATGGTGCTGAGGAAAATTGACTATCCACATGCAGAAGCTTAAACCTAGACCCACATATTTCACCCTGTATTAAACTAAAATAAAAATGGATCAAACATCTAAATATCAAAACAGAAACACTTAATCTGCTGGAAAATAAAATAAGTTAAAACTCTTGAAGACACAGGCATAAGCAAGAACTTTCTGAGAACTCCAGTGGTCCCAAATCAATGAATGAAATCTCATCAAATTAAAAAGCTTTTGCACAGCAAAGAATACAACCAATGGAATGAAGAGACAACCTACAGAATGGAAAAAAAAAACTGCTAGGTATTCCTGAGACAGAGGACTAGTATCTACAATATATAAAGAACTAAAAAAATTAGACCTCCAACATAAAAGACCCAATCAAAAAAATGGGTAACTTCTGGGCATGGTGGTGCACACCTATAATCTCAAAACTTGGGAGGCTGAGTTGGGAGGATTACCATGAGTTTGAGGACAGCCTGAGCTACACAGTGGGTTTAGGGCCAGCCTGAACTACATAGAGAGACCCTGTCTCAAAAAACAAAAACTAAACAAAACAACAACAATAACGACAACAAATGGGTAACTGAAATGAATTGACATTTCTGAGAAAAAATATAAACAGCCAGTAAATACACAAAAAAATGTTCATCAACTCAAGCTATTAGAGAAATGCAAATTAAAATAACACTGAGCTCCATCTTATCCCAGACAGAATGGAAGACCCAATAATAACAAATGCTGGCAAAGCTGCAGGGAAAAAGGAATCCTTCTACACTGTTGAAGAGAATGTGAACTAGTACAACCACTGTGGAAATCAGTATGGGAATTCCTCAAAAAACTAAAATTAGAAACTCCATTCAACCCAGCTACTCCCCTGCTGGGCATCTTCCTGAAAGAGTTAAAGACATCATATTACAGTAATACATGCATATCCATGTTTATAGCAGGGCAATTCATAATAACTAAACCTTGGAAGTGATCTATATGTCCATTAAGAGATAAATAGATAAAGAAAATATGGTATTACACGTAGTACTACTCTGCCATAAAGAAAAATAAAATAGTCATTTGAGAAACACAAAATATAAAGTGCAAAATAAAAGACAGATGATAGAAGTAGGGAGACAGACCTTCCTCAGAAAGGAAACACGATCAAGAAGTGGCGGGAGAGGACCAAGCATGGTGGCGCACACCTGTAATCCTAATACTTGGGAAGCTGAGGCAGGAGGATTGCCACAAGTTCGAGGCCAGCCTGGGTTACACAGTGAGTTCAAGGCCAGTCTGAACTGCAAAGCAAGACCCTGCCTCCAAAAAAAAAGGTGGAGGGGTGTGAGGGGAGTGTGAAAAAATAATTGACATGTATTATCTACATGTACCAACTCTTTTTTTGTTTTTTTTTTTTTTTTTTTTTTTTTTTTTTTTCCGGTACCGGGAACCAAACTCACGACCTTGCGCTTGCCAGGCAGGCGCTTTGCCGGTGAGCTAAATCCCCAGCCCCTACATGTACCAACTCTTCACAAGGAATGTAATCATGATGTACTAGAAACCCGTATCAATAATAAATGAATAAATCCGAAAGCATTTTCATGATAGCCTAAAAAAATTTCTCTATGAAAAATGGTTGTCTGCAATATGTCTATCCCTAGACCTTCTCTGGTAATAATGACAAAACGCATATGTATACCTCCAAAAGAACTTTTGCAAAAGGCATAAAAAGAGGAATTGACATTTGTGTAACACTTTTACTTGATATGAAATTTGTTAACTGTCACAGAACTGTAAGGTAACGGAATTATTGGCCCACTTTTCAGATGAGGACACTGAGGTTTGTGTAACATCAGTTATTCAGTGGCTGAGGAAGAGTTATGTATTTGACATGAAATGGAGACAGATATGGTACCAGGTGGGAAATGGTAAATTTTTGAGAATTCACCAACAAATTTAGTAAATTACAATTAAATTTACTAAAAAAAGTAATGACAGAATTAAAGGAGCTTAATACCCATACAAAAGTGCTCTAGGATACTGTAAGCACTTCAAAAATACCAATTTCTGTGAGGATTTTTTGTAGGTTCCTGGAACCTGCAAACATACTCCCCCGAAGTTTTGAGACATGTTTTGTTGGATCATTTTGTTTAGGAGGCAACACACATGAAAACTTGCAATCATTTAAAAAGTTGGACCTGAAAATTGAAGTGGCGAGGGGAATGCTATAAAACTTTCCCCAGCCCCATATTCACGTCAACTTGAATCTTAGACTGTGACCTTATGTGGAAGTGGCACCTTTGCAGATGCAGTTGGTTAAATTATGAGGTCGTATTGGATTAGGGAGGAGACGGGGGCTGGTGGCCCCACAGACAGAGGGAAGGACGTGCAGAGATACGCTGGGCTACGATGGCCCCATGACAGCAGACGCTGAGACCGGCAGGATGGAGCCCCAAGTCAAGGGACGCCAAGGATTGTTGCTGGCCCTGAATTAGGAAGAGGAAGGAAATATTCTTCCCCAGCGCCTTCGGAGGGAATGCGACCCTGCAACACCCCAATTTCAGACTTTCAGAACTGTGACGGAATAAAATTCTGTTGTTTTAAGCTACCCTGTTTGTGGTGATTGGCTATAGCAGCTCTAGGAAATGCATAGAGTTGGAACGGATTTAGGACACCCAAGAGCACTGACTGAGGAAGCATCTGTACCACGGAGATCCACTTCTGCGCATCTGAAAATTAACCATCTCTCTTATGCACACCGCTAAGCACTTGACCTCTAGCTCATGCGGCACAGAACAACTGCTGCGCTGTCCTTGACTTGACTCTCGGGAGCTTACCCCAAGCACAGGGATTCTGGCTGAGAACTCTGATTAATGGTCAGCGCTCTGCTTCATCTGCTCGTGATGCCCCAGTTACGGAGGTGAGAAAAGTCAGCTGTTGCTTGTCAGCTACACCGATAAAAAGTTGCTAATTAGATTTGGGCATATGATTTCCTGTTATCCTGGAAATACAAGCAAGGCGTGTACACAATTGCAACTTGTGTGTATCTGCCTAATTCTAAACTTCATGTGTTATTCTTCTGAAATTAACATAATCAAGTTTAGTATACTTATGTTCAGAATAGCAAATGAATAAACATGACTTTATACATACTCTATAGCTTTACAGATCTGTGATGGAGAAATTCAATTATGATAATTTAAAAACAGAGAGGATAATTTTCTTCAACTGTCTGCAAAGGAAAAAAAAGGTTTTCTTCCTCTGCAAAAATTCACAATACCACAAATGAGATACTTATCTCTTTGAGTTTCCATACAACTTAGCTAAAGACAAAAAACCTCCAACAGAATCAGTGAAATATTTGCAAGTACACATATGAATTCTGAATTTATATAACATGAGAAATTCACAGATATCAAAATGTTCTCAATGTAAACAAGTTATCTGCACTAAGCGCTTCCCTAGCAGGCCTTACACCTATGCTAATGGGGTATAAAGAGATTTCAGATATATTTATATATTTATGTATTACCACTGTGAGATTTATACAGAAATGATCCCTAAAAGCAAGATACATGGAACCACAATCAAATTGTTTAAAATGTTTCTTGGATGTTTAAAATATTTATGATATCTTACTCACTTTTTCACTTACCCATGCCCAAAATGAAACAGGTACTCTTACAACTCAATAGGAAGACATACAGCACAAATATAAAATGAACCATGCAATGACTTGCATGGACATTTTCCAGTGAAGATATATGACAATGAATAAACTCACGAGAAGATGGTCAACATTATTAGCCAGGGGGGAAACACAAGTCAAAAACCACAATGAGAACCACCTCACGGCCAGCAGGATGGCTACAATCAAGCAGATCTGTAATAAGTGTTGGCAAGGATGTGGAGACTCCGGAACCTCGTACATTGCTGATGGGGCTGTCAAATGATGCAGCCACTTTAGATAACTGTGTGTTCCTCAAAATGCTGAACAGTTACCACATGACCTAGCAATTCTACCCCCAGGTGTGCACTCAAGGAAACGGAAAACCTGTGTTCACACAAAACCATCGGGTAATGTTCATAGCAGCATTACTTACCATGGACCAAACGTAGATATAAGCAAAAGGTCCATCACCCGATAAATGGACAAAACACAATCCCATATAATGAAATATTACTTGGCCATTAAGAGTGAAGCAATGGTGCATATTGTAACATTAAGAACATACTGGTTGAAAGAAGCCAGCCACAAAAGTCTACTTATTGCATTATTCTACTTGCAAGAAATATCCAGAAAAGACACATTCATAGAGATAGAAAGTAGGGAGCTAGTTGCCAGGGGCTGGGGGAATGGGGAAACCAGGAATGATGATTAGTAAGTGTGGAGATTCTTTTAAGAGTGACACAGACATCCTAAAATTATATTATAGTGATGCTTGTATAGCTCTGAAAATAGTGAAAAAAAAAACCCCACCAAGCTGCATACTTTAAGTAGGTGAAATATGGAGTTGTGAAATCTCAATAAACCAATCAAAATAAGCATGTTTGAAGAGACTGCAAATACTACAGAGCCATCCCGAATCCAGTACCTCAAAATTTTATTCTAAAGGTAAACCTGACATTTGATACTATTATTTTTATTAACTTTGTCATGTTCTGTCTTGAACTTTATTCAATGTAATCGAAGAACAAAGATATAGTACAGCATTAAAAAATATAAGCTAAGGTGATACTGTGATGTAATAAACACATGTTATTTCTGCCCCTCTTTTTGGTACAGAGCTCCTAAATTTTCTGTGATGTCATAAGAAGTAGGGATGCAAGAATTTCTTTCCTAATATTTGGTTTTCAATCCTGGTTACTGATACTGAACCAACCCTGTGACTTTCTCTGGGTGGTAAGAGCGTCTTTTGTTCTAATGAGGTGACTCCTGGTAGACTGCCAGGCGTGGGCTTGTCCCCAGAAACACCATGCCATGATAAGAAGGCTGGAAATTTCAGCCCCTCCTCCTCCTCCAGGAAGGGCAGAGAGAACAGAGGATGAGCTCCTCCATCATGTCTATGCTGAGGGCTCATAAATGTCCCTGGAGGACAGTGCTGGAGAGCTTCTGGGGCGCTGAACATGCAGAGAGGCAGGGAAGACCATGAGCACGGAGAGGGCCTGGGGCGCTGTGCTATCCACTCTGCTTCACCTTCTGCATCTCTCCATCAGCCCGTTCATCGGGATCCTCCGTGCTACCCTTTAGCATAAACCAGGGAATTTACGTAACATGACTGAGCTCTGTGGCTCGTCCTAGAAAACAGTGGGGGGTCATGAGAATCTAAGATTTGTAGTCAAGTTGGACACAGTTGTAGGTAACCTGTTACTTGCAACTGGTGTTGGAATTGGGGGTAGTTTTACGGAACTGAGCCCTAAACCTGCGGGATTTCACACAATGTCCGGGTAGACGGTGTTAGAATTGGGCTGAACTGAAGGACGCCCAGGTGCTTTTGGCTGGAGAACTGCCTTCCTTCAGATTTTGGTGATTAAAATATTGTGTGTTGAGAGAATTATAGGAGGAACCAGTTTTATTATTATTATTATTTTTTTTTTTACTATATAAGTCCTTATTTTCATTGAAAAATATATTTTTTAAACTTGTTTCAAACACAACAAAAATAATCAAGGTATCTCCCATGGTAATTCCTTCTGTATCAGCTATCTAGTATTTCCCTTTCTCTTTCTTTTCTTGCCTCTTTTTTCCCCTTCCTTCTACTCCTGGGCTTCTGGCCAAATCACACAGAAAATCAGATACATTTTTAACTGAACTGGCCAGATGCTTGATCAAATCAGGAAGATGTATTTATGGGACATGCAATTTAACCTCACAGTTTGTTACAGGGCTTCAGGAGGTTACACTAGATTGACAGGACTGACCAATAATTGGCAGCAGGAAAAGTCCCGGTCCTGTTGTTTCAACTGTCCACAACATGGCTGGCCTCTCCCCTTGCTGGTTTGTGTCAAGTGTTCTGCTCCTTGGACCCCTGGACACTGCTTCACATAGAGATGCACTGTACTTCCCCACACTGTCACCCGCAGGCTTTGCTCGCTCGCTCACTCACTCACTCACTCACTCACTCACTCACTCACTCACCCATTCCTTCATGGGGACTCACATGCCAGCTAGTGACAAAGTAGAAACACCACAAACTACGGCTAAAAAGCCCATGACTGTGCAGTCCAATGGACTGACTTTAAATGCACCTTCAAGAGGCAAATTTGTGAAGCAAGATACTCAATTCCCCTGCGTTAAACACAGAGATAAATCACACAGATCAGATTTGTCTTAAAGCCCTTTTTTGGTTTTTTTTTTTCCGGTACCGGGAATCAAACTCACGACCTCGCGCTTGCCAGGCAGGTGCTGTGCCGCTGAGCTAAATCCCCAGCCCCTTAAAGCCCTTTTAAATTCTGAGAAGTGCAGCAAGAGAACTGTTGAAGAGGAGATGTGGACTAAGGAGGTCCGGTCTGTGAGGCAGAGGCAGTCCTTCCAGACACTGCAAATGAACTGCGAGCGCCTTTATGCCTATGTCCTCATCCGCTCCGTGGGAGGAGTGCACCGTGCTCTCCATACCCGGCTGACTGTCAGGATCGCATGGGGATCTCTTCTTTCTTTCTTTCTTTTCTTTTCTTTTTTTAAAAAATCTGTTCATTATGGAAAACTTCAAACACTTGCGAAGAGTAGAAAGAACAATGACTCCAACAGGCATCCAACACTGCTTTGGACAGTCATCAGGTCTGGCCTGCTTTTATTTTTTCCAGGAAAAATGGCCCTATGCTCTTCCCGCCTCTTCCCCAGGCCCCGGAAGAGCTTTCCAAGAACACAGACGCCTGGTCCACACCCAGGTGTACAAGGGAACGGCAGGATTGGCTTCTTCTCGCAGGAGTCAGATCCAGAAACTACTATCCTACAGTAACACATTTCTACAAGCACAGGAAGTACACAGTAAAAAACTGTCCTAAATTTATGAAAAAAAGCAACATATTTTATGTGCACTATAAAAAATTATAGTGAATTTGATCATTGAGGAGAAGCTATGGTATTACTTATTAATATTTAAGTATGGAACCCCAAGGGAAAAAAATCCTAGATACAGGCTTAGGAGAAACCTCATTTTCGAGAATTAAGAACTGCAAAATGCCACTCAATCTAAACGCTTGCTTGGGGCCAGAGTGAAGCGCCTCTCCTCCAAGAAAGTGAAGACTGGATACAGGGGGAATACTGCACAGCACTGAACCTTCAAGAGCAAGCAAAGGGCTGTGTTTTAGTGCATTCTGGGACCAGCCGATAGAAATCAACGCCAACATGTAGACGCAGTCATTGGCACCTTCAAAACCCAAATGTATATTGCCTACTCAGAAGACTGTGAGTTGGTAAACATTTTTGTCTTTGATGATTTTATCTTTAAAATGATTCCCAAGGCCTATGTGAGCTTTTAAATTAATCCAACCTTCTGACAATGTCTTGGAAGAAATCATCCAATTCTTGTAATAATTTCATTCAAAAGCCAATTGTTCAGCTTCTTAGCTATAACATAAAGGGTTTTAGCAAGAAAGTCTTCTTATCCTAAGATCATAAAATCCTAAAGCCTCAAACTGGAAGGAGCTTCAGGAACATGCTTCTATCCAAACAGACAATGAACTGTCTCATTTTAGAATGCTGCTTTTAACTTCTTTTCACTGGAGAATGTGCACCATAAAACTGACAACATTCCCTGAATGAAGTATAAATCCAGGGGTGGGGGAGACCTGGGCGCTCCGACGGCCATCCTGAACACTCTCTCCACTTTGGAAGCAGGCTTCCTGTGCCAAGAAAAGCAGGCTGCATAGGAACATCTCGCAGAAGGTGAAGCCTAGAAATAGCACAGCAAGATCTGAGCGTACTCGCTCAAAGTCCGCTGAGGTGCTAAGGAGCCAGATGTTGCTGCAAGAAAAATTAACTTTTAGAGTTTCATGTACAGTTTTGGGGATCATTATGAAGACATAGAGGAGAAAAAAGTGATGTGGTATGTTTTCTAAACTGGATCACAACAATACTCCTTTTAAAAAATTTAACCAAATGCGTTTAAATATGCAAGACACAGATCTTTATTATTGTATTTTTTTGATAGAGGGATTGACATGGAGAGTCTATGCCTCCTTTCTCCCGAAGAATAAAATGTCAAAAGTAATTTCTAGCTCGTTTGCTCCAGGCTTGTACTTGGCTGGTTACATGTTTGAATTATTTTCTACAAAATTATTTAAATTAGAAAAGCTAGAGAGGGGGCTGGGGATTTAGCTCAGTGGCAAAGCGCCTGCCTGGCAAGCACAAGGTCGTGAGTTTGGTTCCCGGTACCGGAGGAAAAAAAAAAAAAAAGAAAAGCTAGAGAATCACTTCGTCCTAAAATCGTTTTGCAAAAGCAGAAGCCATGTTGTTTTAAAGAGGTTTTCCTCTTAAAATAATAACTGCTTAATTAATATTTTAATTTGAAAGCCAGTCAAGAAAGCCTAAATCTCCTGATTCTTACTGATTGAAATAATCTACATACAATTAATAAATATTCTAAGGAACATAACTCATAGAAATAGGAAGTCTATTTGCCAAAGAAAGTCTTAAAATTTAAAAGTGACTGCACTACAAATAAGAAAATGAAGGACAGTACTGCAGAATCCCATCCCAACTCACAAGATCATTTAAATACACTTCCTTCTGGTAATTTTAAATGTGAGTTTTTGTACAGTTATAGAGCAAATATAACTTTAAAGTCTGAACTTTTTTCCATTTACTATTAGGTGAATTTTGTTGTATTGCCATGACTTGAGAATTTTTAAGCAAATGCAAAAAATAGTCATAATTTGCATCATTATTCTTTCATTACTACAAGTTAATATATATAGGGCAAATTCATGCATGTAACTGTATAGTTTTGTATTCTTTACTTAAAAATGATTCTTGCAGGTAGAATGCAAGAAAAATTACAGCCACAAATTACAGCCACAACAGAAAAATTCTTACAGCCACAACTGTAAGAATTTTAGACCTTTTGATATATATTGCTACACTACTTTCCAAGAGTGGTATCAATTTACAATACAGTCTGAAACACACAGACTATCTTTAGGCTGTCTACCTTTAGGAGCAATTATTCATTAAAAAAACCTTTTGCTAATTAAATACATGAAAAATTATACTCCATGTTTCTAAGTCTTAGTATCTTTGTTAGAGTACCTGCATATTTTGTTTGGTAATTACATTTCCGCTACTGAGAGCTCTCTTTTTGATGTCTTT
Source organism: Chinchilla lanigera (assembly GCF_000276665.1). Classification (NCBI taxonomy): domain Eukaryota; kingdom Metazoa; phylum Chordata; class Mammalia; order Rodentia; family Chinchillidae; genus Chinchilla; species Chinchilla lanigera. The sequence continues at coordinate 5,925,783 of NW_004955478.1, read as the reverse complement.
TGTCAACTCATGTGGAGCTCTTCACTAGACTTTAATTCTATTGTTTCCTGCTTTTTCTTTGATTTAATTTTATTATATTTAACTCTTTCATCTCTCTGAAATTTATTTTTATACATGGTATGGAATGACTTGACTAAATGCACTCTTCTCCCAAATTACTGATGAGTTGGTTCCAAATATTATTTGTTGAATAATCTTTCACTTCTTATTGAAAGTGTCAGCTTAAAGTCCAACAAATTTAGTGGCATTTCTTTTTTTCTAAGTAAGGTACAGTCATACTTTGAAAAACTAGAGTAGGGTAGAACAAAGAAATCATAACCTCATCACTGTGAGTGGATCTCACAAACTGATGACTTCACGTATGTGTGTCTGCAGCAATGGATGTATATATGTATATTTGAGAAAATAAATATTTTGAGACCAAGAAAAGCTAGACAAGAGCTCTGACCACTGGAACATTAAGCTACGGTCAAGGCCTGATTAATGAAATTGGGAGTGAAATGGAGAAACACATAACCACTTGGTTTGGTATCTTCATCATACAATTCACATTTTTTATTTATCTGCCTTAGACATTCACCTTATTTTTTATTTTAAAGAGGAAAAGCAATAAAAATAATGACAGGATTTCAAGACAAGATAACAGGAGAGTAACAATGGTTAATACATTGTGTATTGTTATCTTCAAAGTAGTTGCTCAGATTACAAGATATAGGCATGAAAAACTGATCAAACAATATAAGCACAAATCTTTCTTTTCTTTTTTTTTTTCCTCTGGTACCGGGAACCGAACTTATGACCTTGTGCTTGCCAGGCAGGTGCTTTGCCGCTGAGCTAAATCCCCAGCCCCCAATCTTTCTTTTCAATGAACTAAGAAATTAGTAGTATAACTGTCTTAACTACCATATATATATTTTTTCTTTTCTCTTCCTTCTTTTCTTCTTTCCCCCATCCCAGTTTCTCTTTCCCTTTGAACAATTTCTTCCCATTTCACAGTATATATTGCACATTTTGGATCTTACTTACTCTTTCAGCTTCTCACACTAGGGAGACAATATGGTGCTTACACATGTGAGTTATTTATTTCACTTACAAGTATGGTCTCTAGTTGCATCCATTTATCTATAAAAGTCTCACATTTATCCTTCTTTATAATTGAGTAATACTCCATTGCATAAAAATACCGTATCTTTTTTATCCCTGCCTGGGTTGATGGGCATTTGGGTTGATTCTAAGGTTCAGATATTACAAAGTGTGCTGCTATAAACCTGGATGTACATATATCACTGTGGCATGAGGTTTTAAATTTTTTTTTGGAAGATAGGAAATAGGGGGATAGCTAGGTTGAATGGGACCTCTAATCCTAGTTTTCTGAGGAATATACACACTGATTGGTTGGGAGCAAAGCTGTCTGTACCTTGGGTATTTAGGACAAGGTCACCGCTTCTCATGAGTTGGGCAGGGCCACTTGAGCAGTGTATGCAGCTCAGGGAGCTGACACACAAAGTGACTTGGCCTTCCCCTGAGATAATATAGACAATTCCTCTCTTGTTCCCCGTGTAACCGCCATGGCATGATGTTTTATTGAAAATTAGATGCTCTTCCTTTTCCAGATCATACCCTCCCCTTAAAATTCTCTGTAAACATCCTCTTATGCTGACTGTATAAGTAAACGCACTGCAGTTGTTGGGAAGTCCTTTCTCCCCTCAGGAGAGAGGCTCCACCTGACCTCAGCTTTTTGACTCTTGTCTTCACTTCTTCATCCTTCACCGTCCTCCCTCTAGAATTTTAAGGGCTGTGCTGAACGCGGCATGATTTCCACAGCGGTTGCACCAGTGGAGAAGGGCTTCTTTTTCTCCATAGCCCCACCAGCATTTGTTATTGGTTAACTTGGTGATAGCCATTCTTTCTGGGGTGAGATGGAATCTCAGTGTTGTTTTAATTTGCATCTCCTGGATGACCAATGATGCTGCACATTTTTCATATATTTACTTGCCATCTGTATTTCTTCATCTGAGAAGTGCATATTTATCTCAGCTGTCCATTTTTTTGATTGGGTCTTTGAATTTGGGGGGTCTGATTTTTTTTCAGTTCTTTATATGTTTTAGATATAAGCCCTTTGAGGGACAGCAGGCTATAATTTTTTTCCCATTCTGTGGGTTGTCTTTTCACTGTTGGTGATTTCTTCTGCTGTACAAAAGCTTTTTAATAAGGTTAGATCTCATTTGTTTATTCTTTGTAGAGTTTCCCGCGTGGTCTAGGTTTTGTTCATGAAGTGCCTGCTTATATTATGTCTTTCAGATTTCTACCTACTTTCTCTTCCAGTAGTTTATAGTGTTTCTGTTTTAATATTTAGATCTTTGCTCCATTTTGACTTTAGTGCATGGTGACAGACACGGATCTAGTTTTAGTCTTCAGCATGCGGAAAGCCAGTTTTTCCAGCAACATTTATTAAAGAGGCTATCTTTCTTTCAGTGTACCTGTTTGGCCCCTTTGTCAAAGATAAGGAGGCTGAGTGTGTGTGGGGGTGTGTCTGCCACTTCTATTCTGTTCCACTGATCCTCAGGTCTGTTTTATGGTCAAAACCATGCTGATTTAATCACAGTAGCTTTGTAGTGTAATTTCACGTCAGTAATTGTGAGGCCCCCTGACTTGCCTTTTTGCTCAGAATTGCTTTTACTATTCTTGGTCTTTTCTCGTTCCAAATGAATTTTAGGAATGTTTTCTCTAATTCTGTGAGGTATGCTATGGTATTTTGATTGGGATTTCATTAAGTCTGTATAACAATTTTGGGAGTATGACCACTTTCACTATGGTGGTTCTTCCTATCCATGAGCAAGGGGTATCTTTCCATTTTCTGATATCCTCTTTGATCTCTTTTTTCAAATTACTATAATTTTCAATGTATAGATCGATCTTTTACTTCTCTTGTTAGATTGATTCTCAAGTATTTCATTTTTTGGATGCTATTGTGAAGGGTGTGGTTTCGCTGATTTCTCTCTGAGTTTGTTGTTTGTGTACAGGAATGTTACTGATTTTTGAGTGTTGATTTTATATTCAGCTATGCTACTCAATTTGGTTATTAAATCTAGAAGACTTTTGGTGGAGTTCTGGGGGGGTCCTCTATGTAGTATATCATGTCATCTGCAAATAATGATAATTCAACTTCTTCTTTTCCTATCCTTATTCCTTTTATTTCTTTCTCTTGACTAATTGCTCTGGCTAATGTTTTCAGAACTATATTGAAAAGGAGTGGTGATAGTGGACATCCTTGTATTGTTCCTGATTTTAGAGTGAAAGCTTTCAGTTTTTGACAATTTAGTGTGATGTTAGCTGTAGGTTTGTCATAAATGGCTTTTATCAGATTGAAGTAAAGACCATCTATTCCAATTTTCTGTAGCATTTTTATCATGTATGGGTGTTGGACTTTGTCAAATGCTTTTTCTGCATCTACTGAGATGATATGTGATTTTTGTCTTTGGCTCTGTTAATATGGTGTATTACATTTATTGATTTGCATATGTTGGACCATCCCTGAATCCCTGGGATGAATCCTACTTGGTTATGGTGTACGATTTTCTTGATGATTTGTTGCATTCTGTTTGCCAGTATCTTATTAAGATTTTTGCATCTATGTTCATTAGAGAGATTGGACTGTAGTTTTCTTTTCTGGTTGGGTCCTTCTCTGGTTTATGAATCAAAATAATACTTGCTTCCAAGAATGATCTTGGCAGTATGGCTTCCCTTTCAATTTCATTAAAGAGTTTCATCATTAGTGGTATTAGTTCTTCTCTAAACATTTTGTAGAATTCAACAGTGACTCCATCTGGGCATTTATCTTAATATGGTAACATCTTGTTTTTTTCCTTTTGAAATAGTTTCACTATGGAGGAATATGTTATTTTATTTTAAAGAGAATAAAAGATAGTAAAAACCTTAGAAATGATACAGAATTTCAAAAAACAAGATAGGAATCCAACAATGGTTGTTATATTACATATTTTGTCTTCAAAGTAGCTGTTCAGATTACTAGATATAAACATGTAAAATTGGTAAAAAAAAAAAAAAAAGCATTAACTGTTCCTTTCAGTAAATCAATAGAAATTAGTAGTACAATCTTAGCTATCTTGTGTGTGTGTGTGTATATATATATATATATTTCCTTTCCTTCCTTCTTTTCTCCTTTCCCTCATCCCAGTTGTTCTTTCCTTTTAAGCAGTTCCTTTCCCTTTCACAATATCTATTGTACCTTTCGGATTTTATTTACTCTTTCAGTTTCTTACACTAGGGAGAAAGACAATGTTTATACATGCAGGTCTGATTTATTTCACTTATGAGTATGGTCTCAAATTACATCCATTTACCTATAAAAGCCTTGAGTTTGTCTTTCTTTATAGCACCTTTGTATAAAAATACATCTATCTTACCCATTTCTGAATTTATGGGCATTTGGATTGTTTTCAAGATTTAGCTATTACAAATCACGCTGCTATAAACATGGGTGCACATACATCCTTGCGGTATGATGTTTTCAGTTCTTCTGGAAAAATACTCCGAAGGGGAATAGCTGGGTTGAACGGTAATTCTAATCCTAGTTTTTTGAGGAATCTTCACACTGATTTCCACAGTGGTTGTACCAGTCTGCACTCCCATCAGCTGTGGGGAGGAGTTCCTTTTTCCCCACATTTCCTCCAGCATTTGTCATTGGTTGATTTCTTAATGACAGCTATTCTTTCTGGAGTGAGATGGGATCTTAGCGTTGTTTTAATTTGCGTCTCTTGAATGACGAATCATGTTGAACATTTTTTCATGTATTTATTTGCCATTTGTATTTCTTCATCAGAGAAGTGTGTCTTCATTTCAGATGCCCGTTTTTGGACTGGGTCTTTGAATTTTGGGGGCCTGATTTTAAAAACTTCTTTATATGTTCTAGATAGAAGTCCTTTATCTGAGGGACAGTTGGCTAAATTTTTTTCCCAATTTGTGGGTTATGGAGGACTGTTATTTTAATTTTCACTGATTCAACAGATACTTGAGTGTCTACTATTGTTATGGTTGATACATTTTGTATCAACTTGAGTCTGGAAGCTTAACTAAGTAACTCAGCAGTTCTACATCCTGGGGTGAAAAGGACACGCCCTTCCTGCTCTAGGATGTTGTTCATTATGTCAACTTGAGTAGTTATAAGGTTAACTATGTGACTCAGCAGGGAGCCAGGGTCCTTACTTTGTATTCATCCTGAGCCTGTGCAAGAGGAGGGCACGGAGATGGTGTGGGCATGGGCGGATAGCCGGCATACAATATATGGAGGAAAAGAGGCTGCTCCCTGCCCTTTTGCTCTTGCTGCTTTTGCTGTCCTCTGCCACCTTGAAGTGTTGCCCCTGTGTCCTGTCACCATGTCTTGGAGCCAGCTGATTATAGACTGAAACTTCCACAAACTGTGAGCTAAATAAACCTTTCCTTCCTTAATGTTGGGCATTGGGTATTTTGTCTCAGCAACTGAGAGAAAAGTAACTAAGACAGCTATGTACCAGGCATGGGTAAAAATAAATAACAGTAAATCAATGGGAAATAAGCCCAAGAAGAAGAGCTTTCCTACCATCTTCTATTTCAGAATGATGTCTCCTGGGCTCCATCCCCGCCACGGGCATCATAGAGCTAGCTGCACATTTGTGCAGCTCTTTCATTCTCTTATTGCTGCTTACATCCATACATAGACTCCGGGACATTAGCATCCACCCAGGAGCAGTGCTAGCGATCTCTTAAATGGATGAACGAATCCCTGAAAGACCCTAAAGGATTCCAGACATTGTTGGATCTTTGAAGTTTTTCTTCTTGTTGCCATTTAACCATGTTGCCAACCCCACCTCTGAATATCCCACATGTACTCAAATGGCCAATGGGGATGTGCTGCTCTGATAGTATCTGTCTCAGAACTGAGAGCCCAGTGACAGAACATTCAATGCACCAGGAGTGAGCAAAGCACGGTGAGCAGAGGCTTTGCCATCTCCTCAATAACAGGGATAGAAAGATGACACAGAGACTCCAGGAGAAGTAGTGAAATTCTGAAATAGGGCATGGGATTTTAAGGGCTGGTGGTAGGGGAGAAAAAGTGTCAGAGCTTCATTCTCCCATGTCTGCTAAGAAGAGTCCATGACTGTGATTTGTTGAAAAAGACCAGATGTCAACAGGAACGTGAGAGCAGCCAAAATGCATGACTCACTGCTTAGAGCTCTCATGCCCCAAAGCTTTGGAACGAGGGGATCATATCCTGTCAATGGCTGCCTGCCTGCCAGTATGCGTGCTGGGTGTATCTACATGCCCACAAAGCAGAGGGTTCATCCGAGCCTTTGAGAATATGAAGACAAGCAACAAAGAAACACATTCAATGTGAAGATAATTAGTATTGCTTCTGTGGTGCTTCTTTCCTACTGAAAATTTTCACAGATAAGCTGGAAGCCCCTGCGCAGAAATGCAAACACAAAAGCAATGTTCTGGAATGTTCTGGGATGACACATCAGACTTGGTTTCACAATGTAATGTCAACTTGATGTTATTAGTGGTGACTGCCAAGGCAGGCAAAGATGTCCAAAGATTTTTTTTTTTTTTATACAAAGAAAGAACTTCATTGGGGGTACAACTCACAAACCACATCATTTTTCCATTTAAAATATCCAACTCAATGGTTTAGTACGCAGTTATGCAACCATCACCACAATCTAATTTTCTTCACCTCAAAAAGGAACCTCAAAGTCATTAGCAGTGATTCCTCATTCTCCTTCAACTGTCTCTGCTCTCCCTCTCCAGCTCTGGGGAAACAGTAAACTACTTTCTTTCTCTATAGATTTGCCTATTTTTGATTTCTTATAAATGGATTAAAAATTTTGATCTTCTGTGTCTGGCTTCTGTTACCTAGTATGATATCTTCAAAATTCACTTATGTTGTAGGATGTAAAACTACTTCATTGATTTTTATTGTCCAATCATATCCCACAGTATGGATACAGCACATTTATTTATCCATTCATCACTTGATAAACATTTGGGCTGTTTCCACTTCTCAGTTATTATGAACAATGCTGCTATAGCCATTCTTGTATGATTTTTGTCAGAAGATAGGTTTCCAGTTCCTTTGGGTATATATCTAGGAGTGGAATTGGTGGGTAATACGGTAATACGGTAACTTTATGTTTACCTTCTTGAGCAATGGCTAAATCATGTTCCAAAGCAGCTGTACCAAATTATATTCCTGCCAGGAGTTAATGGTTCCCTTTCTCTGCATCTTCGCCCAGCTGGTTATCACCTGCTTTTTTTTAGGACAGCCACCCAGTGGTGTGAAGTGGTATCTGACTGCGGTTTTGGTCACTAGTTCTCCCATGAGACACTTGGTGTCTTCCCACTGGTGAAGAAGTCATGTTCTGATGGGTCAGGCTCCAGCCTTTGGGTTCCACAAACCTCATATCCCCACTTACAAGCCAAGTGATCAGAAAGAAGTCTACACAACTGGGTGGCAATTACTCAGCTGTAAAATAACAATACTGCTGACTCCTCCTGAGCTAAGTTCCTAGGACAGTGATGGCGAACCTTTCAGAGCTTTCAGCGATACAGAGAGCCTGCTATGGCACGTGCGCCATGGGTCTGCCATAGGTCTTGTCCTGGGACATTGCCTAGAATAGAGGAACAAACTAATAAATGCTTGCTCTTTTAGACAATAGAGTCTAATGTCCTCGGTGAATACAACATCTAGTTTGCAAACCTGTGTACTTATAAGTACAGTAATTCCAAGACAACGTGGCCAGTGTCCTAGGGAAGTATTCACAAGAAACAGGGAGAAAGGAGAAGTTCTCAAAGGGTTGCTCTTTACCGCCTTATTCCAACAATCTCCATGTTTCTCCCCAAACAGCTTAGTGCCCTATTACAGAAACACATCCACAAATCCTACCACTAGTTGATTAAAGATTTTCTAAATCTTAAACGTGAAATCCGAATTATAACAGTTTTATCAATTGTACACTTTCAGCTGATTCCAGGTAGTCATTTCCTTAGGAAATGCAGATGGTAAATCTGGACCTTCCTTTCTTTCAAGGAAGGGGGCCTGTGTATTTGGCTAAATTAAGTTATACTCAAAATCAAGAGCATTACTTTTCAGAAGCAGATGCCACTGGCATGTGTTAAGAGAACACTAATTAAGCAGTGTGGTAATGGACTTGTACATTGTCCTGAGTGTATGCTACCACAGTGAATTCAGCAAGTCATGTCTTTCTTTACAGCAGGGCAGTCCTCTTTAATAAACGGTGCTGGAAAGATTGGATATCCACATGCAGAAGATTGAGCTCATCTATCACATGCAGAAGATTGAGATAGACTCATATATCTCATGTACTAAACTTAAAAACAAACTGGACCAAAGATCTAAATGTTAAAACAGAAAGAATGTGCTGGAAGATAAAATAGGTACAACCCTCAAATACACAGGCGTACACAAGGACTTTCTGAACAAAACCCCAGAGGCACAAGAAATGATATAGGGAATCAGCAAACGAGATCATAGCACATTAAAAAGCTTCTGCACAGCAAAGGAAACAACTGACAGAGTGAAATAACAACCTCCAGAATGGGAAAAAAATTTTGCCAGCTATTCCTCATACAGAGGACTAATATCTAGAATATATAAAGAACTCAAAATATATTAAGACTTCTCAAAATAAAAGACCCAATAAAAATGGACAAATGAAATGAATAGACACTTCTCAGAAAAAGACACACAAATGGCCCATAAATATATGAAAAAATGTTCAACATCACTGGCTATTAAAAAAATGCAAATTAAAACAACAATGAGATAATATATTACTCCAGAAAGAATGACCATCACTAAGAAATCAAATAATAGCAAATGCTGGAAAGGCTGTGGGGGAAAATGAACACTTCTACACCGTTGGCGGGAACGTAAATTATTATAACCACTATGGAGATCAATTTAGAGATTCCTTGAAATACTAAAACTAGAAATTCCATTTGACATAGCTATCCCCTTTCTAGATAGCTTCCCCAAATGTAAAAAATCGTCATATTAGAGATACATGCATACCCATTTTTATAGCACCACAATTATGGTAGCTAAATCTGGAAACAGCCTGTATGCTCATTGACAGATGAATAAAGACAATGTGATACTTATACACAATGGAGTACTACTCTGCCACAAAGAAAGATAGACTTGAGGCATTTGTAGATAAATGGATGCAACTTAAGACCATATTAAGTGAAATAAACCAGACACGTTAAAAACAAATATTGCACAGTTTCTCTATATCAGTACACCTATCTCTGTATCTCTGTCATCTCTACCTCTTTCTATCTATCTATCTATCTATCTATCAGGTAGGGAGATCTACTAGGGGATAAAGGAACAAGAGCTGGAAGAAGGATGGAGGGGAGGGACAGGGGATGGGGAAAAAAGAGCTGAAGGGGGAAAACGCTATAAATAGAGCTTCTGTAAAGGGAAGGGAACCAAGAGATGGAAGGAGCAGGAAGCGAAGTGGGGGTAGGGGCCGATAAAGAATTGAGGTGTGTTACGTACACGTACCAACTCAAAAATCACTACAAGCTGCAAACATGTACTAATAAGAAAAGGAGATGCACAGGGTGAAAAGGTGGCATCACACCTAAACAAACAAACAGTGGGGCGTGGGCTAGGCACAATTCTTTCTAGCACTTAGCTCCTCCCACATGAGGGGACAGGAGACAAGCCTGGCTACTTCAAACATCCTCTCTATTCCACTATTTCCCTCTTATAAACCAAAGCAATTGTGGTGAAATAACAGGATGTGGCCTTTAAAATTGTTTTCTTTTAGAAACCAACTTCTGCAGTATCTACTAATGTGGGATTCCTATAAGGGTTTAGGAGCAGCTTTAATAGGCCAAGAAGCTTCTCTGTCTAGTAGACCACTTTCCGCTCATCACGGATGTCACCAAAGTCTGTCTGAAGTAGCGTTTTTCTTGGAATCTTTATCTGTTCCATTGTTCTTTTTCTTCTTAGCAATTCCTGTTTCTAGAGGTGCTTCCTAACCGCACAGCTGTGTTCTAGTGAAGATCACTCAACAGGGCCAGGCGCTCAGGCTGGAAGTAGATGGAGAGGAAGCTTTCAGCTAGAGAAGCAGGGAAGACAGCTCATATGTCCATCAGGTAAACAAAATGCGATCTATACATGCAGCGGAATATTATTCAGCCCTAAAAATGACAAATACTGTATGGCTCCACTTGATAAGGTATGTAGAGTACTAGCCAAGCTCACACAGGAAGTAGGCTGGGGGCAGGAGGGGAAAGATGAGTTGTTTAATGGGTAGAGAATACATGGAGAGGAAAAAGCTTTAGAGATACGTGGTGGGGGGTGCTACACAATGCTGTGAATGTACCTGATGTCAATTAACTGTACATTTAATGGCTCAAGTGATTAGTTTTACGGTATGTGCATTTTACTGCAATAAAAAAGTTTTATAATAGGGCAGAAGGGATAGCAGGGACAGACCTCCAACTCTCTCTGTATCTACTGCGGAGCCCACGGTGCCGGCGGCTCCCCAAGCCAGCACTGTGCTGTTTATTTTAAGCACTTCAGAGTGCGCCATAAACAAACAGATGTGTCTGTATACAAAAGGGTCCATTTCACAAGTACTTTGTTCCTAAGCCACCAAAAGCAAAAGAAACGCGAGCAATATTTTTAAGGCTAGCTGTTATTCCTCACATTGAATGTGACACAATTTCCATGTGTTTGCCTGCTCCCCGAGCCCTTGAGGTGATGAAATATTCACCCAAGTGCCGGAGGCCAGGATTCCGAGGGAGGCCGCAGAGCAGAGACCAACGACGCGCTCGCCTTGGCCTCCAGGTCTCCAATCACAGAAAACACCTTGTGCGGAGTTTCCATTGGTTCAAAAATCCTGAGCATGGACTAGAACTCTACATGGTAACAGCAGGGCCAGGACCACCCAGGCCATCCCACCCCGCTGCGTATTCGAGTCTTGTTCCCTTTTTATGTGCGTCCAAGTACAGTGTCTCCCACAATAATTTTTAAAAGGAATTGTTTCAAGCTGTTTCAAGAATTGCATTTCTCCAATTCCCTACAAAGATCCTGAAGATCTGATGAAAATGAAATCTTTCCTTTGCATTACGCAGCCAGGAAGATGCTGATTAACCCAGAAGAGATGGGAACGTTTGGGGCCGGTTCGTGTCACTGGGCACACGGTGGAGCGGAAGGCAGGACCGCAAAGGGAAAACACATCCAAACTGAACCTGGCGTGAGTAAATCACAGTTCTGGCTTTTCTTGTCCTGTTTTCACTTGTTTTCTTTTTCTTTTAAATCTTGTTTTTAATTGGCCTCAAAGAAGCCACAATACACAGCAAAGTACAAAGTGGAAAATATGCCAGAAGGAGCCCATCAAGAAGTATCATAACGCTTATCAATCCCTCGGAGAAGAATGATAGGTCCCGCACCCACCAACTCATTACGGAGGCTGAGCAAGCAAGCGGCTCTGAAGGAAGAACTGCTAACACTGCGGGAGCCGGCTGGTTAAGTGCAGCTGTGTAAACGGGGTCGCCCGAATACTCGCCGGGCTGGAGGCAACCCACAATTCGTCTCCACAGGACCAGCCAGCTCACTTTCTGGTACTTCCGATTTTTCAACTGTGAAAAATGGGCCTATTACATTTTCAAGGCTTTGTGCTGTATCTTTACAGTCAATATAATATGGGGCTTGGGGGCAACGGATTTAACCTCTTCTTTAATAAATGTTTGCTATGATACCATAATGTGTTGAATTAGGCTCCCCTAAAGATGTGCCCAAATTCTAATTCCTGGTATCTGTAAAGGTAAATTTATGGGGAAATTGAGTCTTTGCAGATGTAATTAAATTAAAGATCTTGGGATGACACAGGGAAGAAGCCTTGTAAGGATAGAGACAGACAGTCCAGCAATGTATGTACAAAGCAAGGGCCCCAGAGATGGCCAGTCATCAGCAGAAGTGAGGGCAGAGTTGTGGAATGGAATGTGATTTTGGACTTGTGGTCTCCAGAACTGTGACAGAATACATTTCTATTGTTTCCCATAACCAAATTGTGGTACTCTGTCATGGTAGCCCTAGAAAACTAACACGGACATCAATTTCTTCAATGGGAATAGTTCTGTTGATTTCTATGTTGGTCCTGATCTGGGTAGTGTGGACCAATGCTTCACCCGGAGTCTGTGCAGGTCCCACCTGACGGTGTGCAGTTGTGCACGCAGTATATGACGCCCCGGGTTCTCCTCTGTGGAGAGGAGCTCGGCTCCCCTTCCATTCACAATTTCTTTATTTTCCCAGAGAGCCGGGAAAATTATTTTCTTGGATTTGGAAAATTTAACTGTAGCTATGATAGACAAAGGAAAGACATGTCCAATTGGACCTTACATGAGTGAAAACACATACGCTGCACCCGAACGCCATTTCCCCGTGAGGGCCCTGAGTGTGCCAGGTGACAGTGTGCGAAGCAGCCTCTCTTTCCTGGACTTGCTCTGTTTGCCCTTCGTTAAACTCACCCCAAGCAGCATGGCAAAGGAATAGACATTCTAGAAACTTTTTACCAAACTAAAAATAAGGAAGCCATCTGGAAGAGTAATCTGCAGCTTTGTTCATTCTTCTGAGCATCATCAAGCAGGGGCCGAGACTTGGTAAATATAGGTTAAAAACCCTCCTGCAGCATTAAAGCACCGCAGCCAGTTAACATGTGCCAGGATGAGTTTGTATCACTGACACAGCTGACGTGACCACGCTGGGAGGGGCAAGGTTATCTCTAAACTGTGTCCTTCCATCTCCCCGTGAATGCTCTAATGCGAGAGTCACAGGGAAAAGGAGACGGACTTGCCATCCTCCACTGTGCCTGACCTCGGGGAATCACTGACGGGAGGCCGACTTCCTCTCACACCAGCTGTGCCCGCCTGGATGTCCGCCCTTTAGCCTATAGTAAGAGTCTGCTCAGATACAGCAAAAGTTGAAACAGTTTAAGAAGTAGAACTTTCCTTTCCCCAGTCTAGTAGAAAAATGGCACTGATTAAAAACATCTTTATATCTGTGATGGAGAATTTGCTACCTGTCCACCAGGAGCCATTTTTCACCTTTAGTGATAGGAATCCACGTCTCTCCACCCCCAAGACTTAGCTGCCTATCTGCTGTGGGCAAGGGACAAGGGGCAGCCTTCTTGCAGCCAGAGGTGCTGCCTTACTTGGTGTGCACCAGTGGGCTGTGAAGAGAAGTGGTGCATCGCTCTCCTGGGTTTTGACCTCAAGACACAGAGCCCCAGGGCCCCTCCTCCTCTGCACTTCCGAGGAGGCACACAGCAACCCCACTTCAATGACACAAACAAGGGAAGTGCCCTGGAAAATGACAGAGCAGCAAGACAGAAGCAGCCTGGGTCCCTGAATCACCGAGAGAAGCAAAGCCAGTGCAGGACAGCTGTGCGAGAGAAGACAAACCGCTCTCTTTCCTTAGACACCCTTATTTGGTACTTCTTTAGTGTAACAGCTTATCCATTACTCTAACTAAACCTCAGGGTCAGACGTGCAAACACTAAATCAGTGCTTCTTTATTTAATGAGGAGAATTAGCATGCTTTCGTTATGAATGGTTAGAAAAGAAATCACAGAACACAACCCCATTGCAGTTGTACCCAGCCCACACAGGGGCTGGAGTCCGGCTCCATCCTTAGGGGCCTGGCAGCCAAGAAGCCCAACAGCATTTGCAGGAGAACTAGTTTTGCCGGTCTTGGCCAGGTATGAGTTACTGTGTGATTCTGGACAAGTCATTTGATCTCCTTGTCTTCAGGTTGGTGAGAGATGTGATTCTTTGCATGTATGAGAAAAAACAAGAACAAAAGAGGGAATTTGTCATGAAATTATGTAATCTTTCAAAATACACTGAGCTTATGTCTATGCTTCCTTTTTTTCTTTCTAGGGAGGAAGGAAGTATTACAATGGGCTTTTTTTGACAAAAGGGTGGTTTAGCTGATGATACCTTTTAATAATTCTTTAGTCATAAAAATTAAAATATAATCCCTTTGGAGGCTAAAGGATAGCCCAGTGGTAGGCTACGTGCTTAGCACGTGCAATCCCTAGCTCACCACCCATACTATATATATATATATATATATATCTGCTGTGTATATATTGTATGTATGTGTGTGATATTTTACATATAAATATACATATATATGTATATATATCACTCTAATTCTCATCCCTTAAAAATAAGTATTAAAATATTGCACCTTAGGCTGTGATACCCCAGATGCTCCTCAGGCCCTTATATTCTGTAATGCCTGGTTACACCACAGTAATCAAAAGTAATCTTACAGCGAAGACAACTGACATTTCAGTGACAACTTTAAAAACACCTCTGTCCAAAATGACAGCTCACTCATCACTGTGATCATGTTCAGGTTTATACAGAAGGACTCTGTCCCCAGGAGACTGCCACGGTGCAGCACCAGCACAACCTGGAAGGAAGCTCTGGATACTTCCCCGGGCAACTCTACAAGGTTGTTGATACCAAAAGAATGTCTATTCATTTTCTATGACAGTAAACCAGCTTTTTCTTCAAACTCTGCCATAAAAAAGCAAAATTTTATGGCCCCTCTTTGAGCCTCCAAAGGCAGATATTTTTAACTAGGAAGGAGCTATTTAGGAAGTTTCCTTGCAAAGATTAACCAGGTACGAACAGAAGCAACAACAACAACAAAGGTTTCCATGTGTTGAGTGTTACTACACACAATGCTCAAGTCCTGGGCTGAGCACTTTATGTGCCGGCTACTTCTTGTCATTCTCACAAGGGAACTATGACCACCAGATGTCTTCAGTGCAGAAATTGTGGTACCAGGAGGTGAGCTCACAGGTCTAAGGTTACAGGGCTGCTAAGTGGCAAGGCTGGGATTTGAACCGGGGCCATGTGAGAACAGAGCTCATGCTCCTCCCATCATGGCGTTCTGCTGGGGATGAGTCTAAGCCCTGACTCCTCGGCAGGAGGAAGTCTCGATTCAGGACCAGCATCCTCTTATGTCTTTGGAGAGCTGTTACTCATCCAATGCCCTTGCGGGTGCCCCCAGGACAATATTAGTGAGTCTGTTTATACAACATTGATATAGAGCTTGACAGTCAGCAACCACTTTTCCATCCATTATGCAGCTCGATTCCCACATCTGTGAGGCAGATAAGGCTGGTGCCATTATTATCCCTGACTGACAGCGGGAGCTGATGTACCAAAGGGTATGTGACTCATCTCTAACACAGGTGGGGTTGTACTTCTAGTCAAGGTAAACATTTAGTATCATTTAAAGACAGAAAGCTGATGTGTTCGGAGAGGAGCGCTGAGCATCTTCCCAAGAGAACTTCTGCCTATTGCTGTCCACCTCCCTAAACTGGAGACCAACGTCCTCCTTTCAGTGACAGCTCCCTAACCTCCTGAGTCCACGACCTTCCTGCTCAACTGCCTCCTCCAGCCCCTCAGATATGAGCCTGAGCTCAAGGATGAGATCATCTTAATCATCTCCGGAGTCCTAATTCACAGAAAATGCCTAGAACATAGTGGGTGCTCAACAAGCAGCTGCTATGTGAGAGAACCAGACAACTACTTTGCCCTGGTGGTGGGAAACAACTGTGGGGTATAAGCCCACATCTTGGAGGATGGCTGTGAGCCAGGAGTTGCACATCTGACATTTTCCACAAGGAATTAGCTATATTTTTTTAGTGAACTGTATGTTTGAAGGCCCACGGAGTTCTGGGCTGTGGGCTGCCGAAAGCCATTTTTAGCACGGATCACAGTGTAGATTTAGGGCCTTGTGATCTCCAGAGGCCTTTCTGAGGCCTGGGCACAGTTCGACATGGTACCACAGCCACGGCAGTCATGGCAATGGTAACGATAGACAATGTCTCTTTTGTAATGGAGGCAACATGAGGGCTGTTTACATTAAACCACTGAACATGTGAATCTACTGTCACCAAGTATCCTCCAGAAAGATCAACTTGGGCTTATGTTCACTCCTGGATTTAGGGCAGCCCCTAAGTCTACAAACTGTTTCTTTAGAAAGAAGAGGGGCATTTGGCAGAGACATGGAGGAGAAGGTTGGGTGAACACAAAGGCAGAGACTACAGGGATGCTGCCACAAGCCAAGGAATAGGAGCCACCAGAAACTTTCAACGAGGCCAGGAAGTTTCTTCTCCCAAGAAGCTTCTGTGGGACATGGCTCTGCCAATAAGTGGATTTTCACCTTCTGGCCTCCAGGACTACAGGAAAATAGATGTCTGCTGTCTTAAGCCATCAGATTGTGTGATAATTCGTTACACCAGCCCCAGGAAATGAGCAAGTCAACTGACCTCACAGATTTCCTCACAGATTTTCATGAAGCCAGGACAATGTTGGGGCAGGATGAGAGTAGAGGAAAGGATGGACAAGTATGTCCTTTCTGCCCATGGGACAGACTTGCTTGGAACTCAAAACAAAGCCATCAAACACAGGCCACTTCTGATCTGTTACTGGCATCTTAGAACATTCTAACGATGAGAGGCTCTGTGCTTAATCTTGTAACACACATCTCTGCAATGTTAGCATTGCAGTGATGATACTTTGTTTTAGAGAAACACTATGATAGCTTCAGGCTTTTCTTTTTCTCTTCCCTTTTAAAATAGCAAATTCCTATTTAAAAAAGAAAAATCTTTATCACTCGTGATCCCACCACCTGAACCGAATTACTTCTGATTTTCAAACATAACCTCTCAAAATAATTTCCCCTGCTTCTAACCAAGCAAAGTGATACAGCTTTTTTGGTTCACTTAACTAAATATTAACCCAGGGGTTGTTTGATTTTCATCAAAGACAACCGGATCCGCACTATAATTCCTTAAGAATGTTTCCCTGAAGGAAACTAACCATTAAGCTGCGACTTCCTCTAGGACAGCACTTGAACTCCCAGAGGAAGCAATGCTTTTTCCACAGTCCTTAGGGCCCCAACATCCAGTCTTCACCCCTGGGGTTTAGACTCTTGATGGGACCTCAAACAGGATTAAGTCGTTAGAGCTATTAAAAATAAAACAACAGGATACTATTTTTAAAAATCCCATCATAAAGCACTGCCCCCAAATCTGTCATTTAATAAGAACTTCTAGCTAGGATAATGCATCTGGTTACACGTCTGAGAACCTTAACTATTTTCACGCACTTTCAGAACCCAACAATATATTTACTGAGTAACATAAGCAAAAGATGACAGTGAACATTCAGATGATGCTTATCCTTACCTGAACTGTATGAAAGGTTCTAACTGACTGACTGCTTAACCTCAGGACAATACTATGTGGCAGATACAAGTTTGGCCCCAGCTCTTGGCCTCCTACATTAAATAAAGGTCCCATGCATAAGAACCCATCTGGGGATGTAATGCTGGATTCCGTTCCTCCTTTAGATAGTTTTAAGCAGCCTGTTAAATAGAGGCAGCAAAGAATGTGGCTGGTGGAGCTAACTTAGGGCAGACTAGGTGAAGTTACAGTACACATCCTGGTGGCCATTAGGAGAACAGACATCAGGTTAGGCAAACTCAGGCAAAACTCCTTGAGGTTGGACGGAGTTTTAGGTGAAAGCAAAGTCTCCTCCTTAGCCAAGTAAGCCTTTCTGTGAGAAGAGGGGAAAGAATAATTGCTCTGTGTTAGGCAGATGCTGGGAATAGTATGTAGAGACTTGTGCATGGAGGACAGCATTATTATCAAGGGTGATACCCCAAACATTTAACTACCGGCGTAGCCTAGGTGCTGAGCAATTTGGACATTCTGTGATCAATCAGGCAGGGCTGTGTCCATGAATAATCAGAACAGTCATCCTATGGTGGGAGCTGAATGTCTCTGTATTATCCCCATTCCTTAGAAGATGATACAGATCCAGAGAAGTTAAGTTACTTGTCCAAAGAGACACAGCAAGGGGACATGCCATTATGTTTGGTTATACCACATGGCCTTCTTTTGTTAAAAAAAAAAAAAAAAAGCAAAAAAACATGCTATCAGTTTTCTGAGAAT
Organism: Chinchilla lanigera; assembly: GCF_000276665.1. Taxonomy (NCBI): domain Eukaryota; kingdom Metazoa; phylum Chordata; class Mammalia; order Rodentia; family Chinchillidae; genus Chinchilla; species Chinchilla lanigera. Next base: position 5,907,703 of record NW_004955478.1, on the reverse strand, counting down.
GTAGATAAGTACTTTAAAACTTCAGGAAGATTTCCTTTCCAACAGAGTTAAAGTGAAAAATGTCTGAATACCATCTTGTGACAAATGATGGTTACATGAACTTTATATTTTAGTGTTCAAAAACTTTCTGGAGTGCAGCCACACGCTGCGCAGGGACCATCTGAGGCAGCCTTCGCATTCCCAGCAGCAGAGTTCAGCAGTTGCAACAAAGACCATATGGCCTGCAAAGTCAAAAATATTTACTATGGGGCCCTTTGCAGAAAAAGTTTGCAAGCCACTGATCTAGAAAATTTACTTAGGAGGATTACCCTTTCTCTGATGGCACCAAATAAACAAGGCATGGATGTGCTAATAAAACAGATTATAAATACCACGGCCATGTAATTAGTAAATTCTAAAGGGTGGCTTGCTGCCAAGCATGTTCAATCCTTGATGGATAACCTTCTTCTAATAAGGGTATCTTTCCACTCATCTCTACTAAGGTTAAGAACATTTGTAAATCAAAGACTGAGGGGAAAACCAAAAAAAAAAAAAACCCAAATTTTATGTTAATGCATATCATCTTTACACATTGTATGTTTCATCAGTAAGAAGTTCAACAACGGGCACTCCTAATCCAGGCCACCAGCAGCGATGACAGATGTTACCTCCATGGGGCTGGGGGTGTAGCACAGTGGAATAACACTTGCATAACATGTGCAAGGCCTGGGCTTCGATGCCCGGCACGGGCACACACACATTACCTTCACGAAGAGGGCAGTTAGGAAGGTACACAGGAGGATGGAGGGGAGGCTGTTGCGTTCTGTGCTTTGATCCAGGTGCAGGTTACCTAAGTGTGTTCAGCAGGTGAAAACTCATCTAGATGCACACTAACACCACTGCACTTTGTTCTGACTTCAGTAAAAGGCACACGTTCAGAACTGGGCACCTCTCTTTCTTCTTGGCAATGTGGAAGCTAATGTGCTGTTCGCAGACATCCGAGATGTTAAGAATGCACAGAACGCCGCAGGCTGGGTCCAAACACTGAACAGCGACCTCATGTTGGACCACGTGGGCTCCAAGGCCCACAACAGAGCCAAAAGGGGCAGCCGGTTCCCATCCCTGCCATCTCTCCAGCTTCCAGAGTGCTGCAAGCTCCCAGGGTCCCGGAGATCTAAGCAGGAATGCTGTCACCCCCCAGGCAGCTCACAGATTGGCCTGTGGAAAGTGACCTCTTGGCTCAGTAAAAATATAGAGCTGGAGGAGTCATCCCGGCCACTCGAGCTATGAAGGAAATGGAAATTTTAGCTTCAATAACAGACCATATGGTACCATATAAGTAAGTTATTTTATTGAAGATATGAGCCACTGGCAGCTTACAGTATTGGAGTCACATCAGAGTCCTTAGAAGTCAAAACATCCTATAAAACATTTCACTCTTTAGCATTGTAAATTTTTTCCCTCCTCTCCCTTCAGCTATTTATTGAGAACCCACTAAGTGTGTGTGGGGGGACCCTGAGGCAGGCTGGACTCACCGAGGTGGCACCTACCTCGATCTGGGGAAGTCCAGTGCACAGGGTGAGAGGCAGAAAAAGCACGTGACACATGCCCGTGGTCTTTCCGGAAAAGTAGGAAGGGTTAGGCGAAGGGACAGCGGAAATCCAACTGTAGATTTTTTTAACTAAAGTACACAACTCCCCTCTCTTCTTCCTCCGCTTGCCTCCTGTCAGTCCACTGCCCTCCCCGGGAAGGAGACTAGTCACTTCAAAATGTAAAGGAGACCACGTGACGCTAAAGTGCCTGGCCCGCCTCCTTAGCCGTGGGTCCGCCTTCTAGCCTTTACCTCAGTGGTCTCAGTTCGGGCCACCAAGGGGCTGGACCAAGCAAGGTGACACTGTGACTACAGTGGGCTTGGGATCCAGGTGACCTGGGCTTGCATCCCGCCACCCTACCGGCCACATGACCGCGGCCGTGCCAACCAGCCCCTCTGCGCTGCAGGTGAGAACGTGCGTGTGCCCGGAGGAGACAAGCTGCGGTGGGGTGAGCTCTGACGAGCACCTCTGCTACTGTTCACATCACATTTTTCGCCTTACAGCCTTCACAGTTTTTGGTTCCTCATCATGAAAAGGATCTGTCTGCAGCCTGTTTCTCAAGTTCCCTCCTTAAATTTTACCCTAAACATCACGTGGAGGGAAGGCCATCTCCATCCTGATCCCTCCTGGCACCTTTCCAGCTCTTGTCACAAAGCCTAATGATGCGGTTTTGGCTGGGGCGATCTGTGCGGTGACTGACTGCCCTGCTAGTCTGCGCATGCCACGAGGAGCACGGGTGCCTACCTATTCAGTCTGCCTCCCAGCACAACAGCAGGGCTGACTCACTACTTCCTATAGGACATGCACACAAGCCCACTGCAGGCGAAAAGCAGCAGCTCACGCGAAGCACCGCAGGGTGGGCAAAGCCTCTGTGCGCAAACAGAGGCGGAAAGCAAGGGGCTGACAGCAGAGGAGGTGCAGGGCTAGCTCCCAGGGCCTCTGCGGGGAGGCACTGGTTAGTCTGAAAAGTGTCAACCACAGAATGTGAGCCGTAGTGCGGAGAGTGGCAAGTGGAGGGCTAAGTGGAGGCACAGGGCTGGAGATGGGCTGCCAGCCAGGACATTATCAGACAGTGACAGATATGAACGAGGAGGGCATGAGCCACAATCCCAGGATGCAGGAGTGGGGCCTGCGTGGTGATAAAAGATATAGGAGGGCTGGACCATTTCTTAAGAATGTGTATTCCAGGGTTTGATTTTCTTTCTCTGTTTCCTTAGTCACACATACAGCTCTTGGAGGAGGGAATAGCTTATGCAAAGCACACCAGCCCCAAACATATCTGTGGCTTCATGTCCATTTTGTTCTTATTGACCAGAGGTTTACTGAGACCGCTGCTCCCGCAAGGGAACTGCCTGAGCTGGCATTCTTTTCAGGAAATGAAGACAAACAGAAATCGTCTCCCCCATGCAAGCTGCTCTTCCATTTAGTCCTTCCCCAGAGAGTCACAGCTCACTGAGCTGGAGTGTTTCTGAAGACCAGCCCATGTGGATGTGGCCACAGGTAGGGACCCCGGATGCGGCATTTGCTGCAGGTGGGGCATCTTCCAAGATCTCTGATGGAGGGGAGGTTGGAGGGGGGTCCAGACCCTGGGACAAGATGAAAGGCCAATACCAAGAGAAGAGGGTGCGGACTGGATTTCTTTCTTTTTCAATTTAGTCTGTTCTTCCCTCTGACGAATGAAAAGAAAACAGTTGCTGAATTTGGCATTTTGAGGGTAGCTAAGGGGTGGTGACTAGAGAAAGGTTAAAGAAAGAACTGGTTGGGGGGGATCATGACACAAGTCTCCAGCACTCTGGGCTGGTCCTTGCTGCAGAGCAGGTGCACGATACGCCAGCAGCTTGTGGGGGTGGCAGGGCAACGAGGATCAGGATCGGAAGCTAAGTGCACAGAGCTGAAATGATGACTCACACAGCACCGGGAACAGACTGGAGTGGCTCTCCCCGACTCTGACCCTCACCCAAGTGTCATTCGCTAAGCTGTGAATTAATGTGACAGGGAATTCCAGGTTAAAATGCAGTTTTAAATAATGCTTCACACCCCTCCTACAGCTCCAAAGAGATAGATGCAATAATAATAATAGTAAAAATTTTTTTAGAAAAATACATTACAAAGCAAAACAGAAAGGGCCAGAAAAAAGTTATTTTTCATTATCATACAGGCAAACACTTCCACAGGCTAGAAGTGGGGTGGAAACCCCAAGCTTTGCCTGTAGCTGACGTGCTGGGCCTGTCCAGCTCTAGGTCTGAAGCAGTAAGGGGTGGGCAGCTTTGGTTCCTGCAGAAAACGGGCCAAACAGTGGCCTGAGCAAGGGGAAATCTGAAGTCAGGTTAACAACCACGGGGGCTCGCTTCAAGGGGCTCCCTTGCCGGGGCCACACTGCACATGCTGGGGGGTTTCTTGGCCTCAGAATCTTTATGGAAGGGGAGCCACGCCTTTCTCAGGCCAAAGGAACTCAGAAGCACACACATGGCTTTGACCTCTGGGAGAGAAGGATGCAGACATCCTGTCTCCCGAGTGCCCAGGGAAGACCCACTGCCCGCTGCTAATACTCCTGAAGCCAAGAGCCTGCTTTTTCTGCCATCTTTGAATCCCTCTGACTGAAGACTTTGAGATCAAAAGCAAACCACCACCTTCCATGGCGAACAGTAGGTGTGGAGAACTGAGGAATGAGAAAGCTTCTGGAGCCTTGTGCAGGTGATGGGAGGTTCATGAAGGCTCCTCTCTCAGGACAGAGGAGCGGGCATGGTGGCCAGTCCTGTGTCTACTCCACAGAGGTCGGAATCGGCGAGTCTATCTATGACTAGCTGAGTAATCAAATAAAACGAAACTTTAAGCCTGGTCAAGCTGAACACGGGGATCAAATTTCTCTTGTCCTGGGAACAGCAGAAACGAAATTTCAGCATTAAAAAAACTCCTTCAGCACCTCACAAAAATCAATAGGAAGCAAATTACATGGTGAGGTAAAGAGCCTTGGGCTTTGGCACTTCAGAAGACACTTATTTCAAATTATAGACTGGTCTGGAATTATTCAAGCTCTTCCTTCATCTTAATAGTATTTATAGCATGGACTTAAGCCTCTCTCATGATGTAAATTAATTTTATGAGGCAAAAACTCAAGGTCCTTCAGGCTTTGTCAGTCACCATAGAAGCCACTGTAACTGCAATCAATCCCCTGCTACCCTCCCATACACAGGTCCCTTTTCACAGGTGTAACAGTGCATTCACAATCTTGTATTCGTAGATTCAGCACAGCGCTGCCGTGAGCTCTCCATGCTGTGAGATGGTCTTCTCATAGCCGAAACTTCAAACCACCATGACTAACTTTGCTTCCCTCCCATTACTGGATGATTTCAGTGTTTCTAAATGCCATTAATGGTAACAGTAACACCTGCCACGGAGAGCTCCTTTACTCAGCCCAGACAGCTCCAGTGTCACGTCACTGACCTCTCACAACACACAGTGTGAAAATAGGCAATATTTATAGAGTGGTTTCCATGTGCCAGACTGTGCTAAGTGTGATGCATACTAGGATTTTACTTTAATCTTAACAGAAACACTCTCAAACAGGGTTACTGCCATCCCCATTAAAACTACAGAAAATGAGTCTCAGAGCAAACTAGCTCACCCCAGGCACAGAGTTGGCAGATAGCCACATACTGGAATTCAAGTCTGAGTTACAGTCCCCCCTACATCACTACTTCCTGGAACGAGCATTTCCACACATGGCTTTTTAAATATGGAGTCTTTCTCTAGGTAATTAACATAGGAGTGAAGTTACTAGGTCAAGGTTATAAATAGTGCTCACTGATATGCATCATCAAATTCATTTTCAAAATAAAAACCTTGTCAACTTATAGGCCACCAGTGGAAGGTAAGATTCTCATTTCTAGCTCCTTTACCAACCCTGCCTGCTGTGCTTCCCCTTAAATCTAATACTGAGGATCTTGTTTCACCTCGTTTTCTTTATTACTCTTGAGGCCATTTTTCTTGAAGTTGATTTGTAAGTTTTATTTCATCTTTTGAAAAGGGGGAATATTTTCATGAGCTAAGTACATATATTTTGATGGGAGGATACGGCCCTTCAGGATGAAAAATAATACTGAAGCTAGACATAGCTTGCTAAGAATAATAGCGAAGCATAAAAACAAGGACTAATGCCATATTTTGTCATAAATGTTTGTCAATAAGTATATAACAATATATCTTCTGAATTACTCTTCATATTCTTAATATTAGAATTCTCTATAGTGGGCACATAGTGTCCAGACACTTTTCAAGCTCAGGGCAAAAAGATGGTTGCATTTCAGTCTGCTTTTTTGTCTGTATCCTAATAGAAATCAATGACCTAAAATTCTTGTTATCAGTAGAATAAGATCAGATTGCAGGTTCTATCAGGGTGTCATGCAGCCTTAGAGATTTTCAAATAGTCTCATACAAACATAGGATATCCTCATGGTGCACCAGGAAAGATAGGGTCACTCAGAAAAGCCTCTTTCCTCTCATTTTCATTCTCATAATACAAGGGCACTTTGGGGACATGAACCTAACTGCTGATGACAAGCTCCTACCAGCGCAGAGTTAATGAATTCACCCCAGGAGCAGGGCACCTGTCTTTACGGTTGGTTTGTTTATCTGCAATTTCCTTATTTATCAGTTATCTCATTGGTTCAAACCACGAATCAAGCACTTCCATATAAAATGTCGTTGGAGGGTATGATAGTAGAGTTCCTCTACAGAGAGAATGTAGCTCTTTTAAACTCATCGAAACACCTGTATACTTTACAAGCTCCTGGGCCAGCAGTTCTGGGCTTTTCAAAAAGGTAGACAACAGATGCTCCTCCTGCAGGCTAGAGAAAAACGTTTGCCCCAAATTCCCTAATTCTGAATTCTGCATTTTTTATTGCAGTTTATTCAAAGGGGTCATCCCTCATACTCTAGCAGAAGAAGAAAAAGAAAAATCTAGTGGATAAACAAACAAATTATGTAACATTTTAAAAATATGTGAGTCAAGAAAATCTCAGGAAGGGTTTCAGTGGGTAAGAGGTTAAATGTGGGTGAGATGGACAATTTGATTAACTGGTACACTTCTGGAAAGCTTGGATACTTTCTTGAAGTTGCCGATATATTTTTCACAGCCTCTGAAAGCACAGTATTCTGGAAACTGTACATTCAATCAAAGGTTAATGTATCAGAATCTGGAAGTACTAGAAACAAATTGTCTAGGATCATAGCACCATGGATACAACAGCCAGAGAATTCTACCTCTACAGGTTTACTGAACAAAGAACATCCCAGTGATACAGAGTAGCAGGACAGAATAGTGACAGGACCCAGTCACGTGTTCTCTACCTTATGACGTGGAATAATAGTTATTACTTTCTACAAGAGCAAAATCTACTTTCCATTTCTCCACCCTTACCATTCCCACATCCCCACTTCAGAGTAGCCGGCCTCCCTTTGATCTGCTCAATGGATTTGGGTTCAGTAGGTTTTATTTGCAAAATTATACATCTGCTGCTAAATGAAAGTTTTCAAATCACTGCCCGAGATCAATACGCTATTTTCTGAGAATAACAATTTCTAAATAATTCATTTATGAAGGTTGTATAATTACACTGAGGTTGATTAAAACATAGATTTGTTTTTTCTCCCTCTCAGTTAGATATATTTCTTCTGACCAATTAATTTAGCTAATACGTTCCAAATTAGCTTTTTCTTCCATCAGGGAGAACATTCCAAATGTTAGCGATGGTAAGAGCTAAAGTGACTAAGCTGTGTCAAACTTATTCTTCCTACTTTGGCATGTTACGATTTGTGATCAGGCAAATAATTAAATTTAAACATATCTGCCTATACTGACAAAGTTACTTTTGAAATATAGTAAAAGACCAATCGTTTCCTGAAGCAGCTTCTCCCCTGTGTACTCTACCATCCAGGGCGGTCTCCAAACCCCACAAAAATGTACAAATAAGTGCACGCAGTGCCACAAAATGACGGAGATTCTGAACAAGAAAATTTTACACATTAAAATTCCTCCACTATGTTGATTATTGTTTTACTGTGCTTTCGTTTCATATTTTCATATCTAGATATTTAATAAGAAATTTGATCAGCAAAACTTAGGGGTGTGGCCCCACAGTGAGAACTTATCTGCCATGCTTACGATCCTGGGTTCGACTTTAGTACAACAAATAACAGTAGGAGGGGATTTAAAATTGATTTGAACCTCGTTGGAACATGTGGTTCACATGAGGATATTTACCATTCTATAAGCAACAATTTCCAAATGGCCCCACAGGCTTAATCTTCACAGCATTCTTCGAGATGGGTGGTATGATTTTCATAGTAGCTTTAACATTATCTTGGAAGGGGATATGTTACAGAGAATAGTCAAATGACTTGCTCCAGGCAGGACTAAAAGCTGAAACTAGAACCCAGGGCCTTTGGATCCTGGCCCAGAGCACATCCCACTGGATTATGCTGACAATCTGCTAATGGAAATTTAATTCCTACAATTCAGGTTGAGACGTTTACAGCTATTTAAATACTCAGCTCCAAATGAGAATAGTAATATCAAGATGTTACATATAATTTTAATAGGAAAACTGCCAAACCTGGTAAGGAATGGCAGGGAAGCCTGCAAAAAAGAGCTAAAGCGAGTGTTTCACACCACAAGTAAATGACTTAGCAAATTTCCATCTCACTTTCTTCTCGCTGGCATCTCTCCCCTTCTCGCCAGCACTCCAGAGGCACCACACAGACACTGCCAACGAACTGCACAGCGGCCTGGGTGCTTCCAGGTGTTTCCAAAGTGAGCTCTTTTTATTAGGCGGAACACACATTGTTTCACATGCACAGGTCATAACACGCCACCTGCTGCAGGGCTGCAACACAGACTCCCCTGTGCATCCACAACCCGGTCAACAGAATGGAGCCAGGATGCCCCACAGTCCCCGTATGGCTCCTCCAGTCACGGCCCTTGCGGGCAGAGTGTGACTATGCGGATGCCCAATACTGCAGATGCGTCATGCCTCTTGGCAAACTTGCTACATATGGAATAATGCAAAACATATGACCTTTCGCGTGGGTTCTTTGGCTAAACATTGTGTCTGAAAAAAATCACATTTTTACTGCATGTAACAAGCTCTTCATTCAATGGTGCATAGACTTTATGATGGGATTATACAAAAATCCATCCTAGCTATGAGGACTATTTGGGTTGTTTCCAGGTCAAGGCAGTTGTGAATAACAGTGCTATGAACAACTTGTACATGGCTTTTGGTGCACACGTATATGCATGCATGCACACATTTCTTTTGGGTGTAATTCCTGGGAGCAGGAATGTCATAGGACTGTATATTTAGCTTTATTCCATACGGAGAATTTTCCAAAGTGGTTGTACCAATTTACATTCCACCAACATGTCCTTGCCAACAACTTGTATTGTGGCCTTTCTCAGTCATTCTTTCTCATGACTAGGGGTGATAGCTTATTTCAGTTTTAATATACATTATCTAGACACCTGAGACTGAATATTCTCATACATTTATGTACATTTGTATACCCTTCTTTATGCTCATTTCCTCCTGGATTGTCTTACTGATCTGTAGGTAGTCTTCCTTCTGGACATTAAGCCTCTGAACAGTTACAGGTATATCAATTATCTTCTCTCAGTCCAGCCTACTTTTATTTTCTTAATGTTTTAATTAACAGAAAGTTTTAAGAAATTATTTTGTACCACAAGTTCATTAATATATTTTCCCTCAGAGGGAGAATAACAAAATTGTTTTATAATTTCAATTTAAGCTATTACCTATTGTAATTGTTTTTTCTATAGAGTTCTACTTGGGGTTGAGATATTTTATATGCATATCCTACTGGCCCCACCTCATTTCTTGAACAGACCACCCTGTCCTGGGCTCTGTAGGTAAACGTGTAGCATTAGCATGGAAATGTTGACCTAGAAAAAATCCAAGATTTTAGGACTTTCATTTCCCTCATTTGCATATCTGCAACAGGCATATTGATGCCTAAGTCCAAAGACAAAAAGTCTTCTCAATTTCATCACTTCATCAAGATGCACAAAAATCTTCTTGCCTGACTGGTAAGCTGGAGACAACAGAACATGAGGAAATGATTGCTAAATCATCTCAAAATGAAATGATCATAATGTCATTTTGTACTACAAGGCACAGTTTATGTGCTTTTCAAAGCCTATTTTTAAAATTTCATTTTAAAAACATCCCAACTTCATTAACTCCACACCAGCTCTTCCAAAGAGCTGTCCAGAGGAACAGGGGTTGGTCGAGTGAGTTAAAGATAATCAGATTTCTGCAGGGCAGCTTTCTTGGCCTGTGGTACTCTTACGAGCTGTAAGTACTTCTAAGGAGAGTCCTTGGACTCTTAAGCTTCTTAAACCATGGGTGCCTCTCCACCTAGCACACAAGGACAGTTAGGAAAACTACAAAGCCTCAGGGGGAAAACGCTAACCTCTAGAAATGATGGTTCTCCCAGTCTACTTTTTAACACAGTCCAATGCATTAATTTTTCCTTTACGTTTCATCTAGCTGTAATTTAGTCCAAAATATTATTTCTCCTATGTGTTTATTGCTTTTTATTTCTTGTTCAATAATTTTTTCTAGGAAACACACGTTATATGTTCTATCCTCTCCCCCACCTCCCCGCCCCCTGCATCCACTAGCTCTCCCGACTTTGGTCATAGAAGTCATGGGTGTGAACGCAAGACTGTTGGATTTCTTTCTTCCCATCTCATTTATATTTATAGGATACAAATCTTACAAATATTTCTCAATGAATATCATATTGATATTTTCCTACACACAAAGGACCTTGGTATCAAATTTCTCAACTGTCTCACTCAGAGCTAGACCTGAAATTCCAACCTCTTCGTAATGTCAGTGGGGGTTCACTTCTTATTTTGAAACCTTGATGTAACAGAGGACAGGGAGAAGAGAGAAGACGGTTAAGTCCTGCATGGGACAAGGTAGAAATGGTGGGAACAGAGACCAAAAAACCAAGCACTGCCAAGTTCATTTCCATTCCCACTGGTAATTCTAGCAACAGCACTGGTCCAAGGCATAGCCTCAGGGACAGACCTACATGTGGCCTCAGGGGAGCTTTTGTCTGCCTAGGGACCCAAGTGCTGGGTCACTAACCTCGCCAGTTCAGTAACAACCCACCGGCAGGGGTCAGTCTCGGTCACTGCACAGGAGCCGGAGGCCCGCCCCAGCCACACAGCCACACTGGAAAGCTCTGAAGCTGCTGGGTGACGTTACACAACAGTACGCGACGTCTTCTAGTCACCTCGGCACCCATGTCCTATCTGCTCAATGTCACATTTTAACACTTACAGAAATTTTTTGCTTTATATTCCAATGAGTACACCCTAAGCTGCGCAGTATCCCATACACGGCCTCTTCCTTTCCCTTGATGTTTACCTATCGTAACAAAGGTGTGCCTCTCACATTTTACAAATTAATACAGGGCACACACCCACTTGCAATGGAAAGTATCTAAATGCTATACACTGAGATAATTATATTTTCTAACATTCCCAGTGAGGCTTTAGTTATCTATGAGGGAGGTTTCTTTTTTCTATCCAAAAGATGTAACAACCTCTCACTAAGCATCACTTCCAAACACCGCGTTTCGAAGTCCTGAGGGGCTGCTGTGAGGCTCACACTCCGAAGACCCAGGCCTTCCCTGGACTTACCGTGAGGCTCCTGAACAGCACGGGCTCCTGGAGTGAGGCTAGGAAGGCAAATCTGATGTCCAAGTAGCGTGCATTGAAGAACCTATTTGTGCTTCAAATCTGAGGCTCACTTAAGACACACTGCTAAATTAAACAGCTCTAGTCGAATAAATGACATTTTGCATTCTAGGCTACAACTATATTTATATAAGTTAACTTTTCTTTAAAAAAGTTTTCCACATTGATCAAAGGCCCATAAAATACAAAATTCAGGAAGGAAAAGATTTCATTACCCGAAAGTAGAAAAAGTTGCTTCTAAAAACTGTATCTTCTTGTCTTTACAGGTCTTTCCTCCAAAAGTGATCTGTTTTACTGAAATGTTAATGTGTGCTCATCTAAAATATATTCTGTCTTCTTCTCCCTAAAACATATAAAATATTTCCAAAGCAAATGGTATCTACTGACTTCCCACTTCATTAAATAAACGCCAACAGGGAATAAAGTGATAAGCCTGAGAAAAGCAACAGGCCCCACCTGCCTCTTTGTTGTGACTGAGTTAATCTCTGAAACAAGGAATACAGGAAGTTGCAACAGATCTGAAAAGGAGTCACCCAGGAGATGCACATAAAGGTGCACCTTAGCCCACGAGCAGCGTGCAGGGGCCCCAGAACAAGTTGTCTAAGGACTCTGGACACGCCACCCCACCCCACCCATTCTTCTTCCACTCTGCAGCAAGAAGGGTCTGCCTACAACCTTCAATCTGCAGCATCTTCAGGGTCAGTTACAAACAACTGAGCAGGTGTGAGCCTTCTGAGGCTCTTGCTCTGGTTCCAGCATCTTGTCCCTGACTCTACTACACATCTCTTACCATGGTCTCTTTTCAGGCTTCGGCATGCACAGGTGTTGGGAGACCCTTGGAAGAAGTAGGGACTTCCTAGTGTCAAAATGAGGCTGAAAATTATGAAATAGCTACTGATTTGTTTCAACTTCCTGCTAGAGCAATCTCATTTCTTTTACAGGAAGTCTTATATACTTCTAGAGCCACAATTTATATTTTGCTATAAGGCCTTTAAGCTGGAGCCTGTATTAAAACTCAGGAAGAGGCTAGGTGTGTCCCTCAGAAAGCATGCCTACCAGGGGATTGGTGGAAAAACGAAAAGGTCAAGAAATGTAAATGGAGAAGGTACAATGCAAATTGAACTTGGAGCAACTCTGATGCACACAGCGCCCCTGACACTAGAGAGGATAAACGCAGAGACACAGCACGGTTCTGAAGGGATGGGCTGGAGACGGGATTTCTGAAACGGCATCCAAGCTGAGTAAGAAGTATTTACTGGGTCCTCAGGACAGGCATTACCAATTTCCACTTTGTAAGTGGAAAACTGAGGGCTAACAGTTAGGAATTGCCAAAAGTTACACCGTAAAAACTGCCGGGGCCACAATTAGAAGCAGGTCTTTTAAATTCTAAAGCCTCCTTTCTCTTTACTGTGCACCAATCCTTTTAAAGGAGTGCATGGTGGGGGTAAAAAAAGCCGAAGTAATTCAAGGATACTCACTAACATGTACTAAAATCCATATGATCATGAGTCTGTTTCTTTCAGTTGCTCAGTTATCTCAAGTGTGTAACTGGTGCTTACACAATGCAGTAAGTATCTAATAAATAAACGCTGTTGAAAGGAGCGTAGCAGACAAAGGCCAAGCAGCATTCTTTAGTCCAGCAGCACTGCCCAACAGAAACATAACGGGAGTCATGTTTTCTAGCAGCCTCATTACACTGGTAAAAAGAAACCAACGCAATATATTCTTAAGAATATATTTTACTTACGCTAATATATCTACATTTTTATCTTTCCTTACCTAAACAGTGGGAAAAAATGAATATTTCACACTCTTGTTTACATAATGCCTTTGAAATGCAATGTGTATTTTTCACAGAGAACGTGTACATCTCCATCTGGACTAACCATATAGCAACGGCTCAGTCCCATGGGGTTTGTGGCTCCAGGAACAGACAGCACAGTCCTACAGGAGATTATTCAGACCCCAAATCAACAGGACACCTCTCTATCCCCTCCAAAAAACCAAAAGGTTTGTTTACCTTGGTCCTTCCACCTCATGACATCAAGGGCCAAACTTACAGAAAAGTGTAATTTTTAAAGCTAATAGTACTTGGAAGCAACCAAGATACCTTTAACAGATGAATGGATAAACAAAATGGTAGCATACCCTAACAATGGAATACTACCTGGGATGCTACTGAGCTACTGAGTCACTAAAGGCATGGACAAACCGGAGTGTATACTGCCAGTGAAAGACGATAATGTGAAAGAGACTACATGTTACATAATCCCAACAGGACCTTCTGGAAAAGGCAAAACTACAGAGACAACAAAAAGATGAGCGGTTGCCAGAAGTGTGGGAAAGAAGCGATGCAAACATGAACTGAATTCTTAGAGCAACAGAATCACTCTATAGGACACAAGTGGTTCTTCCACATCACTACACATTATAAAAACCGATAGACTGTACGCTACCGAGAGTGAACTCTAATATGAACTATGGACTTCTGTTAATATTCTATCAGTTGTAACAAGCTGGTACACATTAATGAATGTACGATGTTAACAATGAGGGAAACTGAGTGTGTTTGGGGAGGTGGGATGGCTACAATGGGAACTCTGTATTTTCCTATAAAAATGACAGCTGTATAATGTAAGCTTTTTTTTTTTTTAGTCTTACAGAATGAAATAGCTACTATAATTATGGGTACTTTTAACTAGAAGTCATGGAGAAAGGCCATAATTCCGCTGTGAATGAAGAACATACCAAACTGTTCTGTATAAATATTTACCAAGCTAATTCATGGGTGCTCACTCTGACCCGGGGAAATGTGCCTACAAGATAGACATACGCCAGTCACAGCGATTTCAGGCAGGAGTTGGCCTGTACGGTCAAACCACGGCTCTGGTGCCAGCGGCCAGCTGTGTGCCTTAGACAACTGCCCTCCCCAGCCTTAGTTTGGCCATCTCTACAATGAGGAGAAAAGAATCTTTAAAGATTATTCATGTAAAGGATTTCTCGCAGGATATAGCAGACACTGTCTTAAAACATTTGCTATTACAATTATTAGTTTCACATACACTGGAACATCTGAGAAAACCAGCCAGTACGACGGACCACACAGAACTTAGAAAAACGCCAGTGATCAACTGGCAAAGGAAGAAATGGACCACTCAAGTGACTTTCCTTTTGTTTGTCCTTATCACACTGGAGTTCCTTCCCTCTAAGGTCTCTTCCAGGCCTCCTCTGAGACATATATCTCTGCTATTCCCATCTCTAGCTCTAGTGAAAAGGAATGGCAGTATGGCTGCCAGGCTGGCAAAGATACCAATGAGTTCAGTAACATTTGCACGGTGGAAGTCCTACGGATACCTCTGTTTTTGTTCTACCTAAATTTTTCATTGGGTTAAAACGTGTAACATAAAGTATACCATTCTAATCACTTTTAAGTGTACAGTTCTATACATTGGGTACATTCATACTCTTCTACACCCATCGCTATCAACCACCTCCAGAACTTCCCACCTTCCCATCCTGAAATGAGTTTCTGCACCCATGAAACACTAATTCATCCCTCCTTCCTTCCAGGCCCTGGCAACCACTGTTTTACTTTCTATGATTTTGCTACTCTGAGTACATCATTAAGAGTAGAATTGTATAATATTTGTCCCTTTGTAACTGACTTTTTCACATAGCAAAAATGTCTTTAAAGTTTAGCCCTGTTGAAACACATTTCAGAGTTTGTACAGCTGAAAAATATTCTATTGCACGCATAGACCACATTGTTTCTCCAGTCACCTGTCCTGGACACTTGGGTTGTTTCCATCTTTTATTTATTGTGAATACTGCTGCTGAGAACATGGGTGTGTGAATATACTTGAGATCAAGCTCTTGGCGTCTGTATCTAGAAGTAGAATTGCTGGAGTGTAGGCTTTATCTACTTCTTTATTTTTTGCAGTCTAGAGGATTGAACCGAAGGCCTTGGGCATGCTAGGAAAGTACTTTATCTTGGAGCTGTGAATGAAGAACACACCAAACTGTTCTAAAAACACCAAACCTAACCTCCCCAGGCCATGTACCTCCCTTTTAGGTCAGGCATCCTCGCTGGATGTAGATGACACACACCAAAGGAGAATGTAAAGTCAAAAGGACTCGCTGTCTTCCGAGTAGAAGGGTCCTTCTCAGTGGCATGATGAAAGTGTGGGGATAATCCAGCTTCCAGGGTGCAAGGTGGTTTCCCTTAGCCTGTGCACTTGTCATCTTTGCAACTCAAAGTAGTACTGAGCTGTACTCTATGTCAGTTTAACACACTGGCAAAGGAGCTGGAATTCTGCATGAAAACAAGCTAATGAATTCTGCATTCAAAATTGTAAACCTCAGTTCCACTGGTAAACACAAGATCTTTCATTAATCTCGACTCAATTAAAATGCTTGTGAAAATGATCATTTCTGTGCATCTATCGCACCACTTTATCAGACTAATCTCATCAGTTTAATTTAACAGGCTTCAGAATCACTTAAAATGATATATGTTGAGGAAAACAATCTCCCTGGCCCTCTGCAGGCCTAGCTCCTCAGGAAGTCAGCTCACTAGTACTTCAAACCCCAGCAGGCTGCATTTGAGTCGCTGTTTTAACGGGAAACTTCCAGGGAAAACATGGAACACACAGGAAGTGAGCAGGGATGAAGGAGCGCTGGCTTGGGAAGGCAGCTGATGTGTCCCTGGACCATGAGCTGATGTCCTGAAGGCATAGGCTAGGCTAGACCCCCCAACTCCATAGAGCACCTCCTACCTGTGAGGTCTGAAGCCAGGCTTGCCCGGCAAAATGGTCTTAAGTGTCTTGGAAAATCTCCAATGCTGGTGATAACTCAGAGCATGTCAATCAAAAATGCCAGAGGCGGGGCTGGTAGGTAATATCTTTGAATTCTCCAGGCGATTCTATCGCACAGCCTGGGTTTCAAACATAGAGTTAGGGGGAAACACGGTCTCTAGCTGTTATTATTGAGTTTACAAATCGCTTTTTCATACGCTGCCCCCTTTACTCTTCTCTAGAGCAGATGTTATGCCCAGTTTACAGATGAGGAAACGGACTGTCTGGAGGACTGAGTGACCTGCCCAAGTCCCACAGCACGGACTCAGCACAAAGTCTTCGCCTAGTGTCCTTCCCTCTAGGGACGCACTATCTTGCTTCACAACTTGGAAAAACTCCTTAGCACTGATGAGAAATTCCCTCCCAACACCGCACTCGTGACAGGTTTGAAACACAGACAATCTCTTTTTATTTTTCTGAGTCTAATCAGCAATGCTTATACAAGATTTCTAATTTTTTACAGAACTGGCTTTGATTTAGTACGTATTTTACATTTTAAATTGCATTCTCATTGGCTCATTTCCTTGATTTCCTTTGGCCCACTAAACCCTTCCCCGACGAGGTTTTTATAGCCCTGATTGGACCACTCCCCGCTCCCTGGCACGAGCAATGCCAGCGTCCCCTGCAAGTCTTTGAAGGAAACCCCTGCCACCAAGTGCTCGCAACTCCTCGGCACTGCTGCTTGTAGAGACCGAGTCGCTGCTTATTTAGGACAGCTCAGTCTCCGTTCTGAGGAAGAGCCACCATCCTGGATCAAACCTCCACTCCAACCTGCACCAGGCGTCATTCGGCCGTGACGCCCCAGCCTGCTCATCTCTATGCACCGCCTTCCCGCGGGCCGCTTCACAGCTCAACGCTTATTAAAAGAAAAGGCAAAAGTGACACTTGAAGATGCTATAAATAGTGAATTCCAAAATCTATCTGCCCCAGTGGCCAGGACTCATTAGATCTGAAACTGTTTGGCTTTTCACATGAGAGACTAGAGCCCAATTACCACAGTGCGCAGACAAGGGAAATTGTCTTGGTAACATTAAGATTCCACTCGTAAGCTGTTTACTTGAAACAGTACTGGGTTTTGACAGGCTTAATCCTTAAACAAATTAATTCTGAAAGGATTTTTAAAAATTAGACCCTAGAAGGATTTAATGAAGACTTACAAAAGTATCACTCAAAATTCTCAATAAAAGGGAAGTTCATCTCAGCAGATGATTTCTCTTCAGCCTCCATGCTCGGGGTCCATCTGTCTTTTATATGAACAACTCATGCTTCTCTGAGCCTCAGTTTCCTAATCTGCAAGCCAAGGGTTCTGGAGGGTTTCTAAGGCTCAGCCCTGCTCCAACACTGTCCGAGTCAAGGACATCACTGTCTGAGTCTCTTGTGATCAACCGCAAGGGCTGGAGTAGACTCAAATGAGTGCATCACCGTGCTGGTCCTTGTGAGCCCCAGGAGCAGGCACCGTGCTCGCTCCAATGTGTGACGATGCCGACAGAGCGGTCCCCCCAGCAGAAAGTTCCTCTCGGTGCTCCTGGTCTCACCAGCCATGCTCCACTTTGCCCCAGCCAGGCCCATCTGCTTTTCCCCTGGAATGCTGGCTTCCGTCCTGAGCGGAGAGGAACACACCCAGTCTGAGGGTTGCTGCTCTGAGCAACACAGTCAGGGAAATGACCCCCATTGGGCCTGCAGCAGAACCTCCTCACACACCTCTTTTCCTGCCTCTGCCCCAGGTGTGGGCATTGGCATTCTGGACGCAAACAACTGCACAGGCCCCCTGCTCTTCCTCCTATTCACTCGCCCACTTGCAGTTCTATCCTTCCCTGCTCTGGGGCAGGGCTTCTCTTGCAGCTCAGTCAGAATCAAATCTGTCACAACTCATCATGTCCTCGGCACTGTTCCTGTCTGCCTAGCTCATCCACTTTGGCAAGCAACCGGGCCTTCTCTACCCATGATCGTCTAAGCCTCTGCCAAGTTACCCTCTCCCTGGAATAGTTCTCCTCTGCTCCTGCAAGATTGCTGTTATACATCCAATGAGATCAGATATAAAGGTCTCATCCTAGCAAAGCCACCCATCATAATCTAAAAGAAGGAAGCTCTCCTCTCCTCTCAGTATGCTTTGTTTTTTCCTATACAACACATACAGTGACCAGATAAAATGATATGCTCAATGCCAGTATCTTCAACGAGACCCAAAGTTCCAGAATGGGAAATGTCCATTTATGCTTTGGTATCTACACTGTGCCAGGTATACAGCCGCCAGTAAATAAAGAGCCTGTGCATGAGTGAAGCACGAACCAAACCAACCACCAACAGTCTGGGCCTCGAATCTAGCCATATGGGGCCCTATCATGTTTCATGAGAATTCCTGACTATACAGCTGTGGCCATATTGGCTGGGGTATAATGTTCTTAAAAATTTCATAGTATGGGAGCAGTGGGCTTTTATTCAGAGGCAGCAGTTGCACCGTAAAGCTCTCCAGATGTGATAAATGAGTGTATTTGCTGGCAGGCATCTGGACTGCTGGGAATGGTCGCCTGTGTAGCATGCAGGCCTGGTGGACAGAGTATCAGGATCTGAACCTCCATCTAGGACCACCTGTTTTGCATGTGAGCTGAAAACGCCATTCTCTGGCTAACTCCCTCTCACAGCCCTGCAGAAAATCTACCAAAGGAGAGCTTGCCACTTGGTAGGAAGAATAGGAAAAAAATTATTGGAGAAAAGATTTCCAGATTTCAAAAGAATAGGCAAGAAGAGCCATTGTGTCTGCTGAACAAAATCTCCACGGGCTCTATTACAAAGCACCCTAGAAGGTATTTCTCCTTGCTAAAATTGTTCAGAAAAGTACCCCTCTCCCCATATAAAACACAAACCATATTTTAGTACCCGTTAGATGAGAGAACACCTGCACCAATGATTATACCGAATATATTATTTGAAAATCCTAATGAGTAATCTTTTTCCAGAAAAATTTTAAGGCGTGCATAATTCATTAGACGGTGTACTTTTTGTGTGTTGGATTTCACACCCATTCAAAGAGCGATTGTGGGATCGTGAGTGATATGTCTAAGAAATGTCAGCAGGAAATCTTCTATTGTAAGTAGAGTGCATGAATAAAATATATTACTAACAATTTTAGACTCATAATTTGTATCAAGTTGTCTGTCTTTGTGCAACTTGCTGCACAGAGAAAAGTCTCTGAATAATTCATTATGTCCTTCCCCAAATTCCTTAAAAAACTCAGCGACAGTGTAAATATTCTATTCCTTAGGTGAAAAAACAACCACATAAGTTACCCAGTTAGATGGAGTTTCTCGGTCCTACTGATCCCTTCTCTTACCAATTGAAGAAACCCTTATCATAGGACAGGTTGAAGGTATTCATTCCGGCTCTGAAATCTTTGTGAAGTCCAGAGGCTCACAACTTCACCAAACCAACAAGTTCAACTGTCAGCAATCCAAAGGGCTGGCAAATTTGTTCCTTCTTTGATCCAAACTGGTTTCCTCACCCTCTTCCCTGGTCCTATGGGGTCCCTCCCTAGGGAGCTTCCCCTCTTCCACATCCGGCAGCCTTTCAAGGTCTAAGAAACAGCCCTGAGGTCTTCTAGTGCTCTCTTTTTTGGTTAAATATTTCAATTTCTTTAGCTCCAGGAATCAATGCTTTCAATAATAGCTTTAATGTCTTATGAACTAAAAATGATTAGATAATGGGTAGTATTTGTCACCTATGAAGACCATTATCTTGGCCAAAAAAGAAAAAGAAGGGAAAACAGAAGAAGGGAAAGATTATTCTCAGAGCACAAAGATTATTCTCATTTGTATATGGCTCCAGGTGCAAATGCATGTTTTAACAGATGTTTTCTGCTCATAACACTAAAATGTTGAATTTTTAAAGCACCTTGCAGTAAAAGACCCAAATGTGTTCTGAGTGGAAGGCTTCCAGGGGATAGACTGAAACACAATGCGTAAAGGTGTTCCTGTGAGCCGGCGTTCAGCTGCAAAGAACCCCAGGCTCAGGGAGGTAGCTCCCTGGATGCCGCACCCATTCTGAGCTACATTGGAGCATTCACACGGAGCATTTTTCTTAAGAAAAAGTGGCCAGCAAAAATTCACTTGACAAAATAAACCAGAAGGCTCTGTATTTAATGATAGGAATAACACAGTAATAGCAGCATTCATTGCCAAGGTATGACAAATGAAATCCTTTATGACTTCTTGGATTGGGAACATTTTTAATCATACCTAGCATCTGGACTGGAAGCTCTTTACTGAAGGACAAACTAATCATTTGTCAGCTGTGATAGTTCACAGCAGAAGGGCCAGTAATAATTTTTAAAAATCCAAAAGACTTCTTGTCCCTGTCACTCAAATGAGAACCTGGGTGGACAAGGCCACACGTTATCACGTTGCCTAGACATTTCTTACACAGAACTAGGAACTAGGATTTCTAGAAGACACACTTTCCAGGAGGGATGATGTATAAGGCATTTGTAAAAAGCAGATTCTGTGGCAGTGGCAAGGTTGCAAGGTGCCCGAATAAAGTGCAGGTGTGTGTGACACATCATTCTGCCACAGTGACTCTGCAGCACGAAGGAAAAGCAACTTTTGGTGGTGAGGGATCTGCAGGTGGTGACTTCCACAGAGGAAGCCACATGTTTGCTGCAGCCAAGAAGTCTAGTTGTACAAAAAGGTGACACATTCTACGCAACAGCCCTCCATGTACCACGTCCATCAGTCCAAAAAGAAGTAGCTTTGCATAAGCACTTGCTATGTTCAAAATGCCACGATGGCTGCTCTGTAAGAAAGAGTCTCTGCCTTCTAAGAACTGACAATCCACTTAATGAGCAGAACACAACCCCAACATGCCGGCCACTCCTACAGTAGGAGAGGGCTCTTCTTCAACAAATCACAAAACCGGGGAAAGAAGAGGGAAGCAAAGACTTTCAACAGGGTAATGGATGTCACAACTAAATTACCTTCACATCCATATATTTATTTACTAGGGTAAAACAGTAAAAGGTCAGCCTACCTTTGGAGAACAGGTAGTATTTTAAAAGGTAGAGAAGAACACAGTCGTATTGGAGAGAAGGCAATAGGAATGAACTGAGGCATGAGAAAAGTCACAGAAATGTTCTCTTCCAGCTCAAAGGCCCCAACAGGAGCTAGAAACATGTGCATGATTGCCAACAGGGGCTCTAAGGATCTCCTCGCTCAAGGATGTCTTCTGCAGGCTCTCTGCCCCACAGCTTGTGGTTCCATGGCTCCAGGCTCACAGGTTCCAAACCTGAACAAGGATGCTTTCTGAGAAAGGTCTTCGCCCTGCCCTAGCAGGCACGCCTTAGACTTTCCTCTGAACAGAGGTCTCTGCTTTCTCCCCTCTGTCCTAGTGTACAGAGCACAGCCTTCTTCTCACCGGCCTGTGCTTCTCGCCTCTAAATTATCCCCCCAGCTTGGGAACACTTTGGCTTTCCATTAGCCTGTCCACGTTCCAGCTCAAGGTCTGAGGCTTAGCTGGAAGGACTTTCTGGATCACCCACCCTCCCCACACGCACACACGCACACGCTTCACCTTCTGAACAGTAAACTGGTACAAGCTTTCCACACTTCTCAGCTAATTCTCTGGCTTCTTGAGGCGCAAAACCATACCTTCTACTTCTCATGTCTTCTCATAGGCCCTACCTGATGCAGCATCTGATAATGAAGCATCTGATAATGAACTGTGGAAGTTTCTGCCACACGGACCTTTGCAGGGAACTCTGTTCCTTGCAGTACCTTTCTCAAGGGCTGCATCAGTGTCCTCGCAGCCTGGTCACCAACCCAGAATGAATGACCCAAGCCAAAGAATAAGGGAGAAGCTACACTGCCTGTTACATCTAGTCTCAGAAGGCACACACCATCACAGTCATTCATTAGAAGCGAGTTGCTTAGTCCAGTCCTCACTGGAGGGGATGAGATATAACCTCCATCTCTTGAAGGGAGGCGTCTTAGTCATTTTCCTCACTGCTGGGACGAAATACCTGACACCCACAACTTAAGGCAAGAAAGGTTTATTTTGGCTCGCATTTCAGTCCACAGTTGGCTCACTCCAAGGCAGGGCAGAATGGCAGAGGGATGGCAGAGGAAAGCTGCTCATGACAGAGTGGACAGAGAGTGAGGGGAGGAACTGGGGAGGGAGACAAACCCTTCCAGGCCACATCCCCAGTGATCTACCTCTTTGGACCAGACATCTCCTAACAGCAGGCAGCTGTACCGCTTTCACAATGCAGTCACCTTCCGAAAGTCCCACCTACGATCACCTGAGGCTTTGAGGGGACCTCTAGATATAAACCATAACAGGGGGAGCACAAAAGGCTTTATATAAGTATTTCAAAACCACAGTAGGAGAGCCCAAGAAAAATGTGGGAGGAAGGCTGTCAGCAGGTGACAGACAACTCAACCAAACTACCCTCATATCTCTATAACTTCTATATATTTACTAGGGAAAAATTATTTGCTCCAGCCTCACTTGAAGATAGAAGATATAGGACTTAAAAATCAGTTACAAGCTTTTTATGAAATTCAGTTTTTTCCTACAGCTACGGATATTTATATATTTTACTAAAAAGACATCCCTGGATCCCAGAACCAACAGGCTCTTAAAAACAGTCACATACAGGCTTGTTAGAGACCATGGCGGGAAGCTTCTATCAAGGCTCCTAGCGGGCCTGCACCTGCAGTACTCGGGCCATGGTGTAGTCTATTCTGAGCGTGGGCTGCACCTAGTGACTTGCTTCTGTCTAGTGGGGCATGGCAGACGTGTTAAGCTGTCCTCTGTATGAGAGGCTGTGGCTGCAACCCTCTCTGCACCTCCGCTCCATCTCAGCTTCTCAGTTTGCATTATTGGGGAAGCAAACAAGATGCCAAGGAGGCAAGGAACGGAGGCCATCTTTTGCCAACAGCCAGAAAGGAAAGCAGGCCTCAGGCTAGTAACAGCTGAGCAAGCCTGGAAACAGACGTAGCCCATGCAGCCTTGACATGACCAGACTCCTGGTTTGGACCCGTGAGGGGCTCTGTGTCAGAGGTCCGGGCACGGATTCCTCACTCTCAGAAACTGACAGAACAAATGCTGTTGTGTTACGTCACCAAATTTTGGGGTACTCTTTCCTGTGCGATCGAGAATACCTCTATTGTTTATCCTGTACCTAAACACATACATTGTATGCAGATCTACAGTATTCGACACTGAAAGAAATCTTATAGTCCAAGTTTTTATAAAATAAAAAATCCTACATATTTTCAGAACTCAAGCTATACACTTAAGATCTATGCATTTGATATATGTGAGTTATGTTTCATTAAAGGAAAGAAGAAAAAATAATACATACCCCTTCATTTATCTTATGTATAAATCCGGATTTTCATAAAAGCAAATTTCTTACAGTGGAAAACTCACTATTCTGCTATGTACGGTAGCCTTTGATATGCTCCCTGCTAATGATCCTGCTCTTGGTATTCATGTTTTTATCTGATATCCTCCCCTTGAGTGGGACCTATGGACTGGGGACCCAGCACAGAGGAGGCACTGAACAGGAGGCCATTGATGTGTGCAGGGGCTCTAGTGAGGGTCTTAATTCTCCTTTGTGTGCCCAGGAGAAATCTTTTCCTATGTCTGTTCCTCATGCATCCTTTGGGCTTCAGTGGAACTTCTAATCACCAAAGGACTGGGCAGTTTATATAGAAACTCAGCACATTCTCCCCAAAGACCTATAGCCAGGGAAATCCCAAAGGAGGCCCCTGTACAAGAACATTTACTCAGAACCAAATGAAAGTCTAACACTACTTCCTTTTATTGAGTCCTTGGCCTTTCATTTCCCATCACAGGTATATGCCTCCTTACCCAAGTAAAAGAGGTGACATCCACATGTCAGAAATGCATGTCTGTTTCTTTATGACATACTGAGAAATGACACAAAATGGTCCAGGGATTTTGTTTTTCAAGTGGCTCCAAATGGATACACAAGTTTACAGGAAGTGTAAGTCTCTCTAGGGCTGGGGCTATAGCTCAGTGGTGAAGCACTTGTCTGGAATGCACTAGTCCCTGGGTTTAATTTCAGAGAAATTTTTTACCTTGTAGAGGGAGAAAGCAGGGGTGCATGGTGAGAGGTGGCTTATGCTTCCAGAAACTTCATTCCTTCTAGATTTTATAACCCCCTTTACTTCTTGTTTGGGTTCCAAATGAGTTTTATGTGTGCCATCAGTAGGAAGAAGCCATCCCAGGCACCTCCAATAAAGAGAGGTGAATTAAAAACAGAAATGTAAGAGGCAATTAAGGTTCTCTGTTTTGTCATTAAGAAATAAACTTCCAGAATGGAATACCAATATCTCTTGCTTTTCTCTCCTATCAGCAAGTGGTTTGCATTCCAACCAAATACTTTAAATAATTTGAGTTAGAAACACCCCAGAGGAGGTCCCGATGGGAAGCACACAAATGCTGAATATTAATTAGTTTGAGATTTGTGGTTTCTGATTCCTTCATACCATAGATTAAAAATGAGTGGCCAGAATACAGTCCAATCTGTGGTTGTTTTGCCTTGTTGCCTGGAGGGATATCATCATCCTCTGTCTTAGACATGAATCTCTTGAGAGAAGCTAATGCTCCAGAACGTTGCTTTACTCCAAGCCGGAAGGAAGCAACCTGGCAGACAGTGAGACCTCAGCTGGTTCCCACCCAGCCTGTTATCATTCGCCATAGAAGCAATTTAACATCTTTTCCTTGCGTGGAAGTTGAGCCCAGGCTCTGGAAAAAGGACAAAGAAGCAGTCCCTCCTCTACCCACACTCAACCTTATTAGTTTGGGCACATCCATCCATTCCCCTAAGCCTCAATTTCCCCCTCTGTAAACCCTAACTGTAAATTGTTATACATCATTTTCAGGAGGGAAGGAAACATTAACAACATCTTTGCCAAAGGGAAGAGAGTGAGGAGCACTTTCTCACCACCAGCTGGATCAGTTCTGTGAGGTGTGGTGGAGTTTACCTTCCATCTCAGTGCACTTCTGATATTTACTCTCATGGCTAATGAGAACTGTAAGTAGTAGTAGTTTTTGTTTTATATTACTCTTCCACTATCAATTTCAAGAAAGGCTCCTTCCACAAGAGTCAACAACATGTTCCCTTGGGCTACGGACCCACTGTTATAACCAGGCTTGGCTTGGATGGTCTAATCAGAAAAAATAAAAGCCTTGAACATCCCATGTTTAAAGGATGACTTGGGATTTGCAAACAGGCCTTTAAAAAAAGAGCATAGCAACATGTTTTTGCAAACTTCTAAGCAGCCACACCATGTCATTAATGTCTCCCAGAGTTCTTAGTCAAAACTATCTGAAAGATGTTTGGCTAATTTTCTTATGATGAGTGCCTTAATGTGTCTGAATAAAATACCATGAAGTGGTTTCTTTGTTTGCAGATAATTATTTCTCAAGGTAAATATTTGATTCAAACTTGTGTGGTATTAAGGGTTCATTATTTCCAATAACAAATGTGGAAATCACCATATTTTTAACCCCACTTATGCTGAAGGTTGTAATTGTTTCATGAAATTCATATTTGTTACTTAGAAAAATTCAAACAGGAATTTGATGAGAAAACAATTTCATTACGTTCTGTTGTTATGGGTATTCCAAAAGAGGAACACGAGGCATTGAAGCATTAAGCATCTGGAAAATACATCGATTTCCTTCTGTCAATATTTGAAATTATCAAAATGACTCTTGATTTTCAAGTGCCTTTCTATAAAGTTAATACTGAATGGGCAAAGAATTTATCCACAGTGGACAAAATTAATCGTGACACCTTCGAAAGGAAAGTTTAGTTACTGGTAAATAATTCTCAGTAAACGGTGAAACATCCTTCCACTCAATGATAACTTCATTTGGAGTACATTCAGTGAGCAGGGGCTAAGAGCCCTGATGCTATCCCTGATGCTAGGAAACCGAGAAGACTCTTAGCCTCTTCCTTCTGCAAAAGAAGATGGTGCCCAAATTATCCAGCAAAAAGTAACAGCAGCCAGGGTGGAAGGAGGGAAGGGAGGGATCAACCACAACAGGGAACAGAGGAGGCCATATTAGATTATTGGGGATTCAAGAAGGCCAGGCTCACCTAGGTTTTGAAAGATAACCGCTTGACAGGTAGATAATGTGGCCAGGAAGGTCTCTAAGGTTCGGGATGAGCAAAAATGCAGAGATGGTGACACATTGGGCATACTGTATATGGAGGCATGGACATAAACTTAAGTGAAGGATGAAGGCCAAGCGGTGGGCAGGAGTAAGACCCAAGGAAGCCTTAAATGAATGACACTTAAATCTGCTAAGGACACAATGTGAGAAAAAGTAAGGAGCTCAACTTAATAGCAGTACGATATAGAGACAGGAAGAGAGATGGTAGAGGCTACAGGGACTTAAAGTACTTCTTTCTTGGCTAGAGATGAGAGAAAATGTAAGCCAACTGTTGTAAGGTTCTTTTCTAATGTGGTGTAATGTTATTGGAAGATAGACTGTAATTGATTAAAGATATACAATATAAACAGTACAGCAGCCATTAATGAAACCATACCGTAGCCAGTAATGAAAAAACCAGACATATAGCTAATGTTGTGGGTTGAATTGAAAAAGGCATTTCAAAGGTTAAACCACAGCATATGTGAATGTGACCTTATTTAGAATAGGGTTTTTGCAAATGTAATCAAATTAGATAAGGTCCTATAAGCTTCAGGTGGCCCTTAAATCCAAAGACTTCTATTTTTATAAGGAAAAAGAGATTTGGAGACAACAGGTTCACATACATAGGGAAGATGGTTGTGTGAAGACAGAGGCAGAAGATGGAATAATGCAACTATCTATAAGACAAAGAACAGAGTACCAAGTTTTCTGGCAATAAACAGAAGCTAGAAAGAGGCAAGGACATGTTCTTGCCAGGAGCCTTCACAGGGAACATAACCCTGTCAATGTCTAAACCTTGAGTTTAGACATTTTGCCTTTAGACCTATGTGTGAATAAATTTCTGATATCTGAGACAGGCTGTGGTAGCTTATTATGGCAGCCCTAGAAACTAGTATATGCTAGTAAGCCAATCATGAGGATAAAATGTAGTAATTAAAAATGCTCAATTATCCCCAAAAGAAGGTAGAGACAAGAAAGTTGAATACAATTAGGAAGATGGTAGTGGAAGAACTGCTTAAATGAAATGGAAGATAGATTCTTAGGCCTTGAAGACAGCATTGCAGCTAGTGACCATGGCAGAAAAGATCTCTTAAAAATAACAAAGGAACAGTAAATAACAATTCAACAGCTGCAAGAAGAGGAAAAGAAAAACAATGTAAGGCTGATAGGTGTCAATGAAGGAGCAGGAGGCAACATGAATGGCATAAAAAGACTATTTGCAGCAGTAATAGCAGAAAATTTCTCAAGCATGGAACAAGTAAGACATATATGCTCACTTAAGTGAGACATATAGAACCCCTGTTATCCATAACCAAAATGAATCTACACACAGACATATATAATCAAGATCCCAGAAACTGAGCAAAAGAACAGGTTATTAAAAGGGATTGGTGGAGCACACTTCTACACGTGTCTGGGTGGGTCATGGAGTTGTGGCCTTGTGGTCTTTGTCTGGTCCCTTAGTCCTTTACACTCTGGCTCTTTCCCTGCTCTACCTCCTCACTGCCACATGATGAGCATTTCCTCTGCCCAGGCCCTACCACCATGCTGTTCCTGCCATGGAGCCAGTCAACCAGGGACTGAAAGCCAGGAGGCCAAATAAACCTCTCCCACTTTAGGTTTGGGTGTGGGGTATTTTGTCCCTGTGATAGGAAAGTAAACAGTGCTACTTTTCTCCTTGGAAAAAGTAAATATAGCTACCAACAAACAGCAAATTTATACTGACGGAGCCTTGGATGGTTAAACCTTTTTCTTTCATTAGTTTTTCCTATAGTCAAGCTCTGGTAATCTAGCTATGATCAAAAACATTAGCTTGCACTGAGAAATAACCAATATGCTGTTAGGACAAAAAATAGCTACCTCAGTACCCCCTGAATTTGAGGCACAGAGTGGACAGGTAAGTTCTGTATATTTAACTCTTGGAGCATTGAAAAGTAGAAATAACCCTTTTGAAAACTCAGAGAGAAAAATCTTCCAACATTTGCTTAGACCTAGGAAAAAAGCCTGGCCATCAACAAATATCTGATTGACCTAAATCATGGAAACTTGGCCAAGTTACTATTTCCTCATCTGTAAAATAGAGAAAATAATAGTAACATACTAGGGCAGTTGTGATCATTTACTTTAGAAATACAATGTCTTTCTTTGAATTCAGAAGACAGAAAGTATCATAGGTCTTCAGGTAACTCTTGTAAGGGAACATCTATATTTTCTGTATAATTAAATAGTTTTTATGTAGTAAGTTTTATTTTTATTTTTTTAAACCAGTGCATGTACAAATATTTTAAAAACGTTTTATAACTATCATGTTTACTTAAATAGACTAAATCATAATACATTCACTATTTCTTAATGGCTATAGTAGTGACCCTAAATCAGTATTTATTCTGTTTGCCTGCAGCAATGGGCTGTGAGCTTTGTGAGGCTCTTATTCTACACCAAGTGGCCTGAGCTATCTCGTTTCTGTACAATTATCAAAACTGCTGAAGTTTAGTGCTGTCCTTCTCTCAAATGGGTCTACAATTTGCCAGTTCTCCCAGTTCCTGATTCTGGTATTTAACAGAAGAAAGCTTGCACACCAGGAGGCTTTGGGTATTAGCCTTTTCTATGGTGTAGGATGCATGGAATTCATGGCAGCTGGTAGGATTGCTGAGTGTCTGGCATTACCCCAGTCTGGCTTCACAACTGCGCCTCCTATTAACAGTAGTAGATAACTTGGAACTCACGGATTTCCTATAGTCTCAAATAACAGAGTACTTGATACCATCAAAAGCCTTATCTCACAGCAACTTGTGTTCTCGTATCTTAGAGTTTTTCATAACAGAAATAAGAAAATGAGTGGTGTTTGGTAAAAAGGGGAGAGAAGAGCCACATGGTGTTCAAAGGATGCCAGGAAGCCAAGAAACACTGGCATCCTTTTGAACCTTCAATGTTCATTCAGTAAATTTCAACTATGCTATAAGAAAATTATATTTTATATAAATATGATAAGCCCAATTTGCTGTAGACATCTGTGATCAAAATGCGTCAGGTACTAAATCTGGCATGTTGTATTAAACATTTTATGGACTATACACAAGAGTAGAAATTATGGAAGTATGTAACTTTAGAAATGGAATGAAAATAGCAGCATAATTCACTGTTAATTAGATGCCTTCAGATGAAATGATCACCGGGTCTTTAGCTGTAATTTCAAGGTACTTTATGACTATAACATTTTGCAAGTACAGTTTTATTTGAAAATACTTCATCGACTCATCAAATTCTCTTTAAAATGCGACCCCCATTCCATGAAAACTACACACACACTCTAGGAAGGAACCACTGAACATAACATAATTTTAATTCAGTAAAACAAAATATATGCACTAAGCTACACTCCATCATTTAACACCATGATGATAATTTTTCAAGGGAAAGAAACACAACATTTAACATCTAATGGTTGGCTCTCAAGTCTCCCAAATCTGCTTCCACTGCCCTTTCCAGCCTTTATCTCCTACTATGCCTCTTTACCCAATTATTGGTTTCTGAATAGTTCTCATACTTCCCAATACCATGCCTCTATCCAGAGTGCTTCTCATGCCCCTGCTGGCCTACGATGTCTCCACATCCAGCACAACCCGTCTATTTTCCGAGGAGCAGTCTTTGAGCAGAAATAATCTGTCCATGTTCTTATCTCCTTGGTGCTGGGTACAGTTCTGCATCGCTTAACAAGGGAGGTATGTTCTGAGAAATGAACCATTAGGCAATATCCTCCTTGCGCATACATCACAGACCGTACTTAGACAAATTGGGATGGTACAGTCTACTACACACCTAGACTGGATGGTATATCTTACTATTCCTCAGCTCACAGGGAACAACCAAAAAACCCACAAGGTTAAACCTAAGAAGAGATAAGTGATTCAGCCAAGGGATGCAATAAACATGAGATGTATGAGCTGCTGCCAGTGTAATATGGCATACTGCTTTACAGTAACTTTTTTTTTATAAAAGTAGCACATTGTAAAAAAAAAAAGTGCTTAGAAAGTTTAGCAAATACCTAAAGCAGTAAGCCAGTCATTTATTATTATCAAGTGTTATGAATATGCTGTACTTGCAAAGGACAGGCAGCATAGTGAGTTTGTTCATACCGGCATCATCACAGACACAAGTAATGTGTTATGGCTGTGGTGTCACTAAGTGATAAAAGATTTTCAGCCCCATTGTTATCTCCCTGAGCCATAGTCACATAGGGAGCTTATGCAGTATGTGGTTGCCCTTGGTACTCTCGCGCATGACCTCTGTGCTGTGGCTTTTCCTACAGCATGCCCATGGTGTACTAACTACTTACTTCCCACCCACACGCAAGCGAAGTTCTATGGCTGTATGCCCAGGGAAATACTGTGAAGCTTCTGTAGGTAGTAATGCTGTTAAACATAACCTGAGTATTAACTGCAACCATATTGTGGAATACCTAGACATAAAAAAAATTATATTTTTAACATTTTTAACATTACATTTTAAATTGTATTTTTAACATTATCATCATGTTCTTGTGGCCTCTCTGTAATAATCTTAAGGTTAGGAAAAAATGTTTGGCTTCATCCACCCTGTATAAACTCCTTAAATGTTAAATGTTAGCTAGTAAATTTTAAAGCATGAAATGACTTTTTTCCCCTGTGGCTTTATATAGAACCAAAATAATTGTGACATGAGCTCGGGGCCTCTGTGAATGCCTGATACTAAACTCCCTCTGCGGGGTTTCACGTGGTGGCTTATTATCAGTCTTGCAGAGAATGAATGTGGTCAAACTATCTATAAAAATCTGCTGGGGGCCCCAGAAATATTTTAAGGGCTTATATAAGCTTAGGGATTTGACACTTAAGTGATAACTGAGCGGCAAACACAGAAGGAAAATTTTTAACACAGAAGAGTTTTAAACAATGCCACTGTACAGTTTTATAGGACTCCTATAAAAATACACACATGCAAATGTGGTATCAAGTGGCAATATTTTTACTTAATCCTCAGCATAACTAGTCACCTTAAAAAGCCTCTGAGGCTTTTTGTACATGGCAGATCCACTTCCTGAGTGCCACGAGAGGTGGCTCGGAAATCAGTGCCACATCTCACATATAATTCCTACTCCAGAGCTGCAGCTGTCACCTGCTGCTCTGGGGTTGGCCTTTGTTCAGAGGATGGGACAGATTTTTTTCCTCTACACCCAAACCCAGAAGGGCACAACAGCTCTGAAGCCCAGTCAACTGCTCTTTGCTCAAAAAAAAAAAAAAGAATATAAACCACAGAAGAACAATACCAATACTAATTAATACTAATACTAATGGAACTAATCTTCCAAAATCTTTTGGTTTCTCTTGGTCCCTTGGTCCCGTTGGAGACTGCCAGAGCCAGGGAACAAGATTTGCAGGGCGGGCAGCAAGAACACTTTCTAAAAGAGCTTTTTATTGGATTGTAACCCGCAGCCAACTCTGCTCACTTCTGCAGTGGCAAAACAACACTCACAGATTAAAAACTAGTTTTAGAAACTAGAAACATCATTTTCACATCTCTGCTAACCAAACTTTCTTAGGGAAGTCACTTAAAAAAGACAAAAGGACTTGGGAGTCTATGCTAAACATTTGCCGGCTCTTGGAACCAGCACTGCAATGAGCAGGGGACTCGGGTGGGAAAACCACAGGTTTCCCCCGGCTCTTGCACACACCTGTCTGCATGGCTGCTGCCCACAGCTGGGGCCAGGTGCTACTGGCAGCTAAGGAAAAGGAGGCTCAGAGATGTAGAGAAATGTATGCGGAATGGCCCTGGGAAGTTTCAGGTCTAGAGATCACATCATGATATCGCTAATTCTAGTTGACCATCATTTGTCCTATTCATGGTTTATCTCCACAGGGGGGACTGGTCATCTTTCTTATGGAGAAAGACGCAGAGAGTGAAGCACCCGAAGAAAGGGTGGAAGCATTGAGCATGTGGCAATAGGTCCAGCGGACTGGGCAGCCCAGTTCCCATCTCTGATGGTTACGTTCTGCCTTCTGGCCTACTGACTTTCCACCACACTACTGTGGACCAGCAGCAAGGCACAGTGATGCCCAGGCCACAGGACCACCGCAGAAACCCTGCTCTGGGGCCCACCACGCTGCTGCCAGGCACCCACCCTGCTGCCCTAGGCTAATGCAAGACAGCCCCCCTCCTCTTGGAAGATCTCCGTCTTCAGATTATTCAGCCCACGACCCCCAAGAAGCAAAACCAGCACACGCTGTCCTTTAGCACAAAGCCTTGCTCCGGGTTTTGCGGTCAGCTGCCTCCCTTTCCTCCCCCTCACAGACAGTCATGGCTCCTGACTTGGGCTGAGCAGCTCTGTGCTGAATGTCACCCTTTGTCTCAGGAACCCTGGGCTGGCTCTGCCGACTGGAAAGCCTGAACAACAATGATGAATCAGAGTATTTATTTTTGAGGTTTTCTCCAAGCTGCCTCTTCATCAGCTCTTAAATAGCAGCATTCAAGCTGCCACAGATACTTCCAGAAGTTTGCTGGCCTGGGGTTCCCAGGGGAGAAAACTTTGCCTCCTGGCAACAAATGCAACAGCTCCATCTGAACGTGAGGCCCAAACTCGATTTCTCCAAGAGACGGTGGCCTACATGTTTAAATTGATTGATTTTTAAAATTGTTTTCAAATCCCTCAGGTTGCATGAGCAACGGTGGATTCTATTTCTAAGCGCGGTGACCTTTTCTAAAACTGTTTTATGCTTTTCACTCTCCCTTAATTGGTGCCACCAAAGACTGCGACTGAGCAAGCTGCTTAATCCAGGACAAGGAAACTCAGGCCTTCAAATCGGAACCAAAAGAGCAACCTATGGGTACAATGTGGTTTTCTGACATAAACATTTCATCTGAAAGTTAACTGTTCTTACTCAAATTGAAAGCTTAAGTAAAAGAATGAAATAATCAGCCTTAAAAAGGAGAAACGTTAGAATCATTCACAAATGAGAAATTTGCTTTTTGCTATATCATTTGACCACTCAAAACACATTAAGATATTTTCCACCTTCAGCACTGATTTACACACACACATACACTACCTGATGGACAATTACAAGAATGCAAGGAGGTGAAAGTTTAAAAAGAAGAAATGGGGTAAGGGATACTACGCAGAAATACAATGATAGATGGAATTAAGCCTCCAATAAAAATCGTTTCAGTACATTTGCTTGGGAACAGACGAGCATACGTGAGCAATGAAGAGGTCAGCAGAGAGCGGATGGAAAAGTGTCCTCTTGTCACATCCAGGGAGAGGGAAGGACAAAGGCCAGAAGCACAGCTGCTGACGTGACTGTTCCTTCAGTGAGGGCCGAACACCCGGGGCGTGGGGAAGAGCATCCCTAGGTAGAATGGCAGTGCTGCTTGCCTGGAGATGACCCCCTTGGATCCTTCAGGCATATCACGCCATTACATAATGTGTTCGCTGGAGTGCTTTCTGGCTACATGCAGAATTCTGTTTATTATAGCACCCATTCCAGTCTAGGAAGGCCATCTTTACATCCCAAATGCCAGTAAGGCCCACAGTTGGACGAGGACAGGATTGCCAACAAGGGGTGAGACTGAAAAAAATAAAAACAGCTGTCACCTGTTATCTGCTAGACATTCTACCAGATGTTTCAGATCTACTCATTATTTAATACTCACAAGGACACCCTTGGGGGTTAATAATTCTCTCAGCTTGCAAAAGATGGCTAAGGCTCAGAGAAGTTAAGTAACAAAAGAGGCAGAGCTTTATGTGACAGAGCTGGAGTTCCAACACATTTTCTTTACCCCGCTTGATACATCTGAAAAAGAGATTGGCTCTGAGCTCTCACTGCTTCCCATGAGAAGTCCGAGGTAACATCAGGAAAATGAAGAAGCACCATGCAGGGACACCTCTTACTGAACTGAAACACAAAAGGCTGAGAACTTCAGAAACAGGGAAGTGGAGAATGATTTTCTTCAGTGAAACTTTTGCACTTTTCTGTGGCTAGAATGAGAAGAGATGATGATAAGTCTGAAACACACACTAAGGAAAGTTCCATCAGAATAGGGTCTCATGATTTTTCTCAATACATGTCACATGAACACCAAAGAGCATCTGGATCACAGAGAAAACCTGTCTATAGAAAATCTTCCCAACAGTATTAATTTTAATTGGCACCCTACATACATAATCTAAGGAATCTTGGCTATGGAGCTAATCAAACGCTTAGTCCTTAACAAGCCAACGATTCTTACCCTCACCTCCTAAAACCCGTACTTGGAGCACCTGACCCATAAGGTCAGCACTCATTCAAACTTTTTTACCTCTCAATGAGTCTTACCTGCAAGGTTATACACCTGTGACCCGAAATAATTTTTATTGTAAGTTACACTAACAACTTACTTTGGTTGAAATGGTTTTGAAGAACTACAGTTCTCAAAATTTCTTACCACCAAGATGATACCTATAACCTGTGATCCCAAATAATTTTTACCTTAAGTTAAAGTAATAACTTATTTCGCTTGAGGCAGTTTTGGTGAAGTATAGTTCTCAAAAGGGAGGAAAATAGGAGGGAGATTTGAGAATATTATATATTTTTACCACTTTTGATCTTGGGGAAGGAAGCGCTCTCCATATGCGGCTATAGGATAAATTGCTATGAATAAAAGCAGTTTCAGGAGCACTGGGAACTTCCCTGAGAGTAAAGTTCCCAAAGAATGACTTACTAAAACTTGCCAGAGCGATTCTACAGACTATCTTGGGTGAACTGCAGAAAGGATGCCAAGGTTCACACATCAAGCACCATGTCAGCTCCTTGAGGGTAGGTCCAAGTTATTCACTTCCTTGAATCTAGCACTCAGTCTGGGGTGTGGCCCAAAGGAGCACCCAATCTAATGTGTCCCAGAGGACCTAGAAATTGAGGAGCTGGCAACCGTATTTTCTCTCCGAATCTGTCCTAGACATCTACAGGATTCTCCCACATGAGCCACTGCAGGAAACTGTAATTCCCAAGGGGGAAGAGCAGATGGAGCCTGTCTTTGTAGCCCTCACTACTAATAACCATGAGAAGGATAATAGCAGTAACTACCACCATTTATAGCTGCTACTGCTGTCACTAGTGGTGGTGGTGACATCAACAGCAGCAGCAACAGCAGGAATAAGAAAGAAGCCCCAGGTCACAGACCAGGAAGTGAAGAAGCCAAGATTCAACCCAGGTCTTCTGATTCTGCAGTTAACCATGTTTACCCTCTACTAATCACATTTCAGATATTTTAATTTGCATTATCCTTTTCCCAGAGCACATAATCGAATACGTGTTATAAGCGCATAAAGCCTTTTCTTGTGAGTTTTATTTTCAGATTTTGTGTGTTTCTTTTCACTCTTGTCTGAATGAATCCTACTTGATCAGTGGAGAACCCATGTAGATGTCAGGTTTGAACTCAGATGGCCAGAACTGGACAGAGCACAGCAGGAAGGTTCTAGCCCCCAGATAAATCACTCCTACATTCTTTTCTTCTCAGAGCTTCTCAACACAACAGTAGGTACTGCCATCCAAGGTTGTGACCAGTAATCAGGTAGGAGGATTTTTAAGCAACACCAAGATGGGAAAAGTAGACACATGGAAGAAAAAGCAGCAATTAGCAAAAACTCAGGTAAGAACAGAAGTTAAAAATTCATAGTTCTTAGAGGGCAAAAAGCTAATGGCTATCCAAAGTCCAGGCAAATCAATAACCAGAGAGGCGAGAAGGGAAAGAAAATAAATGCTGCCCACCCAATATGTTCTGGGCATGACAGTGTTTTGACACAAGTCTTCACTCTTATTTCAAATGCAGGCATTTGTTCCAATGGCAAGTGAGTCAGCTGGAGGTCTGGCTTAGGTATGAACAACCCCACAGCAGTGTGTTCCTCTCTTCAGAAAGGAGGGAATGCTCCACAAGTCACTGTAGTCCCCCAGTGCTTAGTGATCCTATATCTATTTTTCTTGTTGTTGAGAAAATGGAGAAGGAAGGAGACCTACAAGCAGTGGGGAGACCCCTCCAGAACAGAGAAGGAGGGATGGAGTCAATGGAGGCCAGGCATGAGCCACAGAAAAATGGTAACCGGGGCTCTGGTGGTTGGCAGACCTCCTCAAGAGCCACTTTTGCAACCCTGAGGGAACCAGGACAGCACAACTCTGATGGGGACACCTGCCAGCAGGCAGAAGCCTACTTGAGGCAGGGGTGAGGGGATGTGGGTCCAAAATGCAGCAGGTTAAAGAAGCTATGCTACCAATTTATGTCTCATTCACTCTGACATCAATATATTTATTTTCCTGCCATGTGCTGGCTTGAGGTATGAGCCCTGGCCTGATGGACACCAGAATGACAGATGGCCTATTTATTCTTAAGAATATTTTAAGTAGGCCTCATCCTTGGTGAGTTTTCTCCTCCTGCAAAACTATAAGAAGTGCAAGACACTGCAGCGATGGACAATGAGGAACAGTTAAAAGTGTGAATTCACAAATCAGACCACAGGTGTCCAAGTCCTGCCTGTCCTTCACTAAATCCTGGATGAGTTGTGAAGCCTCTCTAAGCTACCGTTACAATTTGTGTCTGGATGTCCCCCCAAAGCCTCATGCAGTCATGGGGTGGGATTCTAGAGCTGATGATTGATTCATGGGTGTGAGTGCTACACCGGCTCTGGGGCTGGTAGTTTGCATACAGTGTAAGGGAGGGAAAGAGGTTGCCTCCTCCCCTTCTGTTCTTGCTGCTTTTGCTGTTTTCCTCCACCATGAACTGCTGCCCTCTGCCATGTGCCATTCTGCCTTGGAGCCAGCCAAGTATGGACTGAAACCGCCACAAACTGTGAGCTAAATATACCCTTCCTTCCTTAATTTTGGGTGTCAGGTATTTTGTCTCACAAGGAGAGAAAAGTAACCAAAACAGCTACCAGGTCCAATGGAAAAGCAAGGATGACAACAGTACAACCTCAGAGTTTATAGAGATGACGCAAGGAATAAATTCGCAGAAGTACTGCCCGACAGATACAGAGTAAATGATTAACTATCATTATTATTAGGGTGATGCTGGTGGGAGTAATTAGTGGTGGTGAAGCACTGCATGCGGAAGTCCCATTAAAGTTAAAATATATTCAAATCAGAATTCCTTGGATCAATACAATCAGCATAGAACACTAGGCTGCCTAAGCCTGCCCCAAGCAATTCTTTATATCACTGTCAGTAAAGAATGAGACAGATACAGTCTTAAAGCTTACTTTTCCATTTCCCTCATGCTAAAAGTTTATTATCCATATACATTTGGCCTAAAAGTTCAGAAAGCTCAACCTGTGGCTTTTAATGACTTAAAAGATAAAACCCAAAAGGAAGTGAGTCAGTTAAGGATCAGAAGTGACCTTTGGCACATATGCTGAAAGAATGGATTACAGACACCAGAGTCTCCCTCAGGTACGAAGACCCCCAATTTTGCCCGTTAAGAACAATGGAGCCACCGCACAGTTTCCATCCAGTAGCAGTGTGCAAACACAAAATTTGCCTGTGACACAAAAACCCTGGTCAGCCCCATTAGGGAAGAAAGAGATGATGACCAATGTCATCAAAGCTCACTGTTTTCTACTGGGGTGGAGGGGTAGGACCTTTACATTGCCTCTAAATGACAGAAAAGCTGTGAGAAGTGAATGCTCTACCTCCCACTCCTCCAAAGACAGTATCTAATAAATACTCGCTGGGCCAGAGGATGCAAGGATGGGCTTCTGCTCCGTGGTTAAAGTCCACGCCAGCAGTCTGCTTTGCCCTTTCTAGTGGCCTTTACAGTGGAACACATTTCCTGCTGTGGCAAAATGAAGCCTGAGCTCCCTCAAGCTGACAAGAGGAAAAGGGTCTGATGACCAGAACAGGTGGCAACATGGAAGAGTCACCTCTGGATCTTTTCCGGTTGCTTATGAGTAATCCAGGAAGAAACATATTAAGGGCTTAGGTGAAAAAAACTGATGGGCAAGAATAGTCTCAAAATCAAGAAGAGGCGGAAAGACTCAAAGTTGTCATCCTTTGCTTGGCCAAATGAAGAATTAATTACAAACCAAGCGGTTAACACGCCAACTCCCAGTCTCGGGTGTGGTTTGTTTCCAGACACATGGCCCCTAGCACCCAGGGGGCTAGGCTAGGCAAACACTGAGCCCGGCAAGGGATATAGTTAAATTCTGCACTGCCATCCTGCCCAGGGGAGGTCAGAGAAAGGCCCATCTTGTCGGGAATGAGGGTGCACCTGGGTGCAGAGGAAAGGTTCTCTAAGGCAAGCCTAGTGTAGTCACACTGGTTAAGAGGAGCAGTAGCAGGAAAAAAAAAAAAATGAAAGCAAAACCAGCTAATTCTATTAAATTTTAAAAAATGGCCTATGACTTTTCCTACACAGGTATAGGCACCTCTTTGAATTTTACTTGGTCAGAGGACAGGAAATACAGGAACCCAAAGAGAATTACCTGGAGGATCTAATACATATAAAGCTCCAGTGTTTGAAGTCTCATTTCCTAAAATTTACCCAGAAAGATTGGTGTTTACTGCCCGTCCAAGAGTACAATCGCATGCAGGTGGTTTCCAGTCTCCAATTCCCCTTCACTGAAAAGAGGAAAGCAAACGAGCCCGTTCTGTGCTAAGAAAGCACTGTTCCACCGCACGGTGCGCTGTGCGTGCAACCGATGTCATGGACAGCATCAGGGAGGAAGCCTGGCCTTCCACACCCCTGAGGGACAGAACATACACAAGCAACTTTCAGGAGCAGAAGGGAGTAAACCAACTTGTCTATGGCCACAGCAATTGATGGCAAAGCCAGACCAGCAGCAGAGACATGGATGAGAAAATGAGTCTCAGCCAGTCCGTAGAGAAGGATCCTAACCCATGCAAACAGGAAAACGGTAAGGCAGCAACTAAATTAAAAGGATGAATACAAGTTTACAAAAAAAAAAGAGTATGAATCAATAGTACTAGGAAAAAAAGAGTCTGGTGAAAACAACCACAAAAGGAGAATGAATTATTATAGGACTTTTTAAAAGCCTTCAACTGGTTCCTTAATTCCTTCTGAGCAAAGGTGGCTGAGAGGACCCCAAGGGCCCCAAGGTTTTTAACAGTAGTGAGTCACTAGGCAGAAGTAAACACATCCCCCAAAGACAAAGCCATCTGCAGTTTCCCCCTTGGAAATTCACCCTGATGTGCTTAGAAGTGGAACACGGTGCTCCAGAGCGAAGGAGCTAAATAATGCAGGAGCAAATCCGCAGAAGGCCTGCGAGGCGTTTGCCTGCACACACCACCAAATGGAAATGCACAGTTGCTTAGTTCCTCAGCTGGGAGCCTGCACGTGGCTCCTCTCCAGGGAAATCAAACTCCACCACTGGAACATGGGCTCCAGACCATGAGATCTAGGGAACGAAAGGGAAGCAGTACAAAGACACTTTTAAAAAGGAAGCCCTCTTCCAGCCCTGGTTGCTACACAGGGGCTTGCAGACACCTGTGTTGCCTGGAAGCCCTGAATTTCATGGGATACAGGCTGAGACCAACTGATGATGCCTTAGGTGTGAAAAGGAATGGGCAGGCGGGGAGCTTTTCCTGAGCTCTGCTGCTGCTCCTGTGAATGGTCAGAGTGAGCCAGCACTGACAGGAGGCCCCTGCAAGGAGACATGTAAGAGCCTGGATTCAGGCTGCTGTACCTGAAACAATAAACGTATGACTCACCCGGGCAGCCACAACCCGGGGGTTCTTCCAGCCTCCTGATACCAGCCACAAAAGGAGTCTTTCACCCCACGCAAACAACTGAAGATAGCTGAGTCTAAAAGGGGAGCGTCTCAGCCCTGCTTTCATTGAAGTCACTTGATATTACCACTCCCACCTGCGAGATGTGCATGGAAGTGCTCTGGGACCTGCTAAAGCTTCAGTCCTTCTTTGAAAAGCTCCTTAGGAGATTCTAAGGTTCAGCTGGGTCCAGGCCGAGAACCCCTGGGGCACAGCATACCTAGAAGAAACAGCTGCAGAAGCCAAGGCCTGTGCAGCTCATCAGGCCTGCAGCTGGCCTCCCACTGCTCAAGTGACCTCACCTTCTTCTGTGTGGGGAGCTCCCCTGCTATCTCAGGCTTTCCAGCGGCCACAGGCTCAAATGTTTTCTGAGTGAATAGGAGCCAGCAGATTCCCACCAGGGCAAAGAATGTTACTGAAAAGATCTTAATTGTCGGAACAATCTAGGCAATTAATTAAGCAACCGTGTGTAATCTTGTCATGAGAACACAAGAAAGTCCAGCATGAGGTACTGGAGGTGCTTCCCATCACACCCAAGGCAATGTGGGAGCACAAAGATGATTCTTCTAAATCTCCAGTATTTGCTCCAATATTATCACCTCTGAAAGGCAGGAGACAAATATTATCATTTTAAGCCTTGTGGTTGTACAGGAATTGCAGCAAAAGCATAAAAATGAAATTCCTGGATTCTCTTGCCTGGCTTGTGCTGACAGAATGCCGTTAAGGGGGTCAGGGAGCCCTCTTCCTTTATGCTTG
Source organism: Chinchilla lanigera (assembly GCF_000276665.1). Lineage (NCBI taxonomy): Eukaryota > Metazoa > Chordata > Mammalia > Rodentia > Chinchillidae > Chinchilla > Chinchilla lanigera. The sequence goes on along the minus strand of NW_004955478.1, from coordinate 5,866,767 downwards.
AGAAACACGCAGCTGATTCCTCTAACAACAGCAACAGCAAGAAGAAAATGTACAGAGTTTGGGAGCGGATGCTTCCCTCATTTCAAAGGAACCAGGAACAGAGGATATTGGGAAAACATCCATTTTCTCCCCGTGAAAACTGAGAGTCAAACAGAGCCGTGAAAGAGACAGCAAACTGCAAAGCTCTTGTTCTGCTTTTTATAACTAACCATCTCTGCTGCTGAAAAAAATAGATGTTAGTGGCTATTTTCTTTCTGCCTCAGTATTTCTCAGCTTCCCTGCTTGGGGGGAACCTCAAAAATAGACGGTACACTAGATGGTGAGGCTTACTTCACCATCCACAGCTGCATGTGTTAGTGAGACTTGGCATTTGAAGATCTTTTGGTGTAATTATAATACAGATGGAACATTCCTAATCTGAAAACCTGAAATGCTTCAAGCATTTCAGATTCTGAATTTTTGGATTAGGGATGCCAACCAGAAAAGTATATGAAAAATATGTCAAAATTCAAAATATTCCAGAATCTAAAGCACTTCTGATCCTAAGCCTTCCAGATAAGGGATTCACTCAACTTGTACATCCATGTGTGTCTCTTTCATTCCATTGCTCAAAGCAGAGGACAGCGTCTGGAATAAATGCAGTTGGCTTTTGTCTCTCCCCTCACAGTTCAAAACCCCTGATGAACTTCCAGACAATAAGGATTCTGGCCAGCAAACGTTATGCAGCAGCCAATCAAAGGGAACCAAACTTGAGACTGGAGCCAAATTAACATCATTTACTTTCCAAGAACTGGTAAGGGTGCATTATATTGAAAAGCCTAAGCCAAAAGAGCATGATTCATTGTGTGGTCCTTAGTGACAGAAGGTGTCCTAGTTCCACCTTGACTCAGTTTTCCAAGTTGTATGCTGCAGATCTGGGATGACAAATAAAGATCAAAGAAGGATACAGGGAAAGTATCTGGAGTGAGTCAGATGAAATATCAAGTGGATCTGATTAGCCTGCACATCAGGCAGTGTAATCAGCAGCTTATTCTGAGGCTTAAGGAGAGAATTTTGACTCTGATTTGGCCAGCTAAGCCGTGAACCACAGCACTCATAGACTTAATACGAGGACTTATGAAAATGAGCTTCGGGCCTAGAGAACTTCCATAAGGGCATTTCCATAGTGATCTTCACCTTCTGGCTCAAAATATGTAAAACCAGGCTTGCCATAAAGAAAAAGAAATGAAAGTTCTCGAAAATCTCATTTTCCTGGTGGAGAGAAAAGTAAAGACTATGAGATTCTGTAATTTCATCAGGCTGCCTTCAGGAAGAGCTCGTTAAGTAGTGGTGATTTCTGCCCACAGGCACATGGGGCAGGGAGCTTGCCAACCACCCATAGCCACCATGGCCCTGGCCATAGCTCCATGAGGCATGGCAAAGGTATAAGCTCCTTTTACCAACCAGAACTAAGCTCTGCGAGGTCACAGGGCTGTGGAGAGGAGGCAACGCTAAAAATCGATTCTTTGGGAGTCAAAAACACACCAGGTCAGCTGCTGAGAAGTGAGCAGTTTACCTTGTTCATACCCCTTCTTCTAGAAAACAATTGGACAAAATAGGTTTGGGCGGAACACTGCTGTACCCTTTAACATCTGTGATACAGAACGTGACTCTCACCTTACACAACTTGATGAAAGTTTGTGAACATGTTTTAGTTTAACACTTGTGCTCAAACTTTTGGAAAGGTGTTAAGTACCATAAAAATCAAAGATGCCATTTCAGCTCATTCAACCAGAGATTTAATAAATGTAAAAAAAAAAATTAAGAGACAGAGACTGCCCTCCCCCTTAAGGCTGGAACCGTTTGCCACCCTCACGCATGAAAACCCAAACTCCAGAATCATTCTGCTAGGTTTATACATCACTTGCTTGATTTTGACCTTCAAATTCTACCTTTTTCTCTTTCTCTAACACTGAAAAATCACCTGCTGCTTCTCATTCTTAACTCAATCAACCAAAGTATACTCACAACCACCCAACAAAATGCATTAATGGACTAAAATACATTCAGGTGTTCCTAACGTCCACATATCATTGAAAAGCACCTTCCTTTCCACTTTTCCATGTGGTATTGAGTCTGCGGTAACAAAACACCACACATTTAGAGGTTTGGAACAGCACAGACTTATTACCTCCTAGTTCTGGAGGTCAGGGTCTAAGACAGGTCTCACAAGGCTACAGCCAAGGGCTGGCGGAGTTCGGGAGCTTGCTTCCTTGCCTTTTGCAGCACCCAGAGGCCATCCATGTTCGCTGGCTCACAGCTTCTTCATCTTCAAAGCGTGACCCTCTCTGCCCTCTGCTTTTCTGCCCTATCTGACTTCAACTCTGCCCTCCCTCACTCACAGAAGGACCGTCCTGTTTACACTGGGCCCACTCAGATAATCTGGGATCACCTGTGTTTCCATCGGAAGCCCTTTAAATTAACCATATCTGCCAAATGCTTTTTGCCATGGGGGTAACACATACGTTCACAGGAGCCCAGGTATCTTTTGGGAGCTGTCACCTACCCACCACATACATGTGCACATTTATCATATGGCTGCAGCAGTGCACCTGCTGCAGTTTTACATTAGGTGCTTTGTGGAACACTGTATTACAAGCATTTTGCCTGTAGTCATCAAGACGATTGTTTTTAAGCCACATAAAAGTCGCACCCAGTTGATGCAACCATTTGGTGTTAAGAAGGTGGCCAGTGTAACGCCGTGGACAGTGTATGTCTTTCAAATTTTCTCTGTGATGTGTTACAAGACAGTGATTGTACTAATTAAAAAAGAGGAAGGGGAAATAAAAGCAGTCTGAATCTACGCTGACCCATGAGGTCGGGGCAGTCACCTCCCCGCACAGCACCCAAGCTGACAGGAGGAGGTTGAGCAGACGGAGGTCTGCAGCGTTTTCGTGGGAGGCAGGGAGAGCGGGACACTAACCTTCATTCTACACGAAGCACAGTCAGACTGGCTTTCAGCAGAGCAGGAACTGTCACCCTGCTGCCTACCATCACGAATGACCTGCATAGCCATAAAACGTTAACAGTAAAGACAAGAGCAGCAACCGCCTCCCGCACTGGTACCTCCTATAATCTGCAGTTTACTGACTTGTGAACTTTGGTTTAAGTGGTATAGCTTGTGGGTGTGAACAGTATTGGCCGTCAGTCACAAAAATCCAGGTACCTCCTTCTTTTACCTGTTTTATAAAAATGCACAAGAAAAGCATGCAGGGCACGTTAGAAAAAAGCTAAAAGGAACTGAGCACCAGGCTGAAGAGAGAGCTGCAGATTCGAGTTTAATTTGCATCTCATAAACTATACAGTCACATCATGTAAAATAGGGGTCAGCCAACTTTATCTGTGAAGGCCAGGCAGTAAATACCTTCTGCTCTGCAGGCCAGTACTTCACTGTACTGCAGGATGCCAAAGCAGCCACCCAGGCACACCAACAGGCATGGCTGTGTTCCAAGAAACATTATTTACAGAACGCGGCCTTGGATTGGACGAGGCCCAGGGAGCTGTAGTGTACAATCCCTGGCGTAGAAGGCAGGTGACTTTAAGTTATAAGCAGACTGAAGCATCTGCCAGAGTGCTTCTCCCCGGTCTCTAACATAGTTTAGTTCTTTCTTTTTAACAACTCCTGGTTCTGCCTCGGGTCACACACAAATGCAGTGATAAACTTCCTTTCTGGCCCCAAGTTCCTTAACACCAGCCCCATTCAAGCCCTTTTTTACATGGCATTGGGGTTTCTCTTCTAAAGCCAGGGCATATTTCTCTGCCCCTGGACTTTTTGGGCTTAACTCGCTCAGACCAATGTAATGAGAAACTAAAATGTGCCCATTCCAAGCCTGGAAGGACACAGACATCGTGTTTCTGTTCGTCCTCTGGGGCTTGCACCAGCTCCAGCAAGAACGTGCCCAGGCTAGCTGCTTCCTTGTCCAAAGAAGAGGAGAGGCTGAAGCAGCTGACTGGAGCCACAGCCTCACATGCGAAGAGCTCAGCTAGGCCCAGGAGAAGCCAGCCGGACCGCATGTGATTTGCAGGTCATGTAACAGGGACTTCTTGATACAGGTTATCAATCATAAAGCAAACCGAATGTTTATTTCCAAGCCACCCCATCATCTCCACAGAAAAACCATCTCCCACGAACAGTTCTCTAAGTATACATCTATATAATGTAGTAATATTTTTTTCTTAAAAAGTTGTTTTACTAATGTTAATTACTAATAAGTTTTCTATTTCCTCGGAGTAGAATGTAGCTGCTTTCACCCATGGGTCAAAACAGATCTTGGCATGGAAATACAGTTAGCACACTCAATCTCCAAAACTTCTTCATTGCAGTGGTATGCCATTTTTCGACTCTTTTCTAAAAGCGTATGGTTTACAATCGTTATAAAAGCAGTCTGGAACCATGCTGACTTTTGTTGTTTACTTACAGAAAATGTTACTAGTAAGGGCACTAAATATTGTCTATAAAGTAATGTGCACAGCACATTCCCAGCCTTTCTTCTCAATTAAAAAATATGTCTTTGCAAAGAGAAAAAAGTGTACAGAGGAGCCCTGCTGAGTTTCTCTTCCTCTTGTGGAGACAAATATCCATTTGT